>NC_082706.1:56060479-56391791 GCF_030144855.1 Hypanus sabinus
TATCTGCAAATTTGCTGATCCAGTTAATGATATTACCATATATATCTTTGCTCTAGATGGCAAACAGCAACAGACCCAGCAGTGATACCTGCTGCACTCCACAAGTCACAGGCCTCCAGTCAAGAGGCATACAGCCCTGGCTTCTCCCATAAACTCCATGTCTAAGCATATTAGTGCACGACGAGTTAACAAACAAACATTCTCAAGAGTATTGGTCAATACTAACAAATCACAACCCTTTAGCTAAGGATAATTTGTGTAGTTCATTGAAACTTTCTATCTACATAATTCATGGGTTCTCCACAGTCAGACAGTCCTACCCCTTCTGAATCAATTTAGCTGCCCAGGTATATCTTAAAATTACTAAATCAACTGTCAAAACAATTTCACAAGTTAATCCGAGTACAATATCGAGTCTGAAAACAGCAGTCAGTGTGTCAGGGCTAGTTATTATAACAACCATCCTTTTCAGACAAGCTTCATACAGTCTACACTCATTTTAAAGGATAGTGATTGTGATGTAGCCAACAACCAGAATAACCTACATGTATTTTAGAATAGTTTTTAGACTGAACTCTCTGAATGTGTCGTGTCCGGATAGTGTCCCTGGCAGTGCTCTTCTGTCCTATGCACATAAGGTGTTTAAATCCCTGGGAGTTGTGTGCTTTAAAAAGAACACTGTCATCCCAGAACCTCAGAAAAATAACATGATGTGTCTTAATATCAACAGCACAGTAGCTTTAAAATTCACCATCGTGAAGTTCTTTGTGAGGGTCATCATTAACCATATAACCATATAACAATTACAGCAAGGAAACAGGCCATCTCAGCCATTCTAGTCCGTGCCACCGCTTACTCTCACCTAGCCCCACTGGCCCGCACTCAGCCTATAACCCTCCATTCCTTTCCTGTCCATATACCTATCCAATTTTACTTTAAATGACAATACCGAACCTGCCTCTACCACTTCTACTGGAAGCTCATCCCACACTGCTACCACTCTCTGAGTAAAGAAATTCCCCCTAGTATTAACCTTAAACCTTTGCCCCCTAACTCTCAACTCATGTCCTCTTGTTTGAATCTCCCCTATTTTCAATGGAAAAAGCCAATCCATGTCAACTCTATCTATCCCCCTCATTATTTTAAATACCTCCATCAAGTTCCCCCTCAACCTTTTCCTTGTAAGTTAGGTGCTGAAACCCAGGTAACAATCTAGTAAATCTTCTCTGTACTCTCTCAATTTTGTTGATATCTTTCCTATAATTCAGTGACCGGAACTGTAAACAATACTCCAAATTTGGCCTTACCAATGCCTTGTATAATTTTAACATTACATCCCAACTCCTATAATTAATGGTCTGATTTATAAAGGCCAGCATAACAAAAGCTTTCTTCACCACCCTATCCACATGAGATTCCACCTTCAGGGAATTCTGCACCATTATTCCTAGATCAGTCTGTTCTACTGCATTCTTCAATGCCCTACCATTTACAATGTATGTCCTATTTGGATTATTCCTACCAAAAGGTAGCAGCTCACATTTATCAGCATTAAACTCCATCTGCCATCGTTCAGCCCACTCTACTAACTGGCCTAAATCTCTCTGCAAGCTTTGAAAACCTTCTTCATTATCCACAATGCTACCTACCTTAGTATCATCTGCATACTTACTAATCCAATTTACCACCCCATCATCCAGATTATTAATATATATGACAAACAACATTGGACCCAATACAGATCCCTGAGGTACACCAGTAGTCACCGGCATCCAACCTGACAAACAGTTATCCACGAGGACATCTGCAGATGCTGGAAATTCAAACAACACACACAAAATGCTGGTGGAACACAGCAGGCCAGGCACATCTATAAGGAGAAGCGCTGTCGACGTTTCGGGCCCAGACCCTTCGTCTTGACTGTTGAATCCATTTTACTACTTCAATATTATTACCTAACAATTGAACCTTCCTAACTAACCTTCCGTGTGGAACCTTGTCAAAGGCCTTACTGAAGTCCATATAGACAACATCCACTGCTTTACCCTCATCAACTTTCCTTGTAACCTCTTCAAAAAATTCAATAAGATTTGTCAAACATGACCTTCCACGCACAAATCCATGCTGACTATTCCTAATCAGATCCTGTCTATCCAGATAATTATACATATCATCTCTAAGAATATTTTCCATTAATTTACCCACCACTGACATCAAACTGACAGGCCTATAATTGCTAGGTTTTCTATTAGAACCCTTTTTAAACAATGGAACCACATGAGCAATATGTCAATCCTCCATCACCATCCCCGTTTCTAAAGACATTTGAAATATTTTTGTCAGAGCCCCTGCTATTTCTACACCAACTTCCCTCAAGTTCCTAGGGAATATCCTGTCAGGATCCAGAGATTTATCCACTGATATATTCCTTAAGAGCGCCAGTACTTCCTCCCCATTAATCGTCATAGTTTCCATAACTTCCCTACTTGTTTCCCTTACCTTACGCAATTCAATATCCCTCTCCTTAGTGAACACCAAAGAAAAGAAATTGTTCAAAATTTCCCCTATCTCTTTCAGCCCCACACATAGCTGTCCACTCTGATTCTCTGAGGGACCAATTTTATCTCTCACTATCCTTTTGCTTTTAATATAACTGTAGAAACCCTTTGGAGTTATTTTCACCTTACTTGCCAAAGCAACCTTGTATCTTCTTTTAGCTTTTCTAATTTCTTTCTTAAGATTCCTTTTACATTCTTTATATTCCTTGAGCACCTCATTTACTCCATGCTGCCTATATTTATTGTAGAGCTTCCTCTTTTTCCAAACCAAGTTTCCAATATCCCTTGAAAACCATGGCGCTCTTAAAATTTCAACCTTTCCTTTCAACCCTACAGGAACGCCAGAGACAAACAAGACTGAATGAATCATTGCTGCTACTGGTAAAAATTCTACAGCAGATGCCATCTCATGGACATACACTCCTCTCTGGAGCATCGGTGCTGCAGGTTTCATAGTTGCTCACTGGCAGCTTGAACTCAAGAGGAACAACCGACTCCTCTGTAATGACTCTAACCCCTACACCATATCTATCATCCCATCCAGTCCCAACATATCTGGCCATCTCTCTGAACCCTTCTGGTCCAAGCATGCAATCCCATCTCTAATACACTAAATGTCAGGAAATGTGATAATGACATTCTGTTGAAAGTCTGTCTCTGGACTCTGCATAGGGCTCGTTTGACACCTGTGGTATTCCTCTCATTTTCCTGGATATTCCTTTGTCAAACATTATAGGCTATGAAATGTGTAAGTGGACAGTTACACAAATGTTATACACACAGTTACAGGTTTAGTGGCCAAAGCCTACTGATGCCTATAGTAAGTGAAATACTGAGTTAGTTGTTGATTTTCTGGCAAACTTACTGTTCCTCTGATACCCAGGTGAGTTGTAGGGATGGTGAAGGTGACAGGTTAATGTTTTGGGAGCCAGGCAAGGACTGAATGGTTTAATGTGTGTTAGCATGGATCAGTGTTGTAGCAGAGTTTTAACACTTTACTTAAAATAAAAGACAGAGACTCTCTGGGTTCAGTTCGCAGCGAGAACATTTATTGTCGTGATGATCACAGAGAGCCAACCCACACGGTGGAGAGACTGACTCTGACCAGACGTGTAGGCGAGTTGGCCTTTTATACAGATAGATGAAACAGTTTGATGTACAAGAAAGTAATAACATCGTCTGTCATGTCTAGTCTACGGTTAATAATTAAGGTATTTATGTTGCAGTTCTCGTAAGAACATTGCTCTGCAAAACTAAGGTGTTAACACCTCTGACAAACATAACCTCTGCAGAAGTAACTTGTTAACACCATTGATACATACTAAGCTGAATGTTCCAAAAACAGGGGCTCCTAGCAGCAAGCAAGGAAAATACTGCAAATGCAGAATTTTCACCACCACAATCAGCAAACTAGAATGGGAAGTTTCACAGCTGAGCTTCTATCCAGAGCCTCCTTAGGCAGAGGAAAATTATCAGTAAAAACAGACAGAGCATGTCAGACCTGGAATGGTCAACAGATTCCCTGGACAGTGAATGGGTCTGGGCATTACTAGTCTTCTCCTACTGGACAGACAGAAGCACAGACAAACTCTATCAGGGTACATATCACGATATTTCCACCTGCAGGTGTGAGAATGGAGTTCTCTGCTGTGACGGAGTTCTCAGCAGATAACTGCTGTGTCTGGACTTGAAATCCTTTTGTGGTTAGTAGAAGATGTGTTGGTTGAGGAAGCGTATGGGTGGTAGCTGAAAAACCTGATTCTGTTTTGTTGGGTGTCTGAGGGTGAGGCCTGACAGGTGAGAAATGGAGGAGGCGTGGTTGAGGCAGGTTTAATAATAATAGATGGGAAACCCTATGTTCAGGTTTGAGAACATTGTTTAATTCAGACTAGACTTAGATAATTGTTTTTTTCTTTGCAATTTAACAATTAATTATCTGCTTGTATTTTAAATAGTTTTATATGCACGTAACAGTTTAATATGTCTCTAGTAGCTATATAAAATATAATTCTGGAAAGTTATTCTTTATTCTGCATCACTTGAATGAGTGCTTTCTTATTGGTGAACTTGGTGGTGCAGTATTGAAAAATAACTTTCCATTCAATGAACTCTTATCTACAGATTTGAATGGAATTTTCCTTGTCAGTGACGTCAGGCTCTCTGTTGGTTGGGGTTCAACATGGACATTGCATCCTAGCTGTCTATGTGATACACAATCTTGGACAGTATGATCTGGAGAGCAGGGTGTTCCACGTGCAGCATGACCCCCTCTCCACACAGCAGATGAATCCAGAGGAGCAGCAGAAACTGATACAGTTTGGCACCAGTGGCATCACAGGAGTTGCAGTCAGCATTCAGCTCAACGTTTGACTGCCTTAGGATCTCCAGCTCCAGATTTTATCCTCGGGTTTACTTCCAAAGCCTCCCCATCAATGGCTATACTGCAAGGCATCAGATATTTTCAATCAGAATTTTCTTTCTATAGATGAGCAGGCAACCATGGCTGATGAGCACCATCTGCCCAAAGTGACTGGTTCTCGGGCACCAGTAACCCGGCTTTGTCCTTTCTCCTGTCACAGTCATAGAGTCATAGAAAACAACAGCACAGTAACAGGCCCTTCAGCCCATCTAGTCTATGCCAAACTTTTTAACCTGCCTAGTCCCACCAACCTGCACAGACCATAGCCCTCTCATCCAAGCACCTATCCAAACTTCACTTCAAAATCAAAATCACATGAACCACTTGCGATGCAGCTCATTCCCCATTCTCACCACCAAGTGAAGAAATTTCCCCTCATTTTCCCCTTAAACATTTCACCTTTTACCCTTAACCCATGACCTCTAGTTGTAGACTTACCCAATCTCAGTAGGAAAATCCTGCTTGCATTTACCCCATCTATACTCCTCATACTTTTTTATATCTCTCACAAATGTCCCCTCTATCTTTTACCTCCTAGGGAATAAAGTTCTAACCTATTCAATCTTTCCTTATAACTCATGTCCTCAAGACCCGAAAAAATCCTTGTAAATTTTCTTTGTACTGTTTCAAATTTGCTATATCTTTCCTGTTAAGGCTACAAGAACAAAATACTTATCTGAACTCATTTCTAACAACTCTCATAATCACAAGGTTTTATTCAGTACCATAAATTCTGTCATTTGTCCCACCCCCAGTATTAGTTTAGATGTGTCCCCTGCTAAGTGAGAAGAATTTTTTAAATTCTTCATTAACAAAGTTGAAAACATTGGAATGAACATCCCCCCCCCCCCCACCCACGTAACTGTTTCACTGGTCTGTTCATCTAAATTGGACTGTTTCACACTACTCTCCCTTACAAAGATTGTTTCCACCATGAAACCTGCAACCTGCCCCCTTGACATTGTCCCCACTGCCCACCTGAAGGATGTCTTTGACATGGCCAGTCCCAGCATGCTCTCTATTATCAACAGCTCCCTGGCTACTGGTACTGTTCCAACCTGTTTCAAGCATGCTATGGTCCAGCCCCTCCTGAAAAAACCCAACTTAGACCCCGCCTTACCTACAGACCTATTTCTAAACTTCCATTCCTGTCAAAGGTCCTCGAAAAGGTTACTCTTAGTCAATTGCTGCCCTACTTACACCATAACAACATCTTGGAAAGATTTCAGTCAGGTTTTAAGGCTTATCATAGCACAGAGTCTGCCCTGCTGAAATTGTACAATGATCTCCTCTTTTCTATCGCTTCAGGTGACTCTGCCATGCTAATTCTTCTTGACCTCAGTGCTGCATTCAATACTGTGGATCACACCATTTAATAGACTGCCTCCAGTATGGGGTTGGTGTTGATGGCACTGCCTTGAACTGGTTCATATCCTACCTCAAAAATAGAAGGTTTTCCGTCAACATAGGCAAACTTTCCACTCCTCCAGCTAATTTCTCCTGCGGGGTCCCACAAGGTTCCATCCTAGGTCCCATTCTTTTCTCTATATACATGCTTCCCCTCTGTAAAATCATTCAAAACACAACATTTCCTTTCAATGTTATGCTGACGACACACAGTTTTATATCCTCTTGAAACCAAACAATCAGTCAAATCTAGTCAGCCTTATGAACTGCCATGAGGACATAAAATGTTGGATGGCACAAAACTTCCTACAGCTGAATGAAGGCAAGTCTGAAGTTGTCCTATTTGGCCCCCTGACTCCATCAAAGTGATTACCAACAGTCTTGGTGACCTGTCCACCCTTGTCAAACCCCATGTCAAAAACTTTGGAGTGATATTTGATTCCGCCTTTAAGTTTGACAAGTAAGTTAATGCAGTAGTAAAAGTCAGTTTTTTCCAGCTTCATACTATTGCCAAAATCAAGTTGTTTCTCTCTTTCAAAGATCTAGAGAAAGTCATCTATGCTCTTACATTCTCCCGCTTGGACTACTCCAACTCCCCGTATATTGGGATTAGTCAGTCGTCCCTGTCCCACCTGCAACTGGTCCAGAACACCACAGCCAGGCTCCTGAGAGGTGCCTGGAAGAGGGACTATATCATTCCTATCCCAGCCTCCCTCCACTGGCTATCAGTACAGTTTAGAATTGATTTTAAGGTTCTCTTGTTTGTTTGTAAAGACCTAAATGGGCTGACCCCTTCCTATATCGCAGACCTTCTAACCCCTTATTCTACTTCCAGGTCCTTCAGGTCAGTTGACTTGGGACTACTGGATGTCCTGTGATCTAAATTTAAGTTCAGGAGTGACCGCGCCTTTGCTGTTGTAGCCCCTAGACTGTGGAACAGAATTCCCCTCCCTATCAGATCTGCCCCCTCCATCGAATCTTTAAGTCCAGGCTCAAAACTTACTTTTATTCACTAGCGTTTGAATCTTCCTAATGTGGCTGATTTTTGGCTTGTGCCTAAGCTCATGTGTTGTTTTATTTTGTGCCTATAAGCTGAGTGCTTTGTTGTTTACATCTGTGTTTCTTGTATTTGTGATTTTGGCTACCTGCTATGGTTTGTACAGCACTTTGGTCAACGTTGTTCTTTATAAATAAATTTGACTTGACTTTAACTTGACTGTAGGTAAGTGACCAAAACTGTACAAATACTCCAAATTAGGCCTCATCAACATCTTATACAATGTCAACATAACATTCCACACTCTTGTACTTGAAAAATTGATCTACAAAGGCCACTATGCCAAAAGCTTTATTTTTAACTGTATCTACCCGTGACATCACTTTCAGAGAATTATGGACCCGTTTTCTCAGATTCCTTTGTTCTGCTGAACTCCTCAGTGCCCTGTGCAAGACCTACCCTGGCTCGACCCCCAAAAGCGCAACACCTCATACTTCTCTGCATTAAAATCCATCTGCCATTTTTCAGCCAATTTTAACAGCTGATCCAGATCCCACTGCAAGCTTTGATAGTTTTCCACACTGTCCACTGCACCCCAATCTTGGTGTAATCGGATAATTTGCTGATCCATTTAACCACATCAGTCTACAGACTGTTGATACAGACGACAAGCAACAATGGATCCATCACCGATCTCTGCGTCACTCCACTCGTCACAGGCCTAGTGTTAACATGGCACCCATCTATTACCACTCTCTATCTTTCCCTGCAAAGCCAATATCCAATCCAATTTATTACCTCATCTTGAATGCCAAGTGATTGAACACTACTGTCTGATCTTCCATGCGGAACCTCGTCAAATGTAAACAACATGCACTGCCTTGTCTTCATCATCTTTCCTGGTAACGTCCATGAAAAACTCTGTACGATTGATTAGACATGACCTACTATGCACAAAGCTATGCTGACTATCCCTAATTAGTCCCCATCTATCCAAATCATCATATATTTGGTCTGTTAAAATGCCTAGAATGCTTTCCCTAATACTGAGTCAGGCTCACAGGTCTGGTTTATTCTTAGAGCCTTCCATAAATACCAGAACAACAGTACCTACCTTCCATCATCCGGTACCGCACTTGTCAGTAAGGATGATTTCACTGTCTCTGCTGGGGCCCCTGCAGTTTCTGCAATTCCTCCCAGAGGGTCTGAGTGAACACCTTGTCAGGCCCTGGGGATTTGACCACTGTAATTTACCTCAAGATACCAAGCACCTCCTCCTCTGTCATCTGTTTTGGGTCCATGACCTCACTGCTGCTTTGCCTCACCACTATAGACTCGGTGTCCATCTCCTGAGTAAATACAGATGCAAGAAATACGGAGTCAGCGGGAGACGCTCATGGAGTGAGTACTGTTTTAGATTCGCTCCATAACCTTTACTTTTTTTAACCTCTGATCACCCTTATCCAACTTATTTTTACCTACACCAAAAGTTTTTTGCTATTTTTTTGAACTTATTGTTAAGAATTTATTGTGAATTTTTGAAGATATGCAAACAGAAATGTCTCTTAGATCTAAAGGACGGGAACCTGGGTGCAATCCGAACAGTAATGGAAAGAAGCAAGCTCAGCCACAACACACTCAATTAACTTATGAATTGTTTATGTAGGTTTTGGATAAAAAATTTGATGAACTACAACAAATTTTTAAACAAGATATAAAGGCTTTTCAAGATTATATGGTTAAAACGGATTCAGTAATTAACCAGCAGCAAGTTCTTATCGCATCTCTGCAAGAAGACGCTCGGAAATGAGATTTGACTATTGAAAAACTGCAACAGGATTTAATTTCGACCACTAAATTGGTGGAAACACTTAAAGTCAAGAGTGTCGACTTTGAGAATCAGTTCAGAAGACAGAACCTATGTATACTTGGTCTCCCAGATGGCATAGAAAAAGATGACCCTTCAAAATATTTTGCTCAACTATTAAAAGAAGAATTTCCATCGGTTTTCCCAAAAAATCCTCCGTTATTGGATCGTGCACATAGAATTCGGCATCGATCATCGAGTGCTACAGCTAAACCTTCGGTTGTAATTGTCCGGTTTCATTATGTACACGAAAAAGAACAACTTATTCGTGAGGCTCGGCGGGTAGGAATGGTTAAATTTCAAGATTACTATTTCCGTTTGGTTGAAGATTTTAGTCCTGAAGTTATGAAGAAAAGGCTTCTTTTTAAACCGCTGATGTCTGAATGTTATGAGAAGAATCTAAAACCTGCGCTCTTATACCCTGCGAAGCTTAGAATTTCTCCGCCGAATGCTCCACACCAGCTTTTCCTTTCTACATCTGAAGCAAGAAGTTATCTGGAGGAGAACTTCCTTACTGCTACAGACACTAGTTTCTAATAAATGAGTGATTCTGATTGTGTAAGATGGTTCTCGATTTCTTAAACCAGATTTAGCCTCTGGTTATTGGTGTAGATTTATCCTATACTTTATATTTAAGTTAAAGTGTGTTTTCATCATATTAATTGCTCTGTTTTATACACTTTAACCATTATACTACATTCTTGACTATTATTTTTGTTCCTTCGAAGGTGTATTTTTAACCCTTCGAAGGTGAATTCTTTTTTATTAAGATGGTGGTTTTTTGAAAAATATTTTTGGTTTTGTTTAAGATGGCATTTTGTTCTCTCTTGTCTTCTTCCTACAATGCATCACTTATCATAGCTTAAATATTTTTTGTTTTGTCTGGGCTGCAGCCTGATTTATAAGCTTTTAGTGACTATATTCTTTTTTTTTACAACTAACTATATTAAGAAGTATAGTTTTAGGTATAGTGACTTTAATTTTTAAAGTCGGGGTGTTTTTTTTTAATATATATCCTTTATATACGGAGTGGTCTTCCGCTGACATGGGGGTAGAGTTAATCTCATTTTTTCCTTTTTCTAGCCATTTTTTGGCGTTTTCTTATCTTTTTCTTGTAGGGATGGGGGTTAGTTTGTTTTCTAATTTTATTTTTCCCTTACCAGTTTGTTTTAGTTTTTCATTTGGGCTGTTTTTGAACTTCAAATATGTCTGCGTTGTCGTCACTTCCAGGTCCTCTCTTTATTTTTGTTCCTCTTCCGGGTGCTTGAGTTTATAATTTGGTTAACCCTTTTTATACCAAAGGGTTGATTTTAGAATTATGGTTCAGACCATTAATTTTGTGTCTTGGAATACCAATGGTTTAAACCATCCGATTAAATGAAAGAAGATTTTCAAAGTATTCCAAAGACTTAATGCTTATATCATTTTTGTACAAGAAACTCGTGTGAGGAAGGATGAAAAATATCGCTTTTTTAGGTCTTGGCGGGGTCAACAGTATCATTTGAATTCGAATGCCAAAGTAAAAGGAGTTTCAATTTTTATTGACTCCTCTATTGCATTTGTTTAACACAGTATCTTTTTGGATCCAAATGGTAGATTTTTGTTAATTATGGGTTTACTTTGTAATAAAAAGGTTGCTTTGGTTAATGTTTATGTTTCAAATGTGGATTGTCCTGATTTTTTTAAGTCCTTATTTACTTCTTTACCCAATCTAAATGAATATAAGTTAATAATGGGTGGTGACTTTAATTGTTGTTTAAATCCTTTGATGGATAAACCTTTATCTATTCAGACTTTACCCAATAAGTTGGCCACTTGTATTAACTCTTCTTTGACTGCTAATGGAGTTTTTGATATTTGAAGATTTCGGCATCCTAACAACAAAGTGTTTTCTTTTTTCTCACATGTTTACCATTCTCATTCGAGAATTGATTATTTTTTTATTGACTCTTGTTTTATTCCATCGGTAATCAATGGCAATTATGATATTATAGCTATCTCTGACCATGCTCCATTAAAACTTTCTATTAAATTTACGGATACAGTTTCTAATGCCAGACAATGGCGATTTGACTCTACCTTACTGCAAGATCCGGACTTTATTAAACTTATGAAGGAACAGATCAATTTCTTCTTTTCAACCAATTCCATGGATGATATTTCTTGCAGAACACTTTGGGACACTTTTAAAGCATATAAACGTGGACAGATTATCTCTTACTCCGTTGGTTTGAGAAAACGCATTAAGAAGGAAACTCTTTTATTGGTTGATAAAATTAAAGAGATTGACAAGAAATATTCAATCACTCCTAGTAAGGAGATTTACAAACAAAGGGTTGAACTTCAAATGGAACATAGTTTATTACTTACATCTCTGATTGAAAATCAATTAATGAAAACCAGATCTGATTTTTATATACATAGTGATAAATCAGGTAAACTGTTAGCTAGTCAGTTGAAGAATGTTTTGGTTAAATGTCAAATCACTAAGATTCGTCAGCAGAATGGGGATTTGACTTAACCGTGATGAGATAAATAAGTCATTTCAAGACTTTTATACCTCCCTGTATCAATCGGAATTCCCTCAGGATTATAATACCACGTGTGATTTTCTTGGGAAATTAAATTTCCCAAAATTATCATCCGATGATCTTTCAATATTAGATACTCCTATTACAGACGCAGAAATCAAAGGGGTTATTTCCTCAATGAATTCTGGGAAAGCACCAGATCCAGATGGGTATACAGTAGAATTTTTAAAATGTTTTTCCGCTACTCTTTCTCCTTGGTTATGTAGGGTTTTTGAGGAAGCAATTAGATTGGGGAATTTGCCACAATCTTTTTATAGAGCTTCCAATTCTTTAATATTGAAGAAAGATAAAGACCCTACTGACTGTGCATCCTATAGACCAATATCTTTATTGAATGTAGACTCCAAGATTTTTTCCAAGTTACTGGCATCCAGGTTGGAGAAGGTATTACCCCAAATTATTTCAGAAGATCAAACCGTTTTTGTTAAAAATCGCTATTCTTTTTTCAACGTTAGGAGATTACTGAATATTGTTTATACTTCTTCACATTGCACTTCAGAATGTGTGATTTCATTAGATGCGGAGAAAGCATTTGATAGAGTTGAATGGCCTTACTTATTTAATGTGTTGGAGAAGTTTAATTTTAGTCCGTCATTCATTTCCTGGATTAAACTGATTTATCACACTCCAGTAGCCTCAGTGTTTACTAATAATCAAAGATCTCCCTTTTTTCGTTTATTTCGAGGCACTAGACAAGGATGTCCTCTTAGCCCATTACTATTTAACATTGCTTTAGAACCTTTGGCAATTGCCATCAGAGAATCACAGGATATTTTGGGTATTAATCGTGGGACAGATATTCATAAGTTATCTCTGTATGCAGATGATTTATTATTATTCATTTCTAATCCTGAGAAATCTATTCCAGCAGTTCTATCATTGTTGGCTCAATTTAGTGAGTTTTCTGGGTATAAGTTAAATCTTAATAAGAGTGAATTGTTTCCTTTGGATAGACAAGTCCCAATATATGGAATTTTACCTTTTAAATTAGTTAATAACTCTTTTATTTACATAGGGATTAAAATCACAAAATACCATAAAGATTTATTTAGGTTTAATTTTTTACCCTTAATTGATCAGATTAAAGGCTTGTTTACTAAATAATCACCATTATCTTTATCTCTAATAGACAGGATTAATGCTATTAAGATGGTTATTTTACCTAAGCTTTTATATATTTTTCAAGCAGTACCAATTTTTATTCTGAAATCTTTTTTTACTAATGTTGATTCAAAAATTTCCTCATGTATATGGCAGAATAAAAATCACAGGTTAGGTAAAATATATTTACAGAAGACAAAGAAGGAAGGTGGGTTAGCATTACCTAATTTCAGATTTTATTATTGGGCAGTTAATATTAGATATTTGTTAAGTTGGTTGAAAGATTGGGGTGGATCTTTTGGCCCTCATTGGGTGAGTTTAGAAATTAAATCGGTACCAGGTTATGCTCTGGGTTCTATTTTAGGGACTTCTCTCCCTTTTGTTCTCTCTAAATTGCTGAAACGAATTGACAACCCGATAGTTAAACATACTTTACGTATATGGTTTCAATTTCGGAAATTTTTCGGGTTGACTCAATTCGTTTTAAATAGTCCTATTGTATCTAATTGCATTTTCCACCCTTCCATTATAGATCAAGCTTATTCGGCTTGGAAAACTAAGGGATTACTAAGAGTTTCTGATTTATTTTTGGACAATTGTTTTATGTCTTTTGAGCAATTATGTAATAAATATAATTTGCCTAGATTTCATTTTTCTAGATATTTACAGATTAGGCATTTTTTAAGTATTGTACTTCCTACGTTTCCAAATTTTGTGCCTTCAGATATTTTGGAGAGCTTGTTTGAATTAAACCCTTTTCAAAAAGGGCTTATATCAAAACTTTATAATTATGAAGATACGTTCAGAGCCCCTTTATAAGACCAAATATGTCTGGGAAAGAGAGCTTAATCTTATTATTCTTAGTTAATACATCTTCGATATGTGCCAAACATTCATTAATACAGTTTAAGGTTGTACATAGTGCCCATATGTCCAAGGATAAATTAGCTCATTTTTATTCTTATATAAATCCTATTTGTGATAGATGTCAATTTGAAGCCGTGTCTTTAACTCATATGCTTTGGTCATGTCCGCTTTTGAAAAAATATTGGAAAGATATTTTTGATATTATCTCTGCAGTATTGAATATCGATTTACAACCTCATCCTATTACCGCAATTTTTGGTTTACCAATGATGGACTCACTGCATTTAGCTTCTTCCGCCTGCTGAATCATTGCATTTCTAACTCTGATGGCTAGAAGATCTATATTGTTGAATCGGAAGGAAATTAATCGTCCCACTGTATTTAATTGGTTCTCTCAAACTATGTTATGTTTAAGTGTAGAAAAAATTAGAAGTGGTGTATTCGATACTTCTATTAAGTTTGAAAAGATATGGAGACCATTTATTCAATATTTTCATATGATGTAATATGACCCTGTTCCAAGTTCATTTGATTTTCCAGCTTTAATCTTATTTATGTTGAGAGGATCAGAGTTGACGACATTGATGATTATGTATTCTTGTGAGATATTATAAACAGCCATTTTCACTCTTTTTCTAGTTTTTCTTCTTTTTTTGCTTCTTTTTTCTTCTTTATTAGCTATTAGATTAGTAGGTTAGTTAATTTTGCATAACATTTTTTTCTTTTTTCTGTTTTTTTATATCATATATTATGAAATATCTAGATTTACCATGTTCATACATATACTGTATGGTTCATGTTTTGGTAAACTCATTTATACTGTAACCATTGCTTATATATTTTTCATGTGTAATGGGAATTTGTATTTTTGTAATCCCTTTATTAATATATCATTTGTATTTTGTTCATATTATTAATAATAATAAAAAGATTGAGAAAAAAAAGAGATGCAAAAAATCCATTTAAAATTTCTCCCATCTCTTTTGGCTCCATGCACAGATTATAATTCTGATCTTCTGATTTTTTCACCTTTGCAATCCTTTTATTCTTAACATATCTGTAAAAGCCCATAGAATTCTCTTTCATCTCGTCTGCTCGAGCAACATCAGGACTTCTTTTAGCCCACCTGATTTTTTTCTTTTGTGTTCTCTTGCATTTCTTATACTCAAGTACCTCAATTGTTCCTAACTGCTTGTACCTGCCATGAAACCTCTTTTTATTTCCCATCCAGGGCCTCAATAACCAAGGTTCCCTAAACCTGTTATCCTTGCCTCTTATTCTGACAGGCAGATACAGGATTTGTACTCTCAAAATTTCACTTTGCCAGAAATGAGCCTGTTCCAATCCACACTTGCCAGATTCTTTCTGGTACCATCAAAATTAACCTTTCTCCAATCTAGAATCCCAATGACCAGATTATCCTTTTCAATAATTGAAACCAATGTAATTATGATCACTCGATCAAAGTGTTCTCCCAAATAAACATCTGTCACCTGTCCTGACTCATTCACTGATCAAAGCTCAAGTATTACACACACTCTTGATGGAATTTCCACAGACTGATTAAGAAAATTTTCCTGAACACATTTGGCAAACTCTATCCCATCCACCTTTTTACATTACAGGAGTTCCAGTCAACTTGTGGAAAGTTAAAAGACTACCACCACAACTTCATGTTTTAGATTTTTTTTTAGAATACATTGAGTTATTTAGTATCACAGGATGTATACAGTATACAATCTGAAATTTGTACTCTTCACAGCCATCCACGAAACAAGAGAACCCATAAAATGTATGATAGAACATTGAAGCCCCTTCCCCACCCCTCGCAGAAGCAACAAAAGCATCAAACCCCCCCCCACCCCCTACTCATGCCAGCAAAAGTACCAACACCTCCATCCACCCCCAACTGTGCAAGCAACAGCAAAACTCAGTCTGTGATCCTTCCACAAATTTGTTCCTCTAAATCCTGGGGACTGCTGTGTGATCTATAATATCATCTCATTAACATGGTCATACCTTTCCTTTTTCTCATTTTCACCCATAAAGCCTCACCAGATGACTTGTCCAGTCAGTCTGAGACCTGCTATGACATTTTCCCTGACTAGTAATGCCAGTTCTCCCCATTTAATCCTTCCTGTCTAAAGCAATGGAACCCCAGATCATTGAGCTACCAGTCTTGCCGCTCCTGCAACAAAGTTTCACTAATGACTACAATATCATAATGCCATGTGTTGATCTACACCCTGAGCTTCTCTGCCTTTCCTACAATACTTCTTGCATTGAAATATACACAACCAGACCAGTGTTCACACCATGTTCAACTTTTTGATTCCTGATTTTGTCGGACGTCTTAATAACATCTGTCTCCACAACCTCCCAACTATCTGTTCTGGCACTCTGGCTCCCATACCCCGCAATGGGCAAGTTTAAACTCCCACCCCGCCCCTCTCTACAGTGCAGTTCAAGAAAACCTTCCTGCTGGGATAGTAGACCCCTCCAGTTTAAGTCCAAGCCACATCTTTTATACAGATCCAATCTTTCCTAAAAGAGAGAACAAAGATCCAAAAATCTGAAGCCCTCCCGCCTACACCAACTCCTTAGCCACATGTTAAAATATATGATCTTCCTATTTCTGGCCTCACTCACATGTGACATGGTAACCCTGGAGGTCCTGCCCTTTAACCTAGTACCTAACTCACTGAGATCACTTGCAGAACCTCGTCACACTTCCTACCTAAATGGTCAGTACATACATGGACCAGGAACTCTGGCTGTTTACCCTCCCACCCCATTTAAGAATGCTGAGGACCCGATATAAGATGTCCTGGACCCTGACACTTGTGAGGCAAGACACCATCCAGGAGTCCTTTTCTTGTCCACAAAGCTCCTTTCTGTTCCCCTAACAAGTCCCCTATCACCACAGCTCACCTCTTCTCCTTATCCACTTCTGAGTCACAGAGCCAAATTCAATGGCAGAGACCTGACCATTGTGACTTTCCTCTGCTAGGTCATCCCCCCCCCCCCAACAATAAACAAAATGGTATACCTGTTGTTGAGGGGCATGGCCACAGGGGTACTCTGCACTGACTGTTTAACCACTTTCAACCACATGGCTGTCATCCAGTATCCTGTCTCCTCACCTTCAATGTAACTACCTCTCTATATGTCCTGTCTATCACTCCCCTCAGTCTCCAGAATGATTCAGAATTGATCCAGCCCCAGCTCCATCACCTTTCCATGGAGTTAGAAACTGCAGCTGGATGGACTTCCCACATTTGGTAAGATGGACATTCAATTATCCTGCCTGGCACCCATACTGCTCTAACTACAATTATAAAGAAGGAAAAATATATAAACTGAAAAATACTACAGCTTTTTGACTTCTGTCACTCGAGCCTCTGCTTGCCAAAGCCTCAAAGAGATAAAGCTTTAAATCCCCACTCTAACACTGCCCACTCCAATTATAGCTGCTCTAACAGAGTAGAAACAATTCCTTCGGGCTATGTGGCCAAGCCATACGTGAAGATGAGGAACAAGACTTGGCTGCCAGAGGCTTTTTGAGACACATACCATTGGGACCATTTAATAGGTAGTGGGATCTTATCTCCACTTCTTCCCCCAGCTGTAGCATCCTTAAGGAATCACTTTCCTAATCTCCATGGGTATAAAATAGCTGAACACTAAGCAGTGCCATCTTAACCTTAGCTTTTTTTGTCATTGTCTGCTCAGTTTTCTTCTGTTCTATCATTTCTTAATAATATGATTATAAAGCAATACATTTTATGCCTCTTTCCTGGCTTCTAAAAGAACCTTGGATTAGAACATCAGAGTCCAACAGCATCTTGGATATCCTTCAATGGAAAACATCAACATGAGGACAGAAGAGATGGAGGCAGAGGAAATGATGGGAGAGGGATAGTCAAGATAAAGTTAAAAGTACAAACATTTGTACATTTATTATCAGACTATGTATATGCAACTCTCTCACTGGGGCTTGTATAACAACTTGGCTCATTTGCTAACTCTGTGAGCAGCCACGAGACTCAGCGGTGAGAAGGGTAGCTTCCATAAACAAAATACGTCTAGAGTCGGAATGATTGGAGCTTCATCCAAACCGGAACGTTGGGATGGTCCAATTCAGGAACATTGATTGCAGTGTAAATACTAACCACACAAAATTATCGGTCGCCAAAAAATGACAGATTATACACCAGTATAAAATTTTTAAATTTCCAACCTTAACAGTTAGTTGGAAAAAGAAAAACAAAAGGTCTATTACAGTTAAACCAGTCTAAATGTGCACATAAGCATTGGAGCTTGTTTCCGTAGTAACTGTGTGTATCGCTTTACTTATGGCGCTGAATTCCCATCACCAAATAAAAGTAGAACTTCCCTTCTTGGAATCCTTTGTACCAAGAAAATCCTGACTGGCTGACATAACATTCCTAAGTTGAACAACATGGCTCTTCATTTTTAGCCAAAGCCAGAATATGCTTACTAGCAGGACACATTACTTTTGTAGAAAACTACTAAACTAAAATACCTCACAGCATAGCAGTGAAATCTTAACCAGGGCATTACATGTATTCTTTACAACTTTGAGATTCATCAGCCTGCAGGCAGCGACAAAACAAAGAAGCACCCTAGAATCCATTTGAAGAGAAACCTCACATAAGACCATCAAACTCCCAGTATCTGAAAGAAAGGGACGAGGTGTCAAAGATGGACCAAGTTATTTTGAGGGCAGTATGGAAGCTGGAGGCAATGTTAATGAAATTGATGAGATCAGCATGGGTGAAGGAAGCTGCATCAATGCAGTCGGCAATGTAGCGGAGAAAGATTCTGGGAGTGTTACTGGCATGAGCTTGGAACGTGGACTCTGCTACACAGTCAATGAATAGTCAAAGTAGTGCCCATGGAAACACCTCTGATTTACTCCTCCCCTTGCCCACTTACCTATTCTGGATCTGCCCTCTTCCTCCCCATCCCTGATGATGGGTCTTTCCCCAAAATGCCAACTGATTACCAAATTTCTTGGTGTTCACCTGACGGAGAATCTCACCTGGTCCCTCAACACCAGCTCCATAGCAAAGAAAGCCCAGCAGCATCTCTACTTTCTGCAAAGCCTGAGGAAAATCCTCCTCCCACCACCCATCTTCATCACATTCTACAGGGGTTGAATTGAGAGCATCCTCAGCAGCTGCATCACTGCCTGGTTCGGAAATTGCACCATCTCGGATTGCAAGACCCTGCAGCGGATAGTGAGGTCAGCTGAGAAGATCATCAGGGTCTCTCTTCCTGCCATCATGGACATTTACACTACAAGCTGCATCTGCAAAGGAAACAGCATTATGAAGGACCCCATGCACCCCTCATACAATCTCTTCTCCCTCCTGCCTTCTGGGAAAAGGCTCCAAAGCTTTCGGGCTCTCACGACCAGACAATGTAACAGTTTCTTCCCCCAAGCTATCAGACTCCTCAATACCCGAAGCCTGGACTGACACCTTGCTCTACTGTCCTCTTTATTATTTATTGTAAATGCCTGCACTGTTTTTGTGCACTTTATGCAGTCCTGTGTAGATCTGTAGTCTGGTGTAGCTTTCTGTGTTGTTTTTTTATTATGTAGTTCAGTCTAGTTTTTTGTAATGTGTCATGTAACACCATGGTCCTGAAAAACATCACCTCATTTTTACTATCCACTGTACCAGCAGTTATGGTTGAAATGACAATAAAAGTGACTTGACTTGATTACTTCAATCCCTGGATGCTGCTGATGAGTTTCGCCACCATTTTGAGTATGTGATTATGTGGGCAGTGGGCAAAATATTCCTCTGGTGTTTGTAGATCTCGAACTGGAGATCACTTCACCCTGCTACTTTGTTTTTGACCCACATTGTCATCATCCAGGTCCCCCACTTGCCTGTATTTTGATCTTGCCCCTCGTTAACCTCCATTCTGGAGTTTAGGTTATGATGATGGGGTTACTGCCTATGGTTAGAGCTTGGGGGTGTTTTATATAGGGAATCGGTGCTGTGATTTGGGTGTTGTGCAGTAACTCTTTGGGGGATGTGGAGCGAGGGCCAGGACCCAGGGTAGAGTTAGGTAATGGGGGTGGAGGTTTCATGGAGAAGAAAGTCGAGGTGGGAATTGGCAGTGCGGGTTGGCAGGAATGGTATGGGGCTTTGCAGTAGCAGGGAAGTTTGAAAGAGGAACTGAACTGCTGGTGATGTTGGGTGAATTTGGCCCCCTGCTGTGGAGAGGGCTTGGGTTTATGTGGGTGTGTAGAAGGGTTGAAGATGTTAGGTTTAGGGGTAGGCTAAGGACTAGGGATGCCAGAGGGGTTGGTGGGCCTAGTGTTACATAAGCCTCTTTGTAGGGGTGTGACTTGGGTTATTTGGGGTGCTGTCCAGTTTAGTGTGGGTGGCAGTCCATTGGAAGTTAGGATTAGGGTGAAGGGTAGGGTTCGGGATGTTTGTGGGGTAGCGCAGGTAGTGTTAAACTGCTGATCTGGGGTGAACAGCTCCCTGTTGTGGAGAGGTCTCGGGTTTATGGGCAAGTGTAGAAGGGTTTGGAGAGGTTAGGTTTAGAGGGAGGGCTGGGAGGTGGGGCTGCAGGACCTTGCAGTGGAGGGGGGAAAGGTTTGAAAGAGGACCCAAAATTGATAGTGAAGTGTGGTGAATGGCCCCTGGTGGAGAGAGAGCAGGTTTACGGGGGGGGGGGGGGGGGGGGGGGGGGGAGGGGTGTAGGAAGGATGAAGTTGGTAGGTTTAGGGGTAGGGCCATGGAATGGGTATGCAGGACTCTCCAAGGGGAGGGGGAGAAGAGTGGTGTGAGTGTTAAGTAGGCCACTTTGTGGGGGTATGGCCAGGGTTATGGGCTGTTGAGGGTAATTTTCATCACTGACAGAGGGTAGTACACATCACAGGGGTCACATCACTATCACTCTTTTATCGACCATCAGTGGGGCAGACAGAGGGTCTGAGCAGGCAACACAAGACATTTTCAGTGCAATAACTGTGATCAAACACCCTTGTTCAGGATGAGGGTCTGCAGTTTGTTTCTGGAGTCAGAGCTTCTCAGAACCGGATGAGTTGTATTCAGTGACGTGTTCAGAGCAGGTCAGGGCAGACGTGGGGAGCAGCAGCATTTCAGACTGGGTCTGGGCAGCAGATTCCCCAGACGGTGGGTGTGTCAGGTGATCACCGGCCTCCTCCGGCAGGGCTTCCTGGAACAGGAAATACAGACGGTCTCTATCAGTTGTACACAAACTGACATTCCTCCCTGCAGGAGTGGGAGCACAGTGCAGGAACACTGCTCAGTGTGAGAACACGGAGATGGTACACACTTCCCCACTCCAAGCCTACCCACTGTGCTCAGTGACACCGGCACCGACGGAGATTAATAAGGCCACACAGAATTCAGCAGAACCCCAGGATCCTGTCCAGTGGGACAGGATGGAAAGTGGAGGGAATATGTCGACTTTGTAAAGATCATTGTTCAGACAATCCTTGGGAGTCTACACACGGTTCTGGTCACCATGGTGAATTAAAGGTTCACACTGAATAGTCACAGATCAGAATCACAGCAGCGGCTGGGAAAGGGAAGTCTCAGGGAGGTCCTGTGGGACAGACGGTTACAGGCGTGTTTGATGGGGAGAAGATACCTCTAGTTGTGTCTGGAACTGGACACAGGGTCATTAATACAGGGTAATCACTGAGAGATCAGAAAGAACTCAGGGGAAACTTCTGGAGAAGCAATCCACTACCACATTCTGTCTTCTCCCACACAGACAATTTCGAATCCAGCTTCCAACCTCTCTGAACCCTCTGAACTAACCTCCCATGTGGGACCTTGTCAAAGGCCTTACTAAAGTGCATGTAGACAACATATACAGCCTTTCCTTCATCTGCTTTTGTGGTAACCTCCTTGAAAAGATCTACAAGATTCGTTAAACATGATCTACCACGCACAAAGCCACACTGCCTATCCTTAATCAGCCCTTGGCTGTCCAAATATTTGTATATCCAATCTCTCAGAACACCTTCCAATAATTTACCTACTACTGATGTCAGGCTCACTGGCCTGTAATTACCTGGTTTACTTTTGGAGCCTTTCTTAAACAACGGAACAACATGAGCTACCCTCCAATCCTCTGGCCCATACCCGTGGCTAAGGATATTCTAAATAGTTCAGCCAGGGCCCCAGCAATTTCTACACTAGACTCTCTCAAGGTCCGAGGATATATCATGTCAGGCCTGGGGGATTTATCTACATTTATTCGCTATAAGGTAGCAAGCACCTCCTCCTCTTTAATCTCTATATGTTCCATGACACTGCTGCTTGTTTCCCTTCCTTCCATATACACTCTCCAGTTTCCTGAGTAAATACTAATGCAAAAAAAATGTTTAAAATCTCCCCCATCTCATGAGGCTCCACACATAGACGACCACTTTGGTCTTCTAGCGGACCAATTTTGTCCCTTACTATCCTTTTACTCTTAATAGACTTGTAGAAACCCTTCAGGTTTACCTTCACATTATCTGTCAAAGCAACCTCATGTCTTCTTTTTGCCTTCCTGATTTCCTTCTTTAGTACTTTCTTACATTTTCTATACTCTTTAAGTACCCCATTTGTTCCTTGTTGCCTTTACCTGCTATACACCTCTTTTTCTTAACCAGATCGCCAATATCCCTTGAAGACCAAGGTTTCCTATACCTGTTAACTTTGCCTTTGATCCTGGCAGGAACATGCAAACTCTGCACTCTCAAAGTTTCGCCTTTGAATGCCTTCCACTTACTGAACGCATCCTTGCCAGAAAACAACTTATCTCAATCCACTCTTCCTAGATCCTTTCTCATTTCCTCAAAATTGACTCTTCTCCAATTTAGAACCTCAACTTGAGGACCAGACCTATCTTTATCCATAATTAACTTGAAACTAATGGTCACTGGACCCAAAAAGTTCACTGACACATACCCTATCACCTGACCTGTCAGGAGGTTCCCTAACAGGAGATCAAGTATTGCATCATCTCTCATTAGTAACTCTATATATTGATTTAGAAAACTTTCCTGAACATATTTGACAAACTCCAAGCCATCCAGCCCTTTCACAGTGTGGGAGTCCAAGTCAATATGTGGAAAATTAAAATTCCTTACTATTACAACTTTGTTTCTTACATCGGTCTGCTATCTCTCTACAGATTTGTTCCTCCAATTCTCTCTGACTATTGGGCGGTCTATAATACAACCCTATTATTGTGGTCACACCTATCCCATTCCTCAGCTCCTCCCATATGGCCTCTGTGGACAAGCCCTCTGGTATGTCCTGTCTACGCCCAACTGTGATATTTTCCCTAACTAGTAATGTCACTCCTACCCCTTTCATCCCTCCCCCTCTATCATGTCTGAAACAATGGAACCCTGGAACATTAAGCTGCCAGTCCTGCCCCTCCTGCAACCAAGTCTCACTAATAGCAATAATGTCGTAATCTAATGTGTCAATCCACGCCCTAGGCTCATCTGCCTTACCTACAATACTCCTTGCATTGATATAGAAGCACTTGAGAATATTTCCACCACATACAAACCTTTGATTACTGTCCATACATGCAGTCCTCACTTGACCTTTATCCTCCTCCACCTCACTATCTGCTCTAACACTCTGGTTCCCCTTCCCCTGAAAATCTAGTTTAAACCCCCCTCAGCAGAACTAGCAAACCTACCCGCAAGGATGTTAGTCCCCCTCCAGTTCAGGTGCAAACCGTCCCATCAAAACAGGTCTCACCTTCCCTGGAACAAAGCCCAATTGTCTAGAACCATGAAGCCCTCCCTCCTGCACCATCACATATTTAGCTGCATTATCTTCCTATTTCTAGCCTTACTAGCACATGGCACGGGTAGCAAACCTGGAGGTCCTGTACTTCAGCTTTGCACCTAACTCCCTAAACTCTCTTTGCAGGACCTCCTCCTCCTTCCTATCCACGTCATTGGTCCCTATATGGACCACAACATCTGGCTGGTCACTCTCCCTCCTGAGAATACCGAGAACTCGATTCGAAATATCGCGGACCTGGCACCAGGGAGGCAACAGACCATCCAGGATTCTCGATCTCTCCCACAGAACCTCTTATCGGTCCCTCTAACAATCAAATCCCCTATCACTACTGCTCTCCTCTTTTCCCTCCTTCCCTTTTGAGCTGAGGGTCCAGTCTCGGTGCCAGAGACACAACCACTGCAATTTGTCCCTGGTAGGCCATCCCCGCCAACAGTATCCAAAACGGTATATTTATTATTGGTGGGAACAGACACAGGGGTGCTCTGCTCATTCTGTCTACTCCCTTCCCTCTCCTGAGTCACCCAACTTCCTGCCTCCTGACTTCTGGGGTGACTATCTCCCTGAAAGTCCTGTCTGTTTCTGCCTCTGCCTCACGAATGATCCGAAGTTCATCCAGCTCCAGCTCCAGTTCCCTAACTCGGTTTGTCAGGAGCTGCAGCTGGATGCACCTTTTACAGGTGTAGTCATCAGGGACAATTGTACTATCCCAGACTTCCCACATACTGCATACGGAGCACTCGACTGCCCTAACTGTTGCCACCATTACCTACTCCTAAGATAATTAAATTAATTAAAGGAACTTACCCTGCATTACCTTACTGGGAGCAAGCTCGTCCTCAGCCTCTGCTCACCGAATCCTCTTGAGCCAAAGCCTTGAAGCTCCACTCCTACCCTGAGCCGCTCCTCACTGGCCGCTCCTCTTCAGTTACCCCTCCTTTTATTTGTCCTTGCCAATTATCTCAAGTACTC
Source organism: Hypanus sabinus (assembly GCF_030144855.1). Taxonomy (NCBI): domain Eukaryota; kingdom Metazoa; phylum Chordata; class Chondrichthyes; order Myliobatiformes; family Dasyatidae; genus Hypanus; species Hypanus sabinus. Next base: position 56,085,095 of record NC_082706.1, read on the forward strand.
ACTCGCTCAAATCAACTAATCAACACTCTCTTTAACCCTTCACTTGCCCTCCATGCTCCTTTTTAAAGCACACTCACCTGAGCTGCATCCCAACACTCAGCGCTCTCACGAGCCCCTCGCTCCTCCTCCTGCTGTGACCGGTCCTCGATCTCACTGTCCCGAGTCCCCACTCCGCACTCCTTTTTAAAGCACACTCACCTGAGCTGCATCCCAGCACTCAGCGCTCTCACGAGCCCCTCACTCCTCCTCCTGCTGCGACTGGTCCTCGATCACACTTGTGCATTCTCATTTGAATTATTTATATACAATAAATCGTTGTCAACAACAGCCCCAACACTGATCCCTGCAGCACACCACAGGTCACCGGAGACCTTCTGAGAAACTACCTTCAACCATCTCCCTGCTTCCTACCGCCGAGTCAATGTTGAATCCACATAACTGTCTCTCCAGGATTTCATGAGACCTTTCCTACCAGACCAGCTGACTATGTGAGATGTTATTGTAGGCCCTGCTGAATGGACAACATTCTCAGCCCAAACCTCATCCACAATTTCAGTCATTGAACAAACAGCTCTGAAGAGGTGCAACAAGCCCAACTTTCAACGCACAAAGCCATTCGAACTCATTCTAATGTGTCTATCCAAACGCTGGGACATCCTATCCCTCCGATTGCCCACCAGTAACATCCCACAGTTGACGTCAGATTCACCAGTTTGTCATTCCTTGGCTTATCCCTTCTATCGTTCTTAAACTACGGAACAACATTGACCTCATTCCATTCTTCATTCCCAGTGACAAACGATGAAATGAATATCTTTAGCCTCCCACAGAGTCCCAGGAAGCACTTACTAAGGCTCTGGAGTTTTATCCACTAGAAATCATGGTAAGGCTGCAAATACCTTCTCCCTGGGAATTTGAAGGTCCCTCAATCCGTCTTTACCTGCTTCCCTCATCTCTTGAGCATTCATGATTTTTAGTAAATCAGATCAGCAATCAGTAAACAATGAGGAGAATTATTTGTTATAATTTCAACCTATCTGCTCCGTCTCAAACTACAGACAGTCCAGCTGATCCCTAACAGGAACTCCTCTCTGGCAAATAACCTTTTCAATCTTTACTTAGCTGTAGAATCCCCTGGGATTTTCCTTAATCTTATTTGTAAGATCCACCTCATACCCTCACTTTGCCTTCCAGATTTTCCTCAAGTGCATTCTTGATATTTTTATAGTCAGCATGAGGTTGACTTGTCCCCAACAATGTATTACACACAAAATGCTGGAGGAACTCAGCAGGCCGAGTAAAAAGTTTTGGGCTAAGACCTTTCATCAGGGCTCCTGTTAGTCAACACAATGTATGTTTGCTTCTCCTCTCAACAAGATCTTCAAAATCTCTCATCAGTCAGGGCTCTCTAAACTGTCCAGATAGGCATCTACACCCTTGATATGCCACGATTCATGCCCCAGTCCTTGCTTCTCACCGTTACACTGAAGCTTCTCTGAGCTCTTCTTCACTCTTCTCTTGTGTGCAGGTTGAAGTTATCAAAGGATCAGGCTGTTTACTGCACATCAAAGTGGACTCAGTGACCACCAAGGGGTCTCACTGCTCACCGAGGGGGTCTCACTGTTCACCGAGGGGTCTCACTGCCCACCGAGGGAGTCTCACTGCCCACCGAGGGGTCTCACTGCCCACCGAGGGGGTCTCACTGCCCACCGAGGGGGTCTCACTGCCCACCGAGGGGTCTCACTGCACACCGAGAGTGTCTCACTGCCCACCGAGGGGTCTCACTGCTCACCGAGAGTGTCTCACAGCCCACCGAGGGGGTCTCACTGCCCACCGAGGGAGTCTCACTGCCCACCGAGGGGGTCTCACTGCACACCGAGGGAGTCTCACTGCACACTGAGGGGTCTCACTACTCACCGAGGGAGTCTCACTGCTCACCGAGGGAGTCTCACTGCACACCGAGGGAGTCTCACTGCACACTGAGGGGTCTCACACACACATATTAATCAGAAACCTGTAACCTGGGAGTTGGTGTTGAGGTTACCTTAGAACCCATGGGGATTTTCTGTTCTGACCCTCCATCCCTCCCATATCTGCCATCCCAGTGTCTCACTGACTGACTGGGGTACAGTTCTGACAGTCTCCATCACTCCCACCACAGACACACACGTTCCATATGGGAAGTTTACAGTGAAACGTGACGTGTAGCCGGGGAGAGGCAGGTTTTACCCACCGGGACAGGACCCTCCTCTGGATTTTGTCTTGTTGACGAGACTCTGTCTGATGGTCTGAATCACTGCGTGGCCTTCATCAGTACTTGTCCACGTGTCACTCGCTTCTGTCCAAAATATCTGAAAAACATTGGTTCCCTCATGGAATAACCCTGGATCAGTCGTCATCTTGTTTACTCTGAAATCTCCAGATTTCTGCAACAGAATCACAGAGCAAATGTCTTCCTTCCGCACTGTCCCATCTCCTGAAACACAGAGTAAAAGAGTGATTTAGGTATTGCTGTGGAAGGGGTGTGTGTCAAGGGGTGTGTCCCCCCCCCACTGCAGGAACCCACAGGGTTCATCACCCCTGGGCTCAGAACCTTCCATCTGGTGTGTGTGTGGTGTGTGGTGTGTGGTGTGTGGTGTGTGGTGTGTGGTGTGTGGTGTGTGGTGTGTGGTGTGTGGTGTGTGGTGTGTGGTGTGTGGTGTGTGGTGTGTGGTGTGTGGTGTGTGGTGTGTGGTGTGTGGTGTGTGGTGTGTCTGTGTCTGTGTCTGTGTCTGTGTCTGTGTGTGTGTGTGTGTGTGTGTGTGTGTGTGTGTGTGTGTGTGTGTGTGTGTGTGTGTGTGTGTGTGTGTGTGTGTGTGTGTGTGTGTGTGTGTACAACTCAGTCTTCCACCCCCTCTCCTGGTACTCAGGTACAGCACCGAAAGAGACAACACTTCTCCACTGGGACATTCGATCAGCTCTCCACTCAGGTGGACAGAAGATCCACAGACATCATTTTGGACAGAGTCAAGGGAATTGTCTCAGACCATGACCCAGAGAACTTTGCAACAGGATTCCCAGTTCATTGTCTCTCTGCTGTTTGTGGGAGCTTGCTGTGCACCAATCTCCCATCACAAAGAAAATTTTTGTGAACTGCAGAGGTAAATTCGAATAAAGCAATGCACGTGCCTTAAAATACAATGGAAACACACAATAAGTATTGTGCCTCAGGGAGGGGCAAGAGGCAATGGTCCATAAGTCACCAAAAGACAAGAGGACCCTAGGGTAAGGTTTCATTAGGTGGAGTCACAGATTGACAGAAGACGAGTGTATTTACCTGTGACCCACCGCAGGGCTGCTCGAAGATCCTGATTTTCATGAGACACTTTGTACAAAAACAAAACACAGGGAACCCCTGGCCCTTCACACTGGCAGATATTCAGCTCCTTCACAATCTTCTCATGGACGTCTCCTCGACCGTAACACAGCACTGTAAAAGACAGAACCTGTGCTCACTCAGCCTGCCTCAAACCAGGCATATTTCACTCAGGGTGATTCTCAGTAACAGAAAGGAAGGGAGATGATCTAACGTCCCTGTGAGTTCAGAGATGGACACCCACTACGGTGGTGTCCCATGTCCCAAGAACAGGCTTTCAACCAGTCGGGGGTACAGGAGATTTGGTGGGAAGTGAAAGTAAAGAGTTAGTTGTGGTTTGTAGTGACGGGGAGTGGAGTAGGAGTGGTTGGGAGTGAAAGGGTCAGGGAACATTTGGCAGAGGGTCTCAGAGAGTTTAAAGGCTGTATGGGTCAGGGGTGAAACTGACACAGCTACAAGTGAGGTATGGACCTTGGGGAAGACAGTTAGAAAGATACACAGGGTCATGCATAATAATTATTGTGTCTCAGAGAGAGGCAAGAGGCAGTGGTCCATAAGTCACCAAAAGACAAGGGGACTCTGAGGTAAAGTTTCATTAGGTGGGGTCACAGACTAACAGAAGACGAGTATTTATCTGTGACCCACTGCAGGGCAGCTCAAAGATCCTGATTTTCATGAATTTCATTAAAACACTTTATACACAAACAGAACACATGGAACCCCTGGCTCTTCACACTGGCAGATTTTCAGATCCATCACATTCTTCGCATGGACGTCTGCTTGACCATGACATTCAGCTAATCGCTTAATACAGCAAGATAGAGGCCCTTCAGTCTAACGAGTCTGGGAACAGCAGTCTGCCCACCCAGATCCTGCAGTCAGCTTTATCTGCTTCAACCCCACCCGTTGATACACCCATCCAGGTGTACCTTCAATGATACCATTGTACCTGCTACTCCACCTTTCTCTGGGAGCTACTCACCACCCTATGGGTGAAACAATTGCTTCTCATGTCCTATTTAGATCTTTTGCCTCTTCACCCTAAGCATATGCCCCAAGCTTTGGACTCTCCTGAACTGTGGGAAAGACTGTTGACATCCACCTTATTTTGGCCACATGACAATTTGAGATATTTCTAAGTAATTATCACCTCCTGCGTAACAAGAAATAATGACCTAGAGTGGAAACCCCACCGTATTACTCAGTTCTGGCAAAAGTCTTGCAATTCTCTGCCCCATTTCCACTTTAACCACTCATTTCCTATAAAGATGTGACCAAAACTCTACACCGTGTTCCAGCTGCAGCCTCATCAATAACTTATTCAGCAGCAACATAATGCCCTAGTTCTGTACTCAACTGATGAATGTCAGCGTGCTAAATGTTATTTTCTCCCAACATGTTCCTGCAGCTCAGGACATAAGCAGACTTTCTTACTTCTGAAGTGAAATATTTCTCCAAGCTACCATTTTAATTTTAAAATCGTGAAAGAGCAGAATAAAGATTTGGTTTTTGTCTTACATCTACATTGAATCATTGAAACATTCAGTGAAATGCTCATTTGCCTCAATGAACAACACAGTACAAGGATGAGCTGGGGGGAGCCGTAAGGGTCACCCTGCTTCCAGTGCCAACGTAGCATGCCCACAACTTACTAACACTAAGGTTTTTGCACTGTGGCAGGAATCTAGAATACCCAGTGGAAGCCCACTGCAGTCAGAGGGAGAGCACAGACTCCTTAAAGACAGCAGAATGAATTGAACACATGGCCGTCACTGTAAGGTTTATGCTAACCATTGTAGAACATCTTGTGATTTCCCTTAACCTTATCTTCCAGATCCATCCCACACCCTATCTCTCTGCCCTCCAAATTTGCCTCCTGATAGCATTCTTAGTCATTTGATGTTGAGGGATTCACAGGGAAATGACGAATTACACCTTGTCCATCCATAGTTTCCTAGAGCAATGCTTGACCATCTCTCATCTTGCCAGGTTTACCTTCCACTTCGACAGGAACACACTGCCTCTGCAGACTTGATATTTCTCAGCTCCTGCCCCAATCTCTCGGGGCAAGCCCCAAGCCTGCATTCTCACCGTTACAAACAGAAGCATCTCCGAGTTCCAGCTTCTCTTCCCTCGGCTGCATCCTGAAGAAATCGAAGAATCCAATTGTTCGCTCAACACCAAAGTCTCGCTCTGCTGTTCTGGGATGCACACACATCATTCCGAAGCACGGAAACTGGGAATTGTTGCCAAATTGGCCTCAACCAATTTGGTACTGTAAAACTCTGTCCCTCACTCTCTCCTGCAGTAGTCACTGACTGACCGGCTATAGTTCCATCATTTTCCCAGCCAAGACACACATCGGACATGACCCTCACATTCCATGTGGGAAGGTTACAGTGAAACATGAGGCGTGACAGGGAGAGGCAGGTTTTCCCCTTCAGGAAACAAACGTCTTCTGGATCTGGTTCTGTCACTGAGACTGTCTGACAGCCAGAATGGCATTTGGGGACTGGTAGTCAGTTGAGGTCCATTTGAGAATATCACAGATTCCTTCAGAATCTTCTCAAAGACGTCCCTTCGATTGCAACATTGCATTGTCAAACATAGAACCTGTGCTCACTCATCTTGCCGCATACCAGATACAGTTCACAGAGTGATTCTCAGTAACGGAAAGGAAGGGAGGTGATTTAATGTTCCTCTGAGCTCAGAGATGGACACCCTCCGGTATGGATATCCTGTGTCCCGAGAGCAGGCTATGAACGAGTGAGGATTGCAGGAGATCCAGAGGGAAGTGAAAGCAGGAGTTAGTTGTGGTTCACAGTGGCAGGGAGTGGTATAGGAGTGGTTAGGAGTCAAAGAGACGGGGAGGAGTGTTGGGGTTGCAGGGGAGGGAGGTTCCTGACTGTATAAAGGCCGTAGGGGTCAGAGGTGAAACTGACAAAGCTACAGATGAGGGATGGACCTCAGGGAAGAGAGTTAGAACTTCAACTTACTTTCTACAGAATCCCCTCCCTGGAAGTGGTGGGGACTCTAATTACAAGGCCACACCCAGGGAACTAGTGTATGTCATTCAGAGGCAGAGGAATGTACATAATACAGGCCATTCAGCCCATCACTTAATACAGCAAGATTTAGGACATTCATTTAAACGAGTTTTTTAATGATCTCTATGCCCAGCTGGATAATCCCAATTTCTGCAGTTAAATTTATCCGTTCTAACCCTGCCTTTCCATATAGTGCCCCTTCAATGATACCGTTGCACCCGCTGCTCCCACTTTCTCTGGAAGCTCGGTCTAGAGACTCACCACCCCATGGGTGAAAGAATTGCATCTCAGGTCATATTTAGATCCTTCCTCTTCACCTTAAACATATGCCCCAAGCTTTGGGCTCTCCTGAACTGTGGGAAAGACATCCTCGTTATCCTTGCCACACTATGATTTTATATATTTCTACATTATCGCCACCCCCTACATTACAAGAAATAATGACCCCTCCTTATTATTCAGTACTGGCAACCGTCTTACAATTCTTGCTCAAATGATGAATGTCATCATGCTAAAGCTTCTGTTCTCCCAATGTGTTTCTGCGGCTCAAGACATAAGCAGACCTTCTTAGCTTCTAAATTGAGCTAATTTACCCAGGTACCATTTTAATCTTAAAATAGTGAAAGATCAGATTAGAGATTTGTTTTTGTGCCACATCTACACAGAATCATTGAAACATTCAGTGAAATGCATTGTTTGCCTCGATGAACAACACAGAGCAAGGATGAGCTGGGGGCAGCCGTAAGGGTCACCCTGCCTTCAGTGCCAACGTAGCATGCCAAGTAATTACTATCTCTAAGGTTTTTGCACTGTGGCAGGTAGTGGAAATCTACTGCTGTTATGGGGAGAAAGTACCAATTCATTAATGACAGTAGAGGGAATTGCATACACATGACTACCACTGTAAAGTTTATGCTAACCACTACAGAACTTCTTGGGTTTTACCTTAACCCTATCTGCCGTCCATCTCACACCCTCTCTCTTTGCCCTCCTGATTGACCTCCTGATAGTATTCTTAGTCAGGTCCAAGAATAGGGATTTATCCACCAATACACTGGAAGATTGCAAATATTATCCTTTCTGGAAATACGGCCAGTCTCCAAAACATTTTACTTAATTCCCTTGAGTAATCATGATTATCTCCTTGGTGAAAAAGGGAAATATTCACCCATGTCCTGCCGGTCAAGGTAGCCCTGCTAACGAATGAAGGGATCTGCTTACTTAGTAACCACCCTTTTACTCATGATATGGCTGTAAAGTATCTTGGGATTTCCCTTTACCTTTTCTGCCAGATCCATCTCACACCCTCTCTCTTTGCCCTTATGATTTCACTCTTGATTGTTTTCTTAGTCATTTAGCATTAAAGTTTCTCAGTCACTGGCACATGACCAAACTGAACTACGCCCTTCTTGACCACAGCTTGTATCTCTCATATTTTTGTATCCACTGAACAGTCTCACCAAGAGTTCATGCAACATTTCCTACTGGACCAGCCGACCATGCGAGGTCTTATTGTAGGTTCTGCTAAATGGACAACATTCTCAGCCTGAACCTCATCTACAATTCTGGTCATTCTACAAACAGCTCTAAAGAGGTTCAACTGCACAACTTTCCACTCACAACACCATGAAACTCCTTCTAATCAGACTCTGTCTACCCAAATACTGGGACATCCTATCTCTCCGATAGCCCACCACTAACTTCCCCACAATTGACTCCAGATTTGCTGGTCGATCCTTGGCTTCACCCTTCTATTATTCTTAAACAACAGAATAACATTGCCCTTATTCCATTCTTCAGTGACATCGTTTCCCAGTGACAAACGATGAAGCAAATATCTCCGTAAGGGCCTCCACTGTTTCCTCTCTAGCCTAGCATGCAGTCTCAGGAAGCCCTGGAGTTTTATCCACTAGAAATCACTGTAAGGCTGCAAATACCTTCTCCCTGGGAATATGAATGTCCCCCAATCTGTCTTCACCTGTTTCCCTCATCTCTTGAGAAATTGCGATTTTCAGTAAATCAGTTCAGTAAAGATTGAGGAGAAATATTTGTTATAATTTCAATCTATCTGCCCCATCTTAATCTGCTGATCACCCACAGGGATTCCTCTCTGTCTAACCATTGTGTTATCTTTACTGAGCTATAGAACCTCCTAGAATTTTTCATAATTTTATCTGTCAGATCCATTTCTACATCACTTTGCCCTCCAGATTTACTTCAAGTGCATTCTTGATATTTTTATAGTCATCATGAGGTTAACTCCTTCCCAAATTAAACACAATGTATTATGTACAAAATGATGGGGGAACTCAGCAGGCTGGACAGCATCAATGGAAAAGAGGAGAGCCGATGCTTCGGACTGAGATCCTTCTTCAGGACCCCTGTTTGTGAACACAATGTCTGCTTGCCTCTCCTCTTGACCAGGACTTCAATCTCTCTCATCAGCCAGGGTTCCTAAACCCTCCAGGCTCTGTACACAAGAGGAAGATAATACATCTACACCCTTGATATGCCACGAGTCGTGCCCCAACTCTTGCTTCTCACCATTACACAAAAGCTTCTCTGAGCTCTTTTCGCTCTTCTTTTGCAAGAAGGTGGAAGATGCCAAATGATCTGGTTGGTCACTGCACATCGAGGTGGGCGCACTGTACGATGAGGGAGTCTCACTGCCCTGTGGATCCTCGCTTGACCCTAGGGCACAACACACACCAGTCAGAAAACTGTATCCTGGGAGTTGGTGTTGAGGTTACCTTAGAACCGATGGGGATTTTCTGTTCTGACCCTTCCTCCCTCCCATACCCTCCATCCCGGTGTGTCACTGGGATACAATTCTGACTGACAGTCTCCCATCAAGCCCACCCCAGGCACACCTGCCCCAGGGGAGGAAATTGGAGACCGAGAGATGTACAGGATGAGACTATTCACCTAATCATTTAATACAGTAAGAACAAAGTTATTTGCCCAGTGAGTCTGTGAGGACCAATATCCCAGCTGGATAATCCCAATTTCCTGCAGTCAACTTTATCTGTTCTAACCCTGCCTTTCCATGCATTTATCCAGGTGTCCCTTCAATGATACCATTGTACCTGCTGCACCCACTTTCTTTGGCAGCTCGGTCTGTATACTCACCACCCTATGGGTGAAAGAATTGCCCCTAGATCCTATTTAGACATTTCCTTCACCCTAAGCATATGCCCCAAGCTTTGGACTCTCTTGACTGTCATGGTTCCAGTTGGCTGTTCCCCTTTAACATTCCTTTCTCCTTGATTATGCCCTAATTTCAGTCATTGGATCTCCAATTGCTGCTACTTTATTTAATTGCAGTACACCTGGTTTTCAACAGAGACTGAAATAAATACGATGGTGTCACTATCACAGGTTGCCAGTTTGTTGGTCTATTCCCATGTGATAACTTCAGTTCTTGACTGCTTAGACTGTTTGTTCCAAGTTCAGCTCCAGTTTCAAGATATTCCATGAAAACCCTGTCTCTGTGTCAAGACTCCATACCAGAGCTCCGTGTCAAGATTCCTCCAGTCTGCTGTTTAATGTTCGCGTCTATGCCAGCATCCCCAACTCAAACGCTGTGCCAGTGTCCTCCACCTGGGTTCTCCTCAGTCGCTCTGTGCAACAGAACAAACTGGCCATAATGAACCCAGTGGACACGAATCCCCTGCAACAACCCTCACCAGCCAGGGCTCCCCACTGGGCTTGCACAACCAGCTGCTCCGGGATGTCACAGAGAACCTCCATTCCCTGTCAGTGAACAGGTCAACCGAGTATCCGCCCATCTTACCCCGTCAATTCCAGGAACTCTGTCTCTCCAGCCCGTAGTGGTAACGCCCTATGTGTCGACAGCACGACCGCTAAGACAGCTGCACGTACCTGACCAGAACCCTACGCTGGAGACCTGGGGAAGTGCCGGGCTTTTCTACTGCAATGCTCCTTGGTGTTCAAGCAGCAGCCATCCACGTACACCACTGACAAGTCAAAAATAGTTTACATTATGGGGTTGTTACCAGGAAATGCCTCAGCTTGGGCCACCATGATTTGGGATAATCAGCCAGAGACCTGCTCTTCCTTCCCCACCTTCATCTCAGAGATAAAGAAGATGTTTGACCAGCCTGTCCGTGGTAAAGATGCCACTGAGAGTCTGCTCACTCTCTGTCAAAGCTCATGGAGTGTTGCCAAATACTCCGTGGAGTTCCGGACACTAGCGTCCGACTCAGGCTGGAATGATGAGGCATTCCAGAAATGTAAAGGACGAGTTGGCGGCTAGGGATGACACTAACAGCCTGGATTCAGTGATCTCCCTGGTCACCAGGCTGGACAATCGATCCTGAGAACGTCAGAGAAAGAGAAGACCTGTCATTCTACTTTGGCCACCCCACAGCACGCTTTACCATCTTCTCCCAGTGCTAACCTCTCTCATCCTCCCATTCCTGGAATAGCATCCAGTCCAACTGTTTCCACCACCCCGGGAGAGGAACCAATGCAGCTGGGGTGGAGCCGTCTTTCTCCCACAGAGCGACTCCAGAGATTCAGAGCAGGGGATTGTCTCTATTGTGGTCAGTCTGGCCATTTCCGTGCTACCTGTTCCCTTTGGCCACAAAGGGAGGGCTCACTAGTAGAAAGGGTGAGTCAGACAACATTCCCTTCTGTTCCCCAAACCTGGATGCAGATCCAAGCCACTATAAGCTACAACCAACAGTCTTTGTCCTTGTCTGCCTTGATAGACTCAGGTGCTGGGGAGAATCTGTTGGATGAAATTGTAAGCTTCACAGGTCAGAATTCCTTGGGAGCCGTTGAGTACCCCACTGGAAGCCAGGGCACTGGATGGAAGATTTCTGGCCAGAGTCGCTCACTGTACACCACCACTGTCTTTGATTCTCTCAGGGAACCATCGGGAGCAGGTACAATTTAAATTAATTTCCTCTCCTCAAGCTCCTATAGTTCTTGGGTACCCGTGGTTAAGTCACCATAATCCTTACATTGATTGGTCCACTGGGAAGATAGCCAGCTGGAGTCTGTTTTGTCACTGCACGTCTAGAGTCGGCCCTTTCCCCTGTAAGAACCACCACAACCTCATCTGCCATTGAACCCCCATGACTTGTCCAGGGTTCCAGCGGAGTACCATGATCTGGGACAAGTGTTTAGTAAACAACGCGCCCTTTCCCTGCCTCCACACCGATCATACGATTGTGCCATCGACCTTCTCCCGGTGATCCTCTACCCACCAGTCGGCTGTATAACTAGTCCCGGCCGGAGAGGGAAGCAATGGAGAGTTACATCAGTGAGTCTCTCGCGGCGGGCATTATCCAACCCTCATTCTCCCCGGTGGGTGCAGGGTTCTTCTTTGTGGGGAAGAAGGATGGTTCCCTCCGACCCTGCATCGACTACTGAGGCCTAAATCATATAACCATTAAGAACAAGTACCCACTGCCTTTGAACCACTTCACGAATCCACCATCTTCTCGAAGTTGGACCTTCGAAGCGCCTACCATTTGGTCTGGGTAAGAGAGGGGTATGAGTGGAAGACAGCATTCAATACCTCTTTAGGCCACTTTGAGTACTTGGTCATGCCTTTTATGCCTCACCAATGCCCCTGCAGTTTGTCAAGCCTTGATTAACAATGTGCTAAGAAACTTCATTAACCGCTTTGTGTTTGTCTACCTGGATGACATCCTGATCTTTTCCAGCAGTCCCCAGCAACACGTGCACCATGTCCGTCAAGTCCTGCAGAGGCTGGGGGAGAATAAATTATTCGTAAAGGCGGAGAAATGCGAATTCCACGTCCCCTCGGTCAGCTTCCTAGGTTATGTCACCGAGAGGGGGCAGGTGAGAGCTGATCCCGAGAAGATCCATTCTGATTCAACCGGACCCCTCCTGTCAATTCATTGTGGAGGTTGACGCCTCCGACTCCGGGGTGGGAGCGGTACTGTCCCAACGTTTGGGCCCGGATCAGAAACTACATTCCTGTGCCGCCTTCTCTCGCCGACTATCTCCCGCTGAACGAAACTGTGATGTGGGTAACTGGGAACTCCTGCAGTCAAACTGGTGTTGGAAGAATGGAGGCACTGGTTGGAGGGGGCGGAACATCCTCTTTGTGCCCGATTCTGTTCGATCACAGGTTCTCCAGTTGGGGCACACTTCTAGTTTTGCATGCCATCCCAGAATCGATCGGACTCTGACCCTCCTGAAGGGGCATTTCTGGTGGCCCTCCATGGATGCTGACACCTATTTCTATGTCTCTGCATGTTCAGTCTCCACCCATGGAAAAGCCTCCCATCGGTTACCTGCAGGATTACTTCGTCCCCTACCTGTCCCTTGTCGTCCCTAGTCCCACATTGCTCTAGATTTCGTCACCGGTCTACCCCCTTCACATGGAAGCACTGCCATACTCACTGTGGTGGATTGTTTATCCAAGTCGGTACATTTTGTAGCACTCCCTAAACTACCTTCCGCGCAAACCTTCTTGTCATCCACATTTTCCGACTTCACAGAATCCCTTCGGATATTGCCTCATTTCGCAAGTTTGGAGATCCTTTTGTCGAGCCCTTGGTGCTTCAGTTAGCCTGTCGGCTGGGTTTCACCCACAGACGAACGGGTAAACGGAGCGGGTAAACCAGGAATTGGAGGCCGCTTTACGTTGTATAACAGCCAACAACCCGTCTACCTGGATCAACCATCTCGCCTGGGTAGAATATGCTCACAACTCTCTGGTCAGCACCGCTACAGGAAAATCTCCTTTTGAATGCTCCCTTGGGTATCAACCCCCACTGTTTCCCGCCCGGGGAGAGGAGATTGCGGAGCCATCAGTCCAGGGCCAGATACACAGGTGCCGGAAGATCTGGGAAGACATACGCACGGCCATGTTTGGCTCAGTCAACCGTAACCAAAAAATTGCCAACCACCATCGTACCCCTGCTCCTGAGTATCGACCAGATGGTGTGGCTCTCGACCAGAGACATCCCTCTCAAGAACGAGCCCAAGAAGCTCCCCCCCACCCCCTGGACCCTTCGAGGTTGAGAGTATTATCAATCCCATGACAGTCTGGCTTAAACTACCTACGTCTATGCAGATCAATGCTACATTTCATATCTCCTGGGGGGGGCTGTGTGGAGGGGGTTCTGTCAGCCCCTTGTGCCCTCTGACTGAACCCCCTCCACACCTGCCCCCCAGATCTTCAACGACCATCCAGCACAGACCATCTGGTGGTTATTGGATGCCCGCCGTCGGGGCAGGGGTCTCCAGTACCTGATCAACTGGGAGGGGCACGGCCCAGAAGAACATTCCTGGATTCCCCGCTCCTTCATCCTGGACCCTTCTCTCATCCGGGTTTTCCATCAGGACTACCCAGACAAGCCTGGGGTGTCGCCTGGAGGCTACTGTTGAGGGAGGAGTACTGTCATGGTCCGGTTGCCTGTTCCCCTTTAACACTCCTTTCTCCCTAATTATGCCCTAATTTCAGTCATTAGATCTCCAATTGCTGCTAGTTTATTCAATTACAGTGCACCTGGTTTTTATCAGAGACTGAAATAAGTACGGTGGCATCACTATCGCGTTGCCAGTTTGTTGGTCTATTCCCTTGTGATAATTTCGTTTCTTGACCGCTGAGAACCATTTGTACCAAGTTCAGCTCCAGTTTCAAGATATTCCATGAAAACCCTGTCTCCGAGTCTAGATACCCCTGGTTTGCTGTTCAAAGTTCATGTCAGCGCCAGGATCCCCAACTCAATTTCTGTGCTCGTGTCCTGCACTTGGGTTCTCCTCATTCGCTCGGCGCAACAGACATGTGGGAAAGACTGATGGCATCCTCCTTATCCTAGCCACACCATGATTTTATATATTTCCATATAGAACATAGAATAGTACAGCACAGTACAGACCCTTTGGCCCACAATGTTGTGCCAACCCTCAAACCCTGTCTCCCATATAACCCCCACCATAAATTCCTCCACATACCTGTCTAGAAGTCTCTTAAATTTCACTTGTGTGTCTGCCTCCACCACTGACTCAGGCAGTGCATTCCACGCACCGACCACTCTGAGTAAAAAAAAACCTTCCCCTAATATCCCCCTTGAACTTCTCACCCTTTATCTTAAAGCCATGTCCTCTTGTATTGAGCAGTGGAGCCCTGGGGAAGAGGCACTGGCTGTCCACTCTATATATTCCTCTTAATATCTTGTATACCTCTATCATGTCTCCTCTCATCCTCCTCTTCTCCAAAGAGTAAAGCCTTAGCTCCCTTAATCATTGATCATAATCCATACTCTCTAAACCAGGCAGCATCCTGGTAAATCTCCTCTGTACCCTTTCCAATGCTTCCATATCCTTCCTATAGTGAGGCAACCAGAACTGGACACAGTACTCCAAGTGTGGCCTAACTAGAGTTTTATAGAGCTGCATCATTACATCGCAACTCTTGAACTCTATCCCTCAACTTAAGAAAGCTAACACTCCATAAGCCTTCTTAACTACCCTAACTACCTGTGAGGCAACTTTCAGGGATCTGTGGACACGTACCCCCAGATCCCTCTGCTCCTCCACACTACCAAGTGTCCTGCCATTAACTTTGTACTCTGCGTTGGAGTTTGTTCTCCCAAAGTGTACCACTTCCCACTTCTCCAGGTTGAACTCCATTTGCCACTTCTTAGCCCACTTCTGCATCCTATTAATGTCTCTCTGCAATCTTTGACAGTCCTCTACACTATCTACACCACCAACCTTTGTGACGTCTGCAAACTTGCCAACACACCCTTCTACCCCCACATCTAAGTCGTTAATAAAAATCACAAAAAGTAGTGGTCCCAGAACAGATCCTTGTGGGACACCACTAGTCACAACCCTCCAATCTGAATGTACTCCCTCCACCATGACCCTCTGCCTTCTGCAGGCAAGCCAATTCTGAATCCACCTGGCCAAACTTCCCTGGATCCCATGCCTTCTGACTTTCTGAATAAGCCTACTGTGTGGAACCTTGTCAAATGCCTTACTAAAATCCATGTAGATCACATCCACTACACTACCTCATCTATATGCCTGGTCACCTCCTCAAAGAACTCAATCAGTCTTGTTAGACACGACCTGCCCATCACAAAGCCATGCTGACTGTCCCTGATCAGACCATGATTCTCTAAATGTCCATTTATCCTATCTCTAAGAATCTTTTCCAACAGCTTTCCCACCAGAGACACAAGGCTTACTGATCTATAATAACCTGGACAATCCCTACTACCTTTTTTGAAAAGGGGAACAACTTCGCCTCCCTCCAATCCTCCGGTACCATTCCCATGGATAACGAAGACATAAATATCATCACCACTGACTGCATTACAAAGTATAATGATCTAGAATGGAAAACCCCTCCCTATTACTCAACACTGGCAACAGTCTTGAAATTCTCTGCCCATTTTCCAGTTTAACCACATCTTTCCTACAAAAGGGTCACTAAAACTCTACACCATATTCAAATTGCAGCCTCACCAGTAACACATTTAACAGCAACATAATGACCCAGTTCCAAATTCAATGTCCAACTAATGAATGTCAAAGTGTTGTGTTATTTTCTCCCAATATGTTTCTGCAGCTCAGGACATAAGCAGACCTTCTGAGCTTCTAAAGTAAGCTATTTCTCCTTAGTTATCATTTTAAGCTTAAAATAGTGTGAGATCAGATTAAAGATTTGTTTTTGTGTTACATCAACATTGAATCATTGAACATCTTAGTCATTTGATGTTAACGGATTCACTGGGAAATAACCTAATTTCACTTTGTCCTTTTTTTGTGATCAAAGCCTGAATATCTCTCAGTTACCCTCCACTTTGATAGGAATATAGTGCCTCTGCAGACTTAAAATTTCTCAACTCATGCCCAATCGCACAGCTCAAGTCCCAAGCCTGCATTCTCACCATTACACTTCTCCGAATTCCTGCTTCTCTTCCTTTGGCTGCATCCTGAAGAAATTGAACGATCCAATTCTTCATTCATCACTGGAGTCTTGTTGCCCGGTGGACTGTCACCCCGCCCTACTAGAAAGCACACACATCTGTCAGAAGCCTGTAACCTCAGAATTGTTGCTGAATTGACCTCCGGACCCAAAGATGTTTTAGACTGCAAACCTCCCTCCCTCTGCTTGACCGACTATTGTCCGTTTCATCATTTTCCAAACCCAGACACACATCGATTACATCCCTCACATTCCATACGGGAAGGTTACAGTGAAGCATGAGGTGTGACAGGGAGAGACAGGTTTTACCCACCGGGGGAGGGATGTTCTCTGGATCTGGTTCTGTCACTGAGACTCCGTCTGATGGCCCGAATCGTATTTGGACACTGGCAGTCAGTTTTCCACCTTTTGAGAATATTGCTGGTTTCTCTCCAAAGTACTCGATGAACTGCTGTCCCTTCGTGGAATAACCCTGGAAAGGTCCTTATCTGCCCCTCTCCCACATCTCGGGATTTTTGCAACAGAATCACGGCACAAATGTCTTCCTTCCGCACTCTTCCGTCTCCTGCAACACACAGTAACAGTGTCTGGGTGCTGCTGTGGGATGGGTGTGCGTCCCACCCACTGGGTACATCAGTTTTGAGCTCAGAACCTTCCACCTGGGGCTGTCCCACCTTCCTGCCCCCGTCGGTGTCCAGTTGACGCTGACTATGTACAAGACAGCCTCCCATCCCACTACTGGCACTCCCCTCCCCACAGGAGGTACAGCACTGACAGTAGCATCATTGTCCCACTGGAACTTTCATCCCAGGAATGCTCTCCCCGCTCAGGGACACAGAAAGTTCCACACACCATTACACACAGAGGACGGGAACTGACCCGTGTCCTGGACAATGTCACATCGGGATCCACAGTCCATTACCTCACAGCTGTTTGTGGGAGCTTGCTGTGCACCGTTACACATCCCATCACAATGATAACTACAGTGAGCTTTGGTGACAGGGCAGCACAGGACATGACAAGGATAAGGAAGGTGCCACGTCAATGCAGTGCCACTCTCCTACTGTGAACCACATCCAGGATGACACACAGTCATAATTACTGTACCTCAGAGGACGGCAAGAGCCAGTGTTCAGCAGAAGTCTCCGAGGAGAAGGGGATACCAGGGAAGTGAATCGACTTCATGACTTCCCCTGTGGAGGGGACGGGAGTATCTACCTGTGACCCACTGCAGGGCATTTCGAAAATCCTCAGTTTCATGAGACACTTTGTAGACAAACAGGACACAGGGAATCCTTGGCTCTTCACACTGGTTGATATTCAGCTCCTTTACAATCTCGTCATGGACGTCTCCTCGACCGTAACACTGCACTGTAAAACACAGAACCTGTGCTCACTCAGTCTGCCTCACACCAGCAAATTTCACTCAGGGTGATTCCTAGTAACAGAAGGGAAGGGTGTTGATTTAATGTTCCTCCGAGCTCAGAGATGGGCACCCACCAGCATGGGAACGGGCTCTGTTTCACTGTAAATCTGTCAGCAAATGTGAGCTCTCAAGGGGTGTGAAAACAGCAGGTTTACAGAGGCGGGGAGGAGTGTTGGAGACAGTGGAGACCGCAGAGATGACAAGGAGTGTAGGTTCCAGAGTGGGTCAGAGAGACGGGGAGGGGTCACAGATACTGGAGTGTTGTAGGCATTGCTGAGGATCACAGAGATTGGAAGTGCTGTAGGGTCCAGTTGGGCTCAGAGAGTGGGATGTGTGTAGGGAACGGAGGGGAACGGAAAACAGACACACCGACAGGGTGAGGTATTGACCTGGGGGAGACAGCAAGCACCCTGACCCTCACAACACACAGAATACCATCCCTGGAAGCATTGGGTCCACAGATACAGAGCCACGTCCATCTACAGGGACCCGTCACCGGGAGACTGCAGGATGTGCCCTGTGGAGGCCCTTCAGCCCATCGAGACATTGGACAATACAGCAGGATACAGGCCCTTTGACCCAAACCTCTCCTCACTGGCCATTGTTCCCATCCAGATTGTCCAAATTGTCTGCATTACAACTGCATCTCTCCAAGTCCCACCCCCTCCATGTCCCTATCCAAGTGCTTCTGAAAGGATACTCCTGTACCTGCCTCGACCACTTCCCCTGTGCAACAGACCAAAGACCAAAGTACAGTTATTATCAAAGTACATATATATCACCATACACAACCCTGAGATTCATTTCCTTGCTAGCATACTCAATAAATCCATATTTGCATATTAACCATAATATTCTCACATACTCTCCATGGTCTGGGTGAGAACGTTCTCCCTCAGGCATCTTCTAACTCTCTCACCCTCACCCTTAGCCCAGGGATTCTAATTGTGGGCTCTGACCTGGGGAAAAGACTGTTACCATGCACCTTATCTTGCCCCTATGATTTTATTTACTCCTCCATTCTGTATTCCACAACATCCTTCTTCACTATCAATAGCATCCTTTAATTTTGTGTCATCCACAGATTTACTGATCAAGCCTTGTGCACTGGCATTTGAATCATTTCTCAAAATAGGAATTGAAAGACACCCAACACCGATCCCTGCAGAACACCATTCATCAACAGCCTCCATTCCAAAAAACAACCTTCAACCACCACCCTCTGTTTTTGTCGTCCAAACAGACAGACAAATTTTATTGATCCGGAGGAAAATTGGATTTTGTTACATTTACACCAACCAAGAATAGAGTAGAAATATAGCAAAATAAAACCAGAAATAATTAAATGATAATAAGTAAATTATGCCAAGTGAAAATAAGTCCAGGACCAGCCTATTGGCTCAGGGTGTCTGACACTCTGAGGGAGGAGTTGTAAAGTTTGATGGCCACAGGCAGGAATGACTTCCTATGATGCTCAGTGTTGCATCTCGGTGGAATGAGTCTCTGGCTGAATGTACTCCTGTGCCTAACCAGTACATTATGGAGTGGATGGGAGTCATTGTCCAAGATGGCATGCAACTTGGACAGCATCTTCTTTTCAGACAGCACCGTCAAAGAGTCCAGTTCCACCCCCACAACATCATGGCCTTGCGAATGAGTTTGTTGACTCTGTTGGTGTCTGCTACCCTCAGCCTGCTGCCACAGCACACAACAGCAAATGTGATAGCACTGGCCACCACAGACTCATAGAATATCCTCAGCATCGTCCGGCAGATGTTAAAGGACCTCAGTCTCCTCAGGAAATAGAGACAGCTCTGACCCTTCTTATAGACAGCCTCAGTGTTCTTTGATCAGTCCAGTTTATTGTCAATTCGTATCCCCAGGTATTTGTAATCCTCCACCATGTCCACACTGACCCCTTGGATGGAAACAGGGGTCACCGGTGCCTTAGCCCTCCTCAGGTCCACCACCAGCTCCTTAGTCTTTTTCACATTAAGCTGCAGATGATTCTGCTCACACCATGTGACAAAGTTTCCCACCGTAGCCCTGTACTCAGCCTCATCTCCCTTGCTGATGCATCCAACTATGGCAGAGTCATCAGAAAACTTCTGAAGATGGCAAGACTCTGTGCAGTATTTGAAGTCTCAGGTGTAGATGGTGAAGAGAAAGGGAGACAGGACAGTCCCCTGTGGACCCCCACTGCTGCTGACCACTCTGTCTGACACACAGTGTTGCAAGTGCACGTACTGTGGTCTGCCAGTCAGGTAATCAATAATCCATGACACCAGGGAAGCATCCACCTGCATCACTGTCAGCTTCTCACCCAGCAGAGCAGGGCGGATGGTGTTGAATGCACTGGAGAAGTCAAAAAACATGACCCTCACAGTGCTCGCCGGCTTGTCCAGGTGGGCATAGACACGGTTTAGCAGGTAGACGATGGCATCCTCAACTCCTAGTCGGGGCTGGTAGGCGAAGTGGAGGGGGTCTAAGTTTTGTCCTAACCATAGGCCGGAACTGCTCTAGAACAAGTCTCTCCAGAGTCTTCATGATGTGGGATGTCAATGCCACCGGTCTGTAGTCATTGGAGCCACTGTGGTGAGGCATCTTTGGCACAGGAATGAGGCAGGATATCTTCCTCAGCACAGGAACCCTCTGGAGACTCAGGCTCAGGTTGAAGACATGGTGAAGTACCCCACATAGCTGGGGGGCACAGGCTTTGAGCACCCTGGGGCTGAAACCAATTTTGAATCCATCAATCTTGACTAGATTCCTAACCATCCAGATTACCCTACCTTGCAAGACCTTGTCGAAGGCCTCGCAGAACTACAAATAGACAACGTCCACTCCCCTGCCCTCATCTGCCTCTTCAGTTATCTCTTCAAATAGCTTGAATACTGTTCAGTAAGCAGAGCTTTTCATGCACAAAGCCTTGCTGACTCTATTTAATCTGACTCCACCCACTCAAATACTGTACACCCTGTCCCTCAGAACTCCCGTAGGTAACCTCCCCATTACTGATTTCACACTGACTGGTGTGTAGTTCCCTGGCATGACCTTCCTGCTTTTCTCTGACAACCAAACATGAGCTTCCTTACAGTCTTCTGCAACTTCTCTGGTGGCCTACGATGAAACAATAATCTCAGCAAGAGACTCCACAATTTCTCCTCTCATCACCAACAAATTTCAAGGAAGCACTCGCTCTGGCCCTGGGGATTTATCCACCAATACACTGGAAGGTTGAAAATATCATCCTTTCTGGAAATATGACCAGTCTCCAAAACATCTCTACTTAATTCCCTTGAGTAATCATGATTATGTCTTCAGAGAAAAAGGGGAAATAATTGTTCAGAACCTCACCCATGTCCTGCAGGTCAAGACATAGGTAGCCCTGCTAATGTCTAAAGGGATCTACTCACTTAATAACCACCCTTTACTCATGATATGGCTGAAAAATCCCTTGGGATTTCCCTTTACCTTCTCTGCCAGATCCATCTCACATCCTCTCTCTTTGCCCTCATGATTTCAACCTTGATTGTTTTCTCAGTAATTTGGCATTAAAGGTTTCACTGGCCAATGACCTAACTGAACTATGTCCTTCCATATTTTTCTTGACCACAGCTTATATATCTCTCATATTTTTGCATCCACCGAACTGTCTCTCCAGGATTTCATGCAACGTTTCCTACTGGACCAGCCGACCATGCGAGGTCTTATCATAGGTTCTGCTAAATGGACAACATTCTCAGCCTGAACCTCATCTACAGTT
This sequence comes from Hypanus sabinus, assembly GCF_030144855.1. Taxonomy (NCBI): domain Eukaryota; kingdom Metazoa; phylum Chordata; class Chondrichthyes; order Myliobatiformes; family Dasyatidae; genus Hypanus; species Hypanus sabinus. The sequence continues at coordinate 56,106,635 of NC_082706.1, forward strand.
TTGGTCATTCTACAAACAGCTCTAAAGAGGTTCAACTGCACAACTTTACACTCACAGCACCATGCAAATTCCTCCTAGTACGTTTCGGTCCACCAAAATACTGGGACATCCTATCCCTCCGATTGCCCACCACTAACTTCCCTACAATTGACGTCAGATTCACTGGTCAGTCATTCCTTGGCTTATCCCTTCTATCGTTCTTAAACTACGGAACAACATTATCCTCATCTCCATTCTTCAGTGGCATCATTTCCCAGTGACAAACGATGAAGCAAATATCTCCATAACAGCCTCCTCTCTAGCCTCCCACGGAGTCCCAAGAAACACTTAGTAAGGCCCTGGGGATTTATCCATTAGAAATCACTGTAAGGCTGCAAATACCTTCTCCCTGGGAATATGAATGTCCCCCAATCCGTCTCCACCTGTTTCCCTCATCTCTTGAACAACTGTGATATTCAGTATGTTACCTGTCCAGTGATCATGATGTAATTGAGTATCTCATGAGCATGATGTAATGGTCGTGATAGTGGGGTGACGTGATGTCACGTGATGGCATGTTCCAACTGGTATACAAGGGGAGGCCGCAGTTTGTTGCATAGTTGTTTTTTTGGAGAGACACAGTCAGTGGTTACGGGGTTCATGGAAGGAAGGAGAGAGTGAAGAATTGCCAGCTTTATGCAAACCCAAGAAATCATCGGCATTCTGTGATTGACACTTGGTATGGTCCATACGGGCATACATTTTTGATTGAACCTTACATGGTCGGGTGTTCTGTGTGACCGCCTCTGGCAAAAGGTCAGTCACTGTGAGAAATCTCATTCTTCGTGATCTAATCAGACGAAGCATTTCTCAGCTAGGATCTGCGTCAGCAGTTTTATCCTTTTGTCATCGTTGGTTCGGGAAGTCTCCTATGAAATATTTCATGTACCACTTGGACTTCTTAAACCTTAAGACTGTGTTTGAGTATGATCTGTTAAGAATTGTTTCGAAGTTCGACTGTTTGATCGCTATAGACGTATAACACTGCTAACTTCTGTTTAAGTTAGTCGTTTGTTTATTTTCTATGTTTTTGAGTAGTGGTTAATAAATTACATTGTTTATTTATAAAAACCTGACTCAATTTCATATCTATTGCTGCAGGTACGTTACAAAATGTAACAAGTAAATCGGTTCAGCAATCATTTGTTATAATTTCAACCTATCTGCGCCCTCAAGTAATAGACAGCATGCTGATCTCAAACAGGAACTCTTCTCTGACTCTCTGATTCCTTTTAATCTTTACTGAGCTATAGAGGCTCCTAGAATTTTTCTCAAACTTATCTGTCAGATCCATCTCATACCCTCGCTTCGCCCTCCAGATTTACCTCAAGTGCATTCTTGATAAATTTATAGTCATCATGAGGTTAACTTGTTCCCAACTTAAACACAATGATGTACAAAATGATGAAGGAACTCAGCAAGCCGGACAGCATCAATGGAAAAGAGGAGAGCCGATGCTTTGCACTGAAACCCTTCTTGAAGACTCTTGTTTGTGAACACAATGTCTGCTTGCCTCTCCTCTTGACCAGGACTTCAATTTCTCTCATCAGCCAGGTTTCCAAAACCCTCCAGGCTCTGTACACAAGAGGAACAGAATGCATCTACACCCTTGATGTGCCATGACTCGTGCCCCAATCCTTGCTTCTCACCGTTACACTGAAGCTTCTCTGAGCAATTTTCATTCTTCTCTTGTGTGCAGATTGAAGATGTCAAATGATCTGGTTGCTCACTGAGAATCGAGGTGGGCGCACTGCACAATGAGGGAGTCTCACTGCCCTGTGGATCCTCGCTTGACCCTAGGGCACAACACACACCAGTCAGAAACCTGTAACCTGGGAGTTAGTGTTAAGGTTACCTTAGAACTGATGGGGATTTTCTATACTGACCCTCCCTCCCTGCCACACCCTCCATCCCAGTGTGTCACTGACTGACTAGGATACAGTTCGGTTTTTTTTTAAATATATTTTTATTGAAGGAATGACACAATACAGAATATTTAATGTATTACATTTTCCTCCACTTTACTTTTATATCTTACCCCTAAACAAACCTCCCCTCACCCACCCTCCCTGAACGTACCATGGCAGCTAATGTATTTACAATACAACACTTCACAAATACAAGAACAGACAGTTCACAGCCATACCCCCACACTCCTTCAAGACGAAGGCCCACATACATCTACAACACGTCAGATGATCCAAAATATACTCATATTACAATTCATCAGCCACCCTGTGAGGTAAACCATATGCGTGTTAAAAAAGAGGCAACTTCCCAAATGCCCTGAACTAGTAGGTAATTCCTTAAGACTCCCAAAATATGACCAGAAAGGTCCCCATTTCGAATAGAAACTTTTCACAGACCCCCTCAAAGTGAATTTAATCTTTTCTAATTTCAGAAAAAGTATTACGTCCTCTAACCAAGCAGCAGCAGATAGGGCAGTGGCAGATGTCCAGACCAGCACGATTCTGGGAGAGACAAGGAGTGGCAAGACCATATCTCAAGCAGACACGAGTTTATATCTGGCTGGTGAAGCCAAAGTAATACCTTTTGAATGTTCGATGCTCACTAATAAAGAATAAAGCTAGGAAGGCCGATTCCACCTACGTCACAACTTCCTTGGAGAATGCGCTTATTAACCCTTGGGACCTTATTTTCCCAAATAAAGGAGATTATAGCTTAGTTGACTGATTTGAAAAAATAACTTAGATAAGAAAACTGGCAAGCACTGGAACAAATAAAGAAATCTGGGAAGTATAGTCATTTTCACTGATTGAATTCTCCCAGCTATTGTAAGAGGTAAACTGTGCCATCGCTCAAAATCAGTCTTCATTTGACTAACCTGACACCTGTAGTTAGCTTCAAACAGAGATGTAAAAGAGCAAGTAATGTGTAGTCCTAGGTATACAAAACCATCTTGAGTTAAAGGAAAAGGCAAGGATTCCTGTCAGATCTGTAGGGCCAAGTTATTCATGGGAAAGCATTTGCTTTTTTGAAGTTTCAGTTTATAGACAGAGAAGGCTCCAAATTGACCTAATAATGACACAATAGCAGGACTGCTACCTACTGGGTCGCTAACATAAAGTAAGAGGTCATCAGCATATAGAGAAACACTGTGTTCCATGTCCCCTCTCCTAACGCCTTAAAATAATGTTGTTGACTTAAGTGCAATAGAAAGAGGCTCAATTGCAATTGCAAAAACTAGAGGGGACAATGGGCAGCCTTGGCGAGTGCCACGTGTTAATGGGAAATAGATCGAAAATAATTTGTCTGTATACACGCTAAAGGCGAGTGATATAATAGCTTAACCCAGGCTACAAATATTCTGCCAAATCCAAATTTCTCCAAAACTCTAAACAAGTATACCCACTCCACTCTATCAAGCCTTCTCCACGTCCAAGGAGATAACAACCTCCGGACTTGGAGAATCACTGGGTGAATAAACCATGTCAGCCAGTCGACGAATATTAAAAAAAGAATGGTGATTTTTAATAAAAGCTAGTTGATCATCTGAGATTATCTTGGGAAGGGGGCATTCTAAACTGCACTCAAGCACTTTAGCCAAAATTTTCACATCCACATCCAGAAGTGAGATATGGTGATATGATCCACATTGAGTCGGGTCCTTGTCTTTTTTAAGAAGTGAAATAGATGCCCGTGAAAGAGTAGGGGGTAAGGAAATGTTCTCCAAAGATTCTAGAAGACTAGTTTGAGCTTATCCTTAAATTTCTTATAAAATTCTATCGGAGAGTCATCAGGACCTGGAGACTTACCACTCTGCATAGCCATAATGGCATTATTAATCTCTTCCTGCCCAAGAGCCCAATCTAAATTCTCCACCTCCTCTGGTTCAAGGATTGGTAATTCCAAATTATCTAAAAAACGCTCCGTATTTGTTATATCTGAGGGAAACTCTGAGGTACACAGAGAGGAATAAAAAGTTGCAAAAATGTTATTAATTTCTTTTGGATTGCTGGTTAAGTTTTGGTGCGTGTCTCTTATCTGGGGAATAAGTCGTGATGCAGCTTGACGCTACAACTGATGAGCCATAAGGCAGCTCGCCTTCTCACTATATTCGTAATAGAGGCCACGTGTCTTAAGAATTAATTGTTCAGATAGGTTTGTGGATAGAAGATTAAACTTCACTTGTAAATCAGTCCGGCTTTCTTATAATTCCGCAGGGGATGCCTCAGAATATTTCCTATCCAGGTCCAAAGTAGTTTGCAGTAATGCTTGCATTTCCTTCCTACGCTCTTTATTGGCATGTAAAGTATAAGATATTATTTGACCCCCTCAAGTTACCTTTTAAAATTTCCCAAAGTAAAAAGTACGATACCGACTCGGTTTTGTTAGTCTTGAAGAATGTGTCAATATTAGACGATATACAAGTACAAAATTTCTCATTGGAAAGCAAAAGGGGGTTAAGTCTCCACAGAGGCTGTTCTCTAATGTTTAAAGGTAAACGTAGGTCCAGTTTCACGGGTGAGTGATCAGATATAACTATAGCGGTGTACTCAATTTATCTATTCATTGGGATCAAGGAGCTACCTATAAAGAAGTAGTCTAGCCTAGAATAGGAGTGGTGAACATGAGAAAAGAAAGAGACTTGCCTAAGCGATGGATTCAAAAATCTTCAAGGATTGATATAACCATTTTGTTGCATAAACATACTTTTGCCATACTAGAAGAAGTTCCCCTAGAGCTAGACCTATCAAGCAGTGGGTCAATAGCACAGTTCAGATCTCCTGAAAAGATTGGCTGGTGTGTATTCAGGTGAGGTACTAATGAGAAAACCTTATTTGCAAAGTGGACGTCATCCCAATTAGGTGCATAAACATTTACCAAAATGACAGGTATCTGAAAGAGAGATCCAGAAATTATAATAAAGCGACCATTAGGGTTACTGATTACATCAGATGGTGTGAACTGCATTCTTTTGGTGATTAATATTGCCATCCCCCCTGGACCTACTATTAAATCTGGAATGAAAAACCTGACTAATCCATGCTCTGCGAAGTCTATCATGGTCTTCCACTCTTAAATGTGTCTCTTGTAGTAATAGGATATCTGCTTTTAATTGTTTCAGATGAGAGGAAACTTTAGCTCTTTTAACAGGACCACTGAGCCCCTTTACATTCCAAGAAATAAATCCCACAGGGTGGCCTCCATCAGCAGCATCCATGTTAACCATATCAAAAGACAGACAGGGCCCACAATCCAAATCAGTGCGAGGGCACAAGCTGCACACAATAACGCACAATGAAAAGAAAGTCTGGCCAATCCATAACACACAAAAGAATAAGCTGCCATGGGAATCCCCAAAACACTCCCCCCACCCCTTGACACAAACATAAAAAAAACTCAATTAACCCCCTGAACCTAGATCTACCTCCCCAACTGAGGATGATTGCAGGCATTACCAAACAAAAAACTTCCAAAGTGTTCCCCATACAACCAAACCTTCAATCTAATCCATGGTGGCTTCCCTCCTTATAATTTATACCATCACTTATTCTACCTGTAATATACATAGGCTAAAGAACATTAAACATTTAACATTAAAAAAACTAGGAAACTGAATGCCAGAGATACAAATCCCAAATATTTACATTTTACTAGTTGAAAGTTTTTGTTAATCAGATTCCGCAGCATAGCATTTTGACCTGATCGCATTCCATAAATTAAACTTGAAAAAATGAACAAGGAAGTGAATCGCGAAAATTAATCGGCAGGAGGCCCCTTCAATGCTGCATGAATAACCTAAAAAAAAGTCATTGCTCTTTTCATTCTTCTTCTCCCCTGTGCGAATGGTAAAACTCTCTGACCGCCTCTGGTATATCGAAGTAATGCTTTTTGCCTTCATAGATGAGCTGGAGCAGGGCAGGATACAAGAGGCCGAACCTGACCCCTTTCCTGTAGAGCAGGGATTTCACCTCCTTTAACGCTGCTTCTGTCTACTGATGATGCATTGGTTATCTTGAAAGTAGTGAAAGAGAACCAGGAACATTCTTGGTCTCGTTTGCTCGCCTCAGAGATGCCGGAGAGTTTAGGCCTGACTTTGTGAGCACACGAAAGCACGAGAGGCTTTGGGAAGAAATTTCTCCCCAGCACTTTGTCAAAAAACTCAATCATAAACTTAACAGTGTTCAAACCTTCCAAATTTTCAGGAATGCTGACCACTCTCAAATTAGATCTCCTGGACCAATTTTTGAGGTCATTTAGCTTTCCCTTCAGAAATGTGTTTTCATTCTGCAAGCTTCAGCACTCGCCAGTCAGTCACTATAATCATTCAGGCCATCTTCAACCTCACGAATGCGTTCGTCATGCGACTCGTAACAAGACATAATTTGTTCCATGGCAGCATTCACTGGTGACAAAGCATCTTCAAGTTCTCTTTTTAGGACAGAATGCACCACTTGCGTCATGTCAGTAAGAAGTACTAAATGAAGCTTCTCTAGGTCATTGAGTAACGCAGGACCAGGTCTAGCACCGTGCAATGGCGCCATTACTGTAACATCAGCTTTCTTGCTCGAGACTTTGCTGTCTTTTTCCCCAGTTTTACTTCAGAGGTACATTTTATTTGCCATTTTAGTGTCCAGCAACATCCCGAGTTGTTCACAATGTTAAATATTCAGTTATCTCCAGCATGCAACAAAGATAAACAGGAAGATTTTCAATAAAACTCGAGAGCCACACTCATACTCACTCCATGCTCAACCCAGAAGTACAGAGATACAGCTCTGACAGTTTCCCATCACGCCCACCCGACACACCTGCCCTAGGGCATGCAATTGGAGACCGAGGAATGTACAGAATGAGGCTATTTAGCTAATCATTTAATACAACAGGAACGAGGTTATTTGCCCTATGAGTCTGATATGATCAATATCCCAGCTGGATAATCAAAATTTCCCCCTGTCAACTTTACAACCATATAACCAGATAACAATTACAGCACGGAGACAGCCCATCTCGGACCTTCTAGTCCATGCCGATGCTTACACTCACCTAGTCCCAGTGGCCCGCACTCAGCCCATAACCGTCCATTCCTTTCCTGTCCAAATACCTATGCAATTTTACTTTAAGTGACAATACCGAACCTGCCTTTGACACTTCTACTGGAAGCTCATTCCACACAGCTATCGCTCACTGAGTAAAGAAATTCTCCCTCGTGCTACCCTTAAACTTTTGCCCCTTAACTCTCAAATTATGTCCTCTTGTTTGAATCTCCCCTGCTTTCTATGGAAAAAGCCTATCCACATCAACTTCATCTATCCCCCTCATTATTTTAAATACCTATATCAAGTCCCCCCTCAACCTTCTGCGCTCCAAACAATAAAGACCTAACTTGTTCAACCTTTCTCTCTAACTTAGGTGCTGAAACCCAGGTAACATTCTAGTAAATCTTCTCTGTACTCTCTCTACTTTGCTGACAACTTTCCTATAATTCGGTGACCAGAACTGTACACAATACACCAATTCGGTCTTACCAATGCCTTGTACAAATTTAACATTACATCTCAACTCCTGTACACAATGCTCTGATTTATAAAGGCCAACATACCAAAAGATTTCTTCACCACCCTATCCACATGAGGTTCCACCTTTAGGGAACTATGTACCATTATTCCTAGATCTCTCTGTTCTTCTGCTTTCTTCAATACCCTACCATTTACGATGTATGTCCTTTTTGGATTATTCCTTCCAAAATGTAGCACCTCAAATTTATCAGCATTAAACTCCATCTGCCATCATTCAGCCCACTCTTCTAACTGGCCTAAATCTCTCTGCAAGCTTTGAAAACCTACTTCATTATCTATAAGGCCACCTACCTTAATATTATCTGCATACTTACTAATCCAATTTACGACCCCATCATCCAGATCATTAAAGTATATGACAAACAACATTGGACCCAGTACAGATCCCTGAGGCACACCACTAGTCACCGACCTCCAACCTAACAGTTATCCACCACTACTCTCTGGCATCTCCCATCTAGCCACTGTTGAATCCATTTTGCTACTTCAATATTAATACCTAACGACTGAACCTTCCTAACTAACCTTCCGTGCGGAACCTTGTCAAAGGCCTTACTGAAGTCCATATAGTCAACATCCACTGCTTTGCCCTCGTCAACTTTCCTCGTAACCTCCTCAAAAAATTCAATAAGTTTTGTCAAACATGACCTTCCATGCACGAATCCATGTTAGCTATTCCTAATCAGACCCTGTCTATCCAGATAATTATATATACCATCTCTAAGAATACTTTCCATTAATTTACCCACCACTGATGTCAAACTGACAGGCCTATAATTGCTAGGTTTACTCTTAGAAACCCTTTTAAACAATGGAACCACATGAGCAATACACCAATCCTCCGGCACCATCCCCGTTTCTAATGACATTTGAAATATTTCTGTCAAAGCCCCTGCTATTTCTACACCAACCTCCCTCAAGGTCCTAGGGAATATCCTGTCAGGACCTGGAAATTTATCCACTTTTATTTTCCTTAAAAGAGCCAGTACTTCCTCCTCTGCAATTGACATAGATTCCATAACTTTCCTACTTGTTTCTCTTACCTTACACAATTCAATATCCTTCCCTTTAGTGAATACCAAAGAAAAGAAATTGTTCAAAATCTCCCCCATCTCTTTCGGCTCCACACATAGCTCTCCACTCTGATTCTCTAAGGGACCAATTTTATCCCTCACTATCCTTTTCCTATTAATATAACTGTAGAAACCCTTCCGATTTATTTTCACCTTACTTGCCAAAGCAACTTCGTATCTTCTTTTAGCTTTTCTAATTTCTTTCTTAAGATTCTTTGTACATTCTTTATATTCCTTGAGCACCTCATTTACTCCATGCTGCCTATATTTATTGTAGATCTCCCTCTTTTTGTGAACCAAGTTTCCAATAACCCTTGAAAACCATGGCGCTCTCAAACTTTTAATTTTTCCTTTCAACCTAACAGGAACATAAAGATTCTGTACCCTCAAAATTTCACCTTTAAATGACGTCCATTTCTCTATTACATCCTACCCATAAAACAAATTGTCCCAATCCACTCCTTCTAAGTCCTTTCACATCTCCTCAAAGTTAGCCTTTCTCCAAACAAAAATCTCAAACCTGGGTTCAGTCCTATCCTTCTCCATAATTATAATGAAACTAATGTTATTCTGATCACTGGACCCGAAGTGCTCCCCAACACATATGTCCGTCACCTGACCTACCTCATTCCCTAACAGGAGATCCAACACTGCCCCTTCTCTAGTCAGTACCTCTATGTATTGCTGCAAAAAACTATCCTGCACACATTTTACAAACTCCAAACCATCCAGCCCTTTTACAGAATGGTCTTCCCAGTCTATGTGTGGAAAATTAAAATCTCCCACAATCACAACCTTGTGCTTACTACAAATATCTGCTATCTCCTTACAAATTTGCTCCTCCAATTCTCGCTCCCCATTAGGTGGTCTATAATACACTCCTATAACTGTTACTACACCTTTCCCATTCCTCAATTACACCCAAATAGCTTTCCTAAATGAGCCCTTGAATCTATCCTGCCAAAGCACCACTGTAATATTTTCTAGGACAAGCAATGCAACACCTCCTCCCTTTGCCTGAAGCAACGAAATCCAGTAATATTTAGTTGCCAATCACACCCCTTCTGCTACCATGTTTCACTTATAGCTACAACATCATATTTCCAAATATCAATCCATGCTCTAAGCTTATCCACCTTTCTTACAATGCTCCGAGCTTTAAAATAGATGCACTTAAGAAATTCTCCACCTCTTACTCTCTGTTTATCCCTAATGGTGCAAACAACTTTATTATCTTTTTTTTCCTTCTCCCTTACATCTTCGGTCTGAGCACTTCCCTTCTCTATCACCTGCCTATCCCCCCTCACACACTGTCTACTAGCTTTCTCTATTTGTGAACTAACCTCCTCTCCTCTTGTCTCTTCAATTTGATTCCCATCCCGCAACCATTCTAGTTTAAAGTCTCCCCAGTAGCCTTAGCAAATCTTCCCGCCAGGATATTGGACCCCTAGGATTCAAGTGTAACCTGTCCTTTTTGTTCAGGTCACACCTGCCCCAAAAGAGGTCCCATTGATCCAGAAACTTGAATCCCTGGCCCCTGCTCCAATCTCTCAGCCACGCATTTATCCTCCACCTCATTCCATTCCTACTCTCACTGTCACGAGGCACAGGCAGTAATCCTGAGATTATTACCTTTGCGGTCCTTCTTCTCAACTGCCTTCCTAACTCCCTGTATTCTTCTTTCAGGACCTCTTCCCTTTTCCTACCCATGTCATTGGTACCAATATGTACTACGACCCCTGGCTCCTCACCCTCCCACTTCAGGATATCTTGGACACGAACAGTAACATCCCAAACCCTGGCACCAGGGAGGCAAACTACCATCTGGGTCTCCTGATCGCATCCACAGAATCGCCTATCTGACCCCTTAATTATCAAGTCCCCTATTACTACTGCCTTCCTCTTCCTTTCCCTACCCTTCTGAGCTACAGGGCCAGACTCTGTGCTGGAGGCACGGCCACTGTCGCTTCCCCCAGGTAGGCTGTCCCCCCCAGCAGTACTCAAACAGGAGTACTTATTGTCAAGGGGTACAGCCACTGGGGTACTCTCTAGTGCCTGACTCTTCCCCTTCCTCCTCCTAACCATGACTCACCTGTATGCCTCCTGTGGTCTTGGTGTGATCACCTGCCTGTAACTCCTCTCTATCACCTCCTCACTCTTCCTGACCAGACAATGGTCATTGAGCTGCAGCTCCAGTTCCCTAACATGGTCCCTTAGGAGCTGCAGCTCAGCGCACCTGGCGGAGATGTGGACTTCCGGAGGCTAGGAGACTCCAGGACCTCCCACATCCAACACCGAGAACAACAAGCTGCCCTCACGCTCATACATCCCTCTTTCCTCAAATGACAGGAAAAACTGAAACCTGAACCTACCTTACCTCACCCGTTTCTGCCTAAGCCCATTGAGCCCAAGCCCTTAAGCCTTCACTCTGTTCCTGGCTCACTCCACTGCCCACAAACGACGCTGCATGTTGTATAAGTCTGTGTCCTTTTTAAATCTCCCCTGCTTCACTGCCCAAATTCATATGCCTGCGCAGTCCCACCTCTCTTAACTCTGATGAGAATACGAAAAATTCAAAAATGGCTCCCGCTGCTCTCCCTTTTTGATTCTCCTCCTTCCTTCTCCAAATGAAAAACCGATTATCCATTCTAACCATATAGCCTATGGGGGTTTGTGAGTACCTGTCTTTTGCAGCATCCGCGCCCATGGGGGCCAGGTTGAGGGAGGCTTAAAAGCAAGGCTGTTTAGTTCGAATAATGTTATTCGACTGCAGTTTACTGACTGCGTGAGCACACCGCTACAACGTGTTTTTATCGCTATTAATATACGTCACCACTGCCAATACCTGACACCCGTCAGTGCGCGATTTCTTTAATTTTTCGATCCAAGGTAAGCCAACTATGGAGAATTCTAAAAAAAGAAAAGTGACTGAAGAAAACAGAACGTTTAATGATACGTGGACGGATTCATTTGCTTTCACTGTTGACGAGACTGGTTTACCGGTATGCTTAATATGCAATGAGAAACTAGCAAACAACAAAAAGTCAAATGTTGCAAGACATTTCCAGAATAAACACGCAGCCTTTGCTCAAAAATATCCGGATGGAGATGAGAGAAAAAAAGCCGTTTCGGAACTGATGCGGAAGGTTGATCTGAGCAAAAATCATTTCAAGCAATGGATGAAGTCCGGAAAACCAACGACATATGCTAGTTATATTACCGCTCAGGAAATAGTCAGGCACGGGAAGCAGTTTACAGATGGTAAATATATAAAAGAATCTTTCATTCAGATTTCAGAACATCTATTCACGGACTTTAAAAACAAGAGTGAAATTGTGCAGAAAATCAGGGATATGCCCCTCTCTGCAAAGACTGTCAAAGACAGAACCATAAAAATGGCTGAAGACATCACGACAGCAAATTAAAGACATCAATTCAGCTGTGGCCTACTCGATTGCCTGTGACGAGTCTAAAGACAAAGGTGATATTGAACAAATAGCGCTGTTCTGCCGGTATGTAAACTCTGCTGGGCCACAGGAAGAACTGATTGAGTTGATACCTCTAAAAGACCAAACACGGGGGGAGGACATCTGTGAGGCTGTCTTGAATTGTTTAAGAGCCAAAGGAATAAAGACTACCCACCTGGTGTCAGTAGCTACTGATGGGGCACCGAATATGACGGGAACGCACAAGGGAATTGTGGCTTTACTGCAGAAGTCGCTGGACAGAAAGCTGCTGATTTTTCACTGCATCTTGCACCAAGAGGCACTGTGCGCTCAAACATTTCCTCCGGAATGCACAGAAGTAATGGATGTTGTCATTCAGATTGTCAATAAAATAATGGCAAAAAGTTTAAATCACCGTCAATTCCGTTAGTTACTGGACGAGCTGGAAAGCGCATATTCTGATCTCCTGCTGCACAACAAAGTCCGGTGGCTGTCCAGAGGGGAGGTGCTGAAACGCTTTGTCGCGTGTCTGGAAGAAGTGAAAACTTTCCTGGGCAGCAAAGGGCTGGAAAAGCTACACTTCATGGTAGACATGACAGCGCACCTGAACACGCTGAACACAGCTCTTCAGGGGAAAGGACATACAGCCCTACACATGATGGAGGATGTTTTGGCATTTGAGCGCAAGTTGACAGTGCTTTCCAGAGATGGACAGAAAGGCACTTTGTCTCACTTCCCCAATTTGAGAGAGTTCAAACAAGGTCACGACATGATAAATTCGGAGTATTTACATTCTGCAATCATCGCAATGCAAACATCGTTTGGGAAACGCTTCTGTGAGTTCAGAGAGGGAAAAAAAAAACACATTATCCTTCCCGGTCACTCCCCTAAGCATCGATTCATCTCTACTGAATACGACTGCATTGGCAGGTGTGAGTAAACCTGATCTTGAGATGGAACTGGCTGACATAGCCGACGAAGACATATGGGTGTCCAAGTTTAGACGCTTGACAGCAGACCTTGAAGATGTTGCCCGTCAGAAGGCCGTTCTTGCTCAGAATCACAAATGGAGTGATATTGAAAACCTTCCAAAACCGGACAAACTTCTGTTCGAAACATAGAATGCTATCCCCGACATTTATGTAAACATTAAAACGTATGCGCTTGGAGTCCTGTCGATCTTTGGATCCACATATGTATGTGAGCAGGTGTTCTCCAACATGAACTTTATTAAAAACAAACATCGCGCACGCCTCACAGATGACAGCCTGCGATCCTGTGTAAAGATGAAGGTGACGTCATACAGCCCTGATGTGCAGACGCTGTGCGCTGAGGTCCAGGAGCAGAAATCCCATTAACCAAGTATGATAAATATTTTAATTGCCTATTGTTTTACGTATATTCATATTTTTTCATTGTTCATTGAAATAGTCCTTTTATTTTTCAGGTTGACAGCTGGCTGACGTTATTTTTGGTTTGCTGCTGGCGGAAAATTTAAGTTCAGCGTTTTTCATAAATACAAGAAGGACTCAAATAGACATTGAGTATTTTACTTAAAAGTAACCTTCAACCCAACGTCTTTTTTTTGGAGTTCAAAATGTTTTTGTTGCATGCAGAAATGTAATTTCGTTTTCTCTGCAGGTGTTCATCAATTTCATAAATGCAACACATTATAGTTTGTTTATACATAGCATAAAGGCAAAAAAAACGTTGTATGCAGTGTTATTTCATTTTAAATGTCAAGCGGGTTTTGCGGCTCCCAGTGTTTTCTTTTCTGTGGGAAACGGGTCCAAGTGGCTCTTTCAGTGGTAAAGGTTGCTGACCCCTGATTCTAGACCCATCTCACACCCTCTCTCTTTGCCCTCCTGATTTCCCTCTTGATAGTATTCCTAGTCATTTGATGTTAAAGGATTCACTGGGAAATGACCTAATTGCACCTTGTCCTCCCACATTTTTCTTGACCAAAGCCTGAATATCTCGTCTTGCCAGTTTTACCCTCCACTTCCGACAGGAACATACTGCCTCTCCAGACTTGATATTTCTCAGCTCATGCCCCAGTCTCTCGGGTCGAGCCCCAAGCCTGCATTTTCACCGTTACACTGAAGCCTCTCCGAGTTCCAGCTGCTCTTCCTTTGGCTGCATCCTGAAGAAATCGAGGAAGCCAGTTTTTCACTCAGCACCAGAGTCTCATTGCCCGGCGAATTGTTGCCTCACTCTACTGAAAAGCCTACATGTCAGTCTGAAGCCTGTAAGCTCGGAACTGTTGCTGAATTGACCTCCGGAACCAAAGACGTTTTGGACTGCAAACCTCCCTCCCTCTGCCTGACCGTCTATAGTTCATTTAATCATTTTCCCACCCAGGACACACATCGATCACATCCCTGGCATTCCATGTGGGAAGTTTACAGTGAAGTGTGAGGCATGACAGGGAGAGACAGGTTTTACCCACCGGGGGAGCGATGTTCTCTGGATCTGAGACTCCGTCTGATGGCCCGAATCGTATTTGGACACTGGCAGTCAGCTTTCCTCCTTTTGTGAAAATTGCTGGTTTCACTCCAAAGTACTCGATGAACTGCTGTTTCCCCATGGAATAACCCGGGATAGGTGCTTATCTGCTCCTCTCCCACATCTCGGGAATTCTGCAACAGAATCACGGCACAAATGTCTTCCTTCCACACTCTTCCGTCTCCTGTAACACAGAGTAACAGAGTGTCTGGGTGCTGCTGTGGGATGGGTGTGCGTCCCAACCACTGGGTACATCAGTTTTGAGCTCAGCACCTTCCACCTAGGGCTGTCCAACCTTCCTGCCCCCGTCGGTGTCCAGTTGACACTATGTACAAGACAGCCTCCCATCCCACTACTAGCACTCCCCTCCCCACAGGAGGTACAGCACTGACAGTAGCATCATTGTCCCACTGGGACTTTCATCCCAGGAATGCTCTCCCCACTCAGGGGCACAGAAAGTTCCACACACCATTACACACAGAGGACGGGAACTGACCCATGTCCTGGACAATGTTACATCGGGATCCACAGTCCATTACCTCACAGCTGTTTGTGGGAGCTTGCTGTGCACCGTTACACATCCCATCACAATGATAACTACAGTGAGCTTTGGTGACAGGGCAGCACAGGACATGACAAGGATAAGGAAGGTGCCACGTCAATGCAGTGCCACTCTCCTACTGTGAACCACATCCAGGATGACACACAGTCATAATTACTGTACCTCAGAGGATGGGAAGAGCCAGTAGTTAGTAGAAGTCTCCGAAGGGAAGGGGATACCAGGGAAGCAAATCAACTTCATGACTTCACCTGTGGAGGGGACGAGAGTATCTACCTGTGACCCACTGCAGGGCATTTCGAAAATCCTCAATTTCACGAGACACATTGTAGACAAACAGGACACAGGGAATCCTTGGCTCTTCACACTGGTTGATATTCAGCTCCTTCACAATCTCCGCATGGACGTCTCCTCGACCGTAACACTGCACTGTAAAACACAGAACCTGTGCTCACTCAGTCTGCCTCACACCGGCACATTTCACTCAGGGTGATTCTTCATAACAGAAGGGAAGGGGGTTGATTTAATGTTCCTCCGAGCTCAGAGACAGACACCCACCAGCATGGGAACTGGCTCCGTTTCACTGTAAATCTGTCAGCAAATGTGAGTTCTCAAGGGATGTGAAAGCAGCAGGTGAAGTGGGCAGGTTTACAGAGGGGGGGGGGAGGAGTGTTGGAGACTGTGGAGACCGCAGAGATGATAAGGACTGTAGGTTCCAGAACACCAGGTTAAGAGGGGTAGTTTACAGAGACTATTTGCCCAATGAGCCTGTGATGACCACCATGCCCAGCTGGAAAATCCCAATTTCCTGCAGTCAACTTTATCCATTCTACCCTTGCCTTTCCATGCACCCATCCAGGTGCCCCTTCACTGATACCGTTGTTGGACCCACTGCTGCTGTCACTTTCTCTGGCAGCCCTGTCTCTATACTCACCACCATATGGGTGAAAGAATTGTCCCTCAAGTCCTATTTAAATCATTTATATCTGCTACCAGTGCCAACATAACATGGCCACAACTTACTAGCACTAAGGTTGTGGCAGGGAACTGGAATACCCAGTGGAAACTCACTGCAGTTACAGGGAGAAAGTACAAACTCCTTAAAGACAGCAGTGGGAATTGAACACACATGGCTGGCACGGTAAATTTTAAGCTAAACTCTACAGAACTTCTTGCTGTTTTCCTTATCTTTGTCCTCCAGATCCCAATCACACCCTCTCACTTTTCCCTCCTGCTTTCCCTCGTGGTAGTATTCTTAGTCATGTGACGTTAAGGGACTCACTGGCAAATGACCTAATTTCACCTTGTCCTTCCATATGTTTCTTGACCAAAGTTTGAATATCTCTCATCTTGCCAGGTTTATCCTCCACTTCAATACTGCCTCTGCAGACTTGATATTTCTCAGCTCCTGCCCCAGTCTCTCGGGTCAAACCCTAATCCTGCATTCTCACCGTTACACTGAAGTCTCTCCGAGTTCCAGCTGCTCTTCCTTTGGCTGCATCCTGAAGAAATCAAGGAAGCCGATTGTTCACTCAGCACCAGAGTCTCATTGCCCGGTGGATCCTTGCTCTGCCCTACTGGAAAGCACACACATCAGTCAGAAACGTGTACACGGGGAGTTGGTGTTAAACTGACCTCAGTACCAAAGGACGTTTGTGCTCCGAACCTCCCTCCCGCAGCAGTCGCTGACTGACTGGCTATTGTTCCATCATTTTCCCACCTGAGACACACATCAGGCACATCCCTCACATTCCATGTGGGAAGGTTACAGTGAAGCGTGAGGCGTGACAGGGAGAGACAGGTTTTACCCACCGGGGGAGGGATGTTCTCTGGATCTGGTTCTGTCACTGAGAATCCGTCTGATGGCCTGAATTGTATTTGGACACTGGCAGTCAGCTGATCTCCTTTTGAGAATATTGCTGGATTCTCTCCAAAGTACTCGATGAACTGCTGTCCCTTCGTGGAATAACCCTGGAGAGGTCCTTATCTGCCCCTCTCCCACATCTCGGGAATTCTGCAACAGAATCACGGCACAAATGTCTTCCTTCCACACTCTTCCGTCTCCTGCAACACAGAGTAACAGGGTGTCTGGGTGCTGCTGTGGGATAGGTGTGCGTCCCACCCACTGGGTACATCAGTTTTGAGCTCAGCACCTTCCACCTGGGGTTGTCCCACCTTCCTGCCCCCATCTGTGTCCAACTGATGCTGACTATGTACAAGGTAGCCTTCCCATCCCACTACTGGCTCTCACAACCCCATAGGACATGACTGCCAGAGGCACTGGGATTTTCAGCTAAGCCTCAAACCCCTCCCTCACTCAGCAGCACAGAAAAGTCCACACACACCATTTGAGACAGAGCAAGGGAAGCCCCGTGCCCCAGACAACGGGATCTCCAATCCATCTCCTCCCTGCTGTCTGTGGGAGCTTGCTATGCAGCAATACACATCTCCCATCATAATAACAACTGTGTGCTTAATGGCAGAACATGTTATGGACCAGGAAGGCATTACAGGAAAGCTTGTCCCCTTCTCCTACAATTAACTAATCACCTGTATCACACTGACCATAAGACATAGGATTAGGTGATTTGACCATCGAGTCTGCTCTCCCATTCCACCTTGGCTGATTTACTATCCCTCTCAACCCCACTCTCCTGCCTCCTCCCTGAGAGAGTGAACAGTCAACAGTCAGCAGAAGTCCCCACAAGGGAAGGGAACTTTTGGGAGAAAATGCCACTGGATCATTTCCCCTGTGAAAAATGATGAGAGTATCTACCTGTGACCCAGTGAAGAGCGTTCTGAAGATCCTGAATTTCATTAGACACTCTGTAGACAAACAGAACACAGGGAACTCCTGGCCCTTCATGTCGGGCGATGTCCAGCTCCTCCACAATCTTCTCATGGACCTCTCCTCGACCGTAACACTGCACTGTAAAACACAAAACCTGTGCTCACTCATCCTGCCTCACACCAGCACATTTCACTCGGGGTGATTCTCAGTAATGGAAAGGAAAGGGTAATTTAATGTTTCTCTGATCTCAGAGATGGACACCCACCGTGTTTGTACAATTCGGATCAGTCAGGGCAACGGTAACGTGCAAGTAACGGACAATTGCTGGTGGTTTACAGAGACGGAGAGGAGAGTAGGTGCCAGAGTGGGTCTCAGAGACAAGGAAGTGTGTAAAATCGTGAAGGGACAGAGACACGGCGAGGGGACAACAGGTGGAGGAGGTTACAGAGAAGGGAAGGGATGTCGGTGCCAGAGATGGGCACAAGGATGAGCAGGGGTGTGGACACCAGAGGGTCACAGAGTATGGGAGGTGTGCATGGACTAAGGGTGGTTACAGTGAGTGGAAAAGGTGTAGGGGCTGGAGGGTAACACAGACATACTGTACCTAGAGGGGGAGGTATGGATCTGGGGGAGACAGTGAGTCCCACGATTCTCACATGCCCCAGAATCCCCTCACTCGAAACAGAGGGGTCTCTGCTGTGAGTCGGGTGCCAGTCACCAGGTGACTGTGAGATGTACACTGAGGAGGGGCTTTAACATAGAAACAGAAAACCTACAGCACAATACAGGCCCCTTCAAAGCTGTGCCAAACATGTCCTTACTTTAGAACTACCTAGGCTTACCCATAGCCCTCTGTTTTTCTAAGCTCTTTGTACCTATCCAGTGTTGGCGCTTGGACTAGTGGACAAGGCATCGGACTAGCAACCTGAAGGTCACTGGTTCAAGCCTCAGCTGAGGCAGTGTGTTTGTGTCCTTGAGCACGGCACTTAACAACAGATCACTCTGTGATGACACCTGTGCCAAGCTGCATAGGTCCTAGTGCTCTTCCCTTGGACAGCATTGGTGGCGTGGAGAGGGGAAGGCTTGCAGCTTGGGCAACTGCCAGTCTCCCATAAAACCCTGCCCAGGCCTGCGCGCTGGAAAAATCTTCCAAGGTGCAAATTCATGGTCTCATGAGACTAACGGATGCCTAAGTATAAAAAAATGTACCTATCCAGGAGACTATTAAAAAGATCCTATCGCTGCTGCCTCCACCGCCGCCACCAGCAGCCCATTCCATGCAGTCTCCGCTCTCTGCATAAAAATATTACCCTTGACATCTCCTTCCAAGCATCTTAAAACTATGCCCTCTCATACTAGCCATTTCAGCTCTGGGAAAAAGCCTCTGACTATCCACACGATCAATGCCTCTCATTGTCTTGCACACCTCTATCAAGACACCTCTCATCCTCCTTCTCTCTGAGGAGAAAAGGCCGAGTTCACTCAACCTATTCACATAAGGCGTGTTCCCCAATCCAGGCAACATCCTTATAAATCTCCTCTGCACATCTCCACATCCTTCCTGTAATGAGAAGACCAGACTGAGTACAGTACTCCAAGTGGGGTCTGACCAGGGTCCTATATAGCTGCGACATTTGAGTCTCGGCTCTTAAACTGAATCCTACGACTGATGAAGGCCAATGCACAGAATTGCACCTTAACAACAGCGTCAACCTGTGCAGCAGCTTTGAGTGTCCTATGAACTAGGACCCCAAGATCCCTCTGATCCTCCACACTGCCAAGAGTCTCATCATTAATACTATATTCTGCCATCATATTCGACCTACCAAAATGAACCACCTCACACTTATCTGGGTTGAACTCCATCTGCCATTTCTCAGTACAGTTTTGCATCTTATCAATGTCCCGCTGTAACATCTGACTGCCCTCCACATTATCCACAACACCCCAACCTTTGTGTCATCGGAAAATTTACTAACCCATTCCTCCATTTCCTCATCCATGTCATTTGCAAAAATCACAAAGAGTAGGAGTCCCAGAACAGATCCCTGAGGTACTCCCCTGGTCACTGACCTCCATGCAGAATATGACCCATCTTCAACCACTCTTTGCCTTCTGTGGGCAAGCCAGTTCTGGATTCACAAAGCAATGTCCCCTTGGATCCCATGCCTCCTTACCTTCTCAATAAGCCTTGCATGGGATATCTTATCAAATGCCTTGCTAAAATCCATTTACACTACATCTATGGCTCTACCTTCATTAATGTGTAATCACAGAGCAGTACAGCACAACAGAACACAGAACAGTACAGCACAGTCCAAACTCTTTATCACAATGTGCCCATGCTGACCACAGCCCCCACCCAGGCATTCTAAATTTCCTGTATTCAGTCTGCACCTCTCCAAGCCTCAAACCAGCTATGTACCTGCTCAAGGTTTCCTCAATGATATAATTGTAGCTGTCTCAACCACTTCCCATGACAGCTGGTTGCATGGACTCACTACCCTCTGGGTATAATAGTTGCCCCTCAAGCCCCGTATAGATTCACCCCTCACCCTGAACCTATGACCTCTAGTAAAAACAAGCTGGAAGTACTCAGCAGGTCGGGCAGCATTCATTGAAACGAGCAGTCAACGTTTCAATGGATGCTGCCTGACCTGCTGAATTCTTCCAGCTTGTTTGTACATGTTGATTTGACCACAGCATCTGTACTGTACTTTGTGTTTACTATGACCTCTAGTATTGCCTCCCCCTACTCCGGGAGAGTTGCCCCCTCATGAGTTTATATACTTTGATTTGGTCACCCCTTATTCTCCCATGTTCCACAGAATAAAAACCTAGACTACTGAGCCAATTCCTATTCCTCAGGACTTCGAGATATCCAACATCCTGGTAAATTTTCTCTGTTCTTTCCTGAAACGGGTTTTCCCAAACTGTGCTCAGTACTCCAAGTGTGAACTCACCAATGATTTATACAACTGTATCGTAACGTCCCAATTCCTCTACTCAGTCCCTTCACCGATCAAGGCCAGTGTGTTCAACACCTTTGTTAACATCCATGATTGCTCTTTCGATAAACTATGCATCTTTGTCCCTATGTCAAGTTGTCTCTGAACTGTTGTCTCTGTCCATGCTGTGCTCAGACACAGATGGTTTTTAAGTTCGTAGGGATGGCTTTGGGGAGTTAGGGGTCAGAGTCAGGTTTAAGGAGAGAGATGCTGAGGAATTATGAGGTCAGGCCAAAGATCACACCTATGCTTCGTGTTTGCCCTACGCACATCGTCCTTTTAGCTCACACATTCAAGAAACTGCTAGAAATATTCAAGCACCACTTTCTACGCACAAATCCATGCTGACTGATCGTGATCAGACTCTGTGTACACAATTCCAATTCCTAGTAGATCCAGTTCCTCAGAATTCCCCCCAGTCACTTCTCTACTGAGGATATCAGCCTGACGGGTCTGTAGCTCCTGGCTCGTCCTTGTTGTTCACCTTAAACAACCAAACAAGTTCAGCCCACTCAAGTCTTACACAACTTCACCAATGTGAAGGACATTGCAACCTCTGGCAAAATCTCCACTAATATTCCTCTGGCCTTCCATAAAGTCCCAGGAGACAGTCGGACAGGCCCTGGGGATTTATCTATCTTATAGCACTGTAAAGGCTGCCAATACCACCACCCTGGTCACAAGACTGTCCACCAAAACATTTCCACGTTTCCCTTATTTCTTGAGCATGCTCAGTAAACATTTTAAAACCACACCCGTCTCCAGCTGCAGAAGACAGAGGCAGCCTTGCTGATATCTAAGGGGACCTACTCTCTCACCAGCCTCTCGTTTACTCTTGATTCAACATCTTGGGATTTTCTTAACCTCACCCGCCAGATTCATCTTTTACTCTCTCTTTTCTCTGCTGATCTTCCTCTTGAGAGTATTCTGAGCCGTTCTAATCCAAGGGATTCACAAGTCCCAGACCAAAACACTGTGTGTTTTATTCTTTTTCCTGATCAGAACTTGACTATCTCTCGTCACCCAGAATTCCCCACAATTGCCAGGTTTACCGTTCACCTCATAGGAACGTATTGCCCCTTAACTCTCAATATCTCCCAGTCCTGCCCCAAGCCTGCCCTCTCACCGTTACAGATAAGCTTTTCCAAGCTACTGTCTTTCGTCTCTGGGCTCCAACTTGAAGAAATCCGAGAATCCGACTGTCCATTTGGCACTGATAGGGTCTCACTGTCCTGTGGATCCTCGCTCCACCCTATTGCACAACACAAACAGTATATTGTTACCTGGAGATTGGTACTGAATTGACCTCAGGACCCATGGGGGATTCCCTCTCTGACCCACCCACCCTCCCTCCAGCAGAGTCTTCTGACTGACTCTCCCCCCACCACCCCAGACACACATCCGACACATCCCTTATGTTCCTAATGTGAAGTTTACAGTGCAAAATGAGGTGTGACAATAAAGAAGCAGGTTCTACCCACCGGAGCAGATACCTCCCCTGGATCGGGTCCTGTCGATAAGACTCTGTTTGACAGTCTGAATCACTGTGGGGCACTGGTACGTCTTCGATCTATTCCACCAACTACTGGAATCCATCCAGGATACGCAAAAAACTTTAGTTCCCTTATGGAATAACCCTGGATCTGTTGTTATCTTCTCCTCTCCGACAGCTCGAGATTTCTGCAATAGAATCACTGCACAAATGTCTTCCTTCCGCACTCTCCTTTCTCCTGAAACATAGAGTGACAGAGTGATCTGGGTGACACTGTGGGAGGGCTGTGTGTCCCACCCACTACTGGAGCCCTCCGATTACATCAGCACTTTCCACCTGGGGCTGTGCCCACCCTCGTGCCCCCCCCCCCCCGTGTGCCCGGGTGGTGTTGTGGTGAAGCTGTCTGTACACAAAGCAGTCCTCCCACCCCCACTACAGGCTCTCATGTTGCACAGGAGGTACAGCACAGGGATTTTCAGCCCAAACAACAGACCCCATTTCATATGAATTAATTTGGCTTCTTCCAGACCTTTACTCTTTCTATTCTTGTTCTGGTATGGAGTTCCGGAGTTTTTGACACTATCATATACATATAAACTATTATTACTGCCCATGTTAGTTTAGGTTTTTTTTTATTTCTTTAAATATACATTTTTTCTTGTATTTTATATATTTTTTTTCTTTTGATGATTATTTTTAATCTTTTTCATGTATAATCAATATAGATTAGATTGATTATTGTACGATCTTTTTTTTGCTGATAGCTTAATAAGATATTGTTATCTTCTTACTAATTTAATTCTAAATCTAATGTATTCATAACCTATTTAATATAATATTGTTATGTTTTTTTATAAAAATTAATAAAAAGATTGAAAAAGAAAGAAAAGAACAGACCCCAGTCAGGTGTACAGAAAGATCCACATACACCATTTCACACAGAGTGAGAGAGCCCAAGTGTGTCCCGGACAATGTTGTATCAGAATACCTGGTAGATTGCCCCACTGCTGTTTGTGGGAGCTTGTTGTGCACCAATACACATCCCCTATCACAATAATAACCTCTGTCCCTTGACAGATACAGCTGGGTGGAACATTAACATCTTCAGAAAGTCATTGCATCAGTGCTGGTCCCTGATTCATAAAGGAATCAATCCTGAGGAACACACACATTGTCAGTGTGCTCCTCAGGTAGGGAAGGGCCAGCAGAGATCAGAAGCCCCCAAAGGGAAGGGTTTTCAGGAAAATGCTATCACTCAATGACTTCTCCTGTGCTGGAAGAAATAAACAGGTAGATTATTTTCTAAATAGTGAGAAAATTCAAAACTCTGAGGACTTGGTAGTCCTTGTGCAAGATAATTTGCAGGTTGAGTCATTGGTGAGGAAGGCAGGTGCAATATTAGCATTCATTACAAGAGGACTAGAATATAAAAACATGGATGTAATGTTGAGGCTTTATAGAGCACTCATGAGGCCAGACTTGAAAAATTGTGAGTGGGTTTGGGCCCCTTTTATCAGAAGGGATGTGCTGACATTGCAGAGGACGTTCATGGAAACAATTCCAGGATTGAGGCTTCTCATATGAAGAGCGTAGATGGCTCTGGGCCTGAACTTATTGGAATTCAAAAGAATGAGAGGTGACCTCATTGAAACCTACAGAAAGGCCATGATTGAGTCGATTTGGAGAGTATGTGTCCAATGGTGAGGGAGTCTAAGACCAGAGGACACAGCCTCAAAATTGAGATGTGTCCTTGTGGAATGGAGATGTGGAGAAATTTCTTTAGCCAGAGAGTGGTGAATCTGTGGAATTCATTGTCACTGGTGGTTGTGGAGGCCAAGTCATCGGGTATATTTAAGGTTCTTGATTAGTCAGAGCATGAGGAGATACAGGGAGATGGCAGGAGATTGGGGCTGAGAGAAAGAATGCATCAGCATGGTGAAAAGATGGAGCAGACTTGATGGGCCAAATGGCCTAATTACCTGTGACCCATTGAAGGGCATTTTGAATATCCTGAATTCCATGAGACACTCTGTAAACAAAGAGAACACAGGGAACCCCTGGCTCTTCACAACAGGAGATGTCCAGCTCCTTCACAATTTTCTCATGGATCTCTCCCCGACCGTAACACTGCACTGTGAAACACAGAGTGCAAGTTCATCTCCCAGTCTCAGAGTGTCACCCACAGATGCCCCCAGTCTCAAGTAAAGTCAAGTCGTGTTTTATTGTCATTTCAACCATACAGTACACGGTGAAAACAAATCAACATTCCTCCAGGACCACGGTGCTATATGAAACAACACAAAACGACACTAGACTAAGTGAGACAACACAAGGCTACACTAGACTGCAGACCTACAGAGGACTACATGAAGCACACAAAACAGTGCAGGGCAGTACAATAAATAACAAACAAGACAATAGGCACAGTGGAGGACAAGTACAATATAATAATAGCAAGTGCGTGGAAGTCGGCCCGTGAGGCAGCGGGGGAGTTAAAAAGCAAGCAGATTGAGAAGAGTTGGTCATTTCTTCGGCAGTCTAACAGGGCATGACTGCACAAGCACGTGAAAGTCTGTCCATGAGGCAGTGGGAGAGTTAAAAAGTGAACAGATTAATAGAGCGGGTGTCGTAGGAGACAGAGTAGGAACGCTTTGGCTCGAGAGGCTTCGGCGAGCAGAGGCTGAGGACAAGCTTGCTCCCATTCAGGTTAGGCTGGGTAAGCTCCTTTAATTGATCTAATTCGCTTTGGAGTAGGTAATGGAGGCAGCAGTTAGGGCAGTTGATTGCTCCGTTTGCCGTTTGTGGGAAGTCAAGGCGAGCACAGCTGTCCCTGATGACTACACCTGCAAAAGGTGCATCCAGCTGCAGCTCCTGACAAACCGAGTTAGGGGACTGGAGCTGGATGAACTTTGGATCATTCGTGAGGCAGAGGAAGAAATAAACAGGAGTTACCGGGAGATAGTCACCCCTAAGAGTCAGGAGACTGGTAGCTGGGTGACTGTCAGGAGAGGGAGGGAAGTAGACAGAATGAGCAGAGCACCCCTGTGGCCGTTCCCACCAATAATAAGTATATAATTTTGGATACTGTTGGTGGGGACGACCTACCAGGGACAAGCTGCAGTGGTTGCATCTCTGGCACCGAGACTGGACCCTCAGCTTAGAAGGGAAGGAGGGAAAAGAGGAGAGCAGTAGTGATAGGGGATTCGATAGTTAGGGGTACAGATAGGAGGTTCTGTGGAAGAGATTGAATCCCGGATGGTCTGTTGCCTCCCTGGTGCCAGGGTCCACAATATCTCGGATCGAGTTCTCAGTATTCTCAAGCGGGAGGGTGAGCAGCCAGATGTCGTTGTCCATGTAGGGACCAATCACGTGGGTAGGAAGAGTGAGGAGGTCATGAAAAGTGAGCTTAGGGAGTTAGGCACCAATTTAAAGGACAGGACCTCCAGGATAGCAATCTCACGATTGCTAACAGTGCCACATGCAGGCGGGTTTAGAAACAGTAAGATAGTGCAAATCAACAGGTGGCTGAAGAGATGGTGCAGGAGGGAAGGCTTCAGATTTATAGATAAGGAGAAGGATATTGAATTGTGTAAGGGAAAGAAGTAGGGAAGTTATGGAAACTATGACGATTAAAGAAGAGGAAGTAATGGCGCATTTAGGGAATGTAGAAGTGGGTAAGTCTCCAGGTCCTGACAAGATTTACCTTAGGACCAAGAGGGAGATCAGTGTAGAAATAGCAGGGGCTCGGACAGAAATATTTCAAATGTCATTAGAAACGGGGATGGTGCCGGAGGATTGGCATATTGCTCATGTTGTTCCATTGTTTAAAAAGGGTTCTAAGAGTAAACCTTTTAATTATAGGCCTGTAAGTTTGATGTCAGTGGTAAATTAATAGTATATATAGTTACCTGGATAGACAGGGTCTGATTAGGAACAGTCAACATGGATTTGTGCGTGGAAGGTCATGCTTGACAAATCTTATTGAATTCTTTGAAGAGGTTACAAGGAAAGTTGATGAAGGCAAAGCAGTGGATGTTGTCTATATGGACTTCAGTAAGGCCTTTGACAAGTTCCCACACAGAAGGTTAGTTAGGAAGGTTCAATCATTAGGTATTACTATTGAAGTAGTAAAATGGATTCAACAGTGGCTGGATGGGAGATGTTAGAGAGTATTGGTGGATAACGATTTGTCAGGTTGGAGGCCAGTGACTAGTGGCATGCCTCAGGGATCTGTACTGAGTCCAATGTTGTTTGTCACATACATTAATGATCTGGATGATGGGGTGGTAAATTGGATTAGTAAGTATGTAGATGGTACTAAGGTAGGTGGCATTGTGGATCATGAAGTAGGTTTTCCAAGCTTGCAGAGAGATTAAGGCCAGTTAGAAGAGTGGGCTGAAAGATGGCAGATGGAGTTTAATGCTGATAGGTGTGAGGTGCTACATTTTGGTAGGAATAATCAAAATAGGGCATACATGGTAAATGGTAGGGCATTGAAGAATGCAGTAGAACAGAGTGATCTAGGAATAATGGTGCATAGTTCCCTGAAGGTGGAATCTCATGTGGATAAGGTGGTAAAGAAAGCTTTTGGTATGTTGGCCTTTATAAATCAGAGCATTGAGTATAGGAGTTGGGATGCAATGTTAAAATTGTATAAGGCATTTCTAAGGCCAAATTTGGAGTATTGTGGACAGTTCTGTTCACTAAATTATAGGAAAAATGTTAACAAATTAGAGAGAGTACAAAGAAGATTTACTAGAATGTTACCTGGGTTTCAGCGCCTAAGTTACAGAGAAAGGTTGAACAAGTTAGGTCTTTATTCTTTGGAGTGTAGAAGGTTGAGGGGGGACGATAGAGGTATTTAAAATTATGAGAGGGATAGATAGAGTTGACGTGGGTAGGCTTTTTCCATTGAGAGTAGGGGATATTCACACAAGAGGACATGAGTTGAGTGTTAGGGGGCAAAAGTTTAGGGGTAACACAAGGGGGAATTTCTTTACTCAGAGAGTGGTAGCTGTGTGGAACGAACTTCTAGTAGAAGTGGTAGAGGCATGTTCGATATTGTCACTTAAAGTAAAATTGGATAGGTATATGGACAGGAAAGGAATGGAGGGTTATGGGCTGAGTACAGGTTGGTGGGACTAGGGGAGAGTAAGCGTTCACCACGGACTAGAAGGGCCGAGCTGGCCTTTTTCCCTGCTGTAATTGTTATATGGTTATAATAAATTATGTAGGTGTCAGTCTAGACTCTGGGCATTAAGGAGTCTGATGGCTTGGGGGAAGAAACTTTTGCACAGTCTCCCACATGTAGGGTAGGACTTTACAGAAGGGTAGATGAGAGTGTCGTGGGGGTAGATGGAGGATAGTAGGGTTAAAAGAGTGGAAAGTGTGGAGGCAGGAGGGAATGGTAGAGATTGGGATGGAGAGGTGAGGAGCGTGGGAAAGGAGGTATGTGGGTGGTGAGGGCAAGTCTCCCCCATCCCCCTCCCAGCTGTCATTCACCAAACGCTCTCTCCACAAACTCTGTCCGTACTCAGTCTCAATCCTCCCCCTCTTTTAAATATCCTTATCTCGCCCCATCCCACTTCCATCACACCGCCCTCCCTCTCCTTCCCCGAAGGCCTCTCCCTCACCCCATCCGACCCCTCTTCCTGTCCCTCCGCCTTGTTCTCCCACATTCACCGACTCCTTCTTCACCTTCTACATCATTTATTATTATATTGTATCCCGCCCTTTCACCCCCACAAATCACCTTCAACCCACCATTGCACCGATTCTCCATCCTGCACGTATTTCTTCCACTTTCTGCTCAGTTATTCCTGCGTTTACGCGCTTGGGCCCGAGGGCGAGGCCTTGCACTATACTCTAATTCTATTCGCCTGAAGAGCTGCCAATCAGCGCATGAGCTCTCTGGAATGGACAGCGACAGTTTCAACTTCCACCGGCTGTCATTGGTCGAGCTGACCGCCTGTCATGCGTAGGGGGCGGATCTGGGCTACAGCCCCGCCCCGTGGCGTTCGATTGTAGGGCGCGTGATTGACTCCAGGACGAGAGTTGTTTCAGCACAAATAAAAGAAAATCTGCATACGCTGGAAACCCGAGGAACACACATAAAATGCTGGAGGAACTCAGCAGGTCAGGCAGCATCGATGTGAAAAAGTACAATCGACGTTTCAGGCCGAGACCCTTCAGCAGGACTGGAGAAAAATGATGAGGAGTAGATTGAAAATGTGGCATGAGAGGAGAGAGAAAAACACCAGGCCAGTGGTCCCCAACTACCGGGCCGCGAAGAAACGGTATAATTTGTCGATATGAAATGATATGAGTCTGCTGCACCTTTCCTCATTCCCTGTCATGCCCACTGTAAAACTTGAACGCACGTGCGGTCATCAGTCACCTAAATGCAGCAATAACCTCTCGCCAGGGATCACTGGTTGGTCTCGGGTAACCGGCCGGCGGGAAGTGCTGTTGCTACGGGCCTGGAGCACGGACAGCAGGGCCCGCCTCTAAACCTGTTTAACACACCGAATGTTCGTGGGGAACCCGGTGCTAAAATATTCGCAGACTACCTAATTTGGGTTCAGGGTTTTGTAAATAGCAGAGCAGCTACCTTGCTGTGATCTACTTAAAATCATCTCTCAAGCCAAACTCCTTGCTCTGTCGGTCGCTCTCTCCGGACTGCGAACGCCGTGGCCCCGGCATGGGGACCTCTGGCCTTGACATTGTCCTCTTACCTCTTACCCCACGCATCTGACCAAGGCGTCTGGTGGCAGGTGGGCAAGAGGCTGGAGTTCGGGCCCAGAGGCGGTCTAATGATGAAATTAAACCCTCAAAAGTGTTTCGACACCTTGAATCCAAGCACCCTGCACTTAAATACAAACCCGTTGAATGTTTTTAAGCAAAAAAATACATGAGCAAGCGGGACAGAAGCAACTGTTGGGAACCACGAAAACTAAATTGCAGAATAGACTGGACATAAGAACCCCCTTCAAGTATCGCTGACTCCCATCACCCCTCGATGGGACCATCTTGTTGCAGGGAAACAAGCCCAGGGCTCCCATTGATTCAGTGATATTGGTGTGTTGCAATGATTTTATATGTTCATATGTGGAAAATATGTACTGTATTAAATTTGTTCGATATCCCTTTTAGAAATTAAATTGAGTGTATTAGCCAGTTATAAGTGACTTCGAGTTGACTTATCATCAATAGTCCAGTCATAATTAACACACCCACCCACCCCCTTCAGGTCGGGCGGTCTGCGAGAATACTGTCAATAATACTGAAACTTGGAGAGGGGAGGATGAATAAAGAACTAGAAAGTTGATTGGTGGGAGAGACAGAGGCCAGGGTAGAAAGAAAAAGGGGGGAGGAGTATCAGAGGGAGCCAATGGGTGGGCAAGGAGATAAGTTGAGAGAGAGAAAATGGTGAGAGGGGACCTCACCATAATTTTGAGAAATTGATGTTCATGCCATCAGTTTGGAGGCTACCCAAGCGGAGTGTAAGGTGTGGATGGACGTGTCGGAATGGGAATGGGAAGTGGATTTAAAATGGGTGTTCCTGCAGTGAACAGAGCACAGATGATCAGTGAAGCAGTCGCCCAATCTACGTCGGGTCTCACCGATAAACAGGAGGCCACACCAGGAGCACCAGACACAGTATATGACCCCAACAGACTTATAGGTGAAGTGTAGTCTCACCTGGAAGGTCTGTTTGGGGTCCTGAATGGTAGTGAGGGGTGAGGTGTCGGGGCAGCTGTAGCAGTTGTTCTGCTTGCAAGGGTAAGTGACAGGAGGGGAGATGAGTGGGGATGGACGAATGAACAAGGCATGTGGTATGTGGAGGTGTGGGTGGGAGGTGTAGGGGAAGGAGGGGTGTAGACAGCGGTAACCTGTGTTGTTCATCCATGTGTTGATCTGGAGGGGGTAGAAGGGCAGAGGGGAGTTGTAGGCACTGAGGGAGCATTGAGTACCTTGGTACCTGGGCTGGTGTGCAGAGGGGGTGTGACAGGAGGGCAGATGTCAAACCTACAAACCTATTGAAGAATTGGTGTATCTCTACTGTGCATCTGCAGACGGATGTGGGTATAGATGAGCACAGACCAGCTCTCTTCAGCCTCTCAGAAAGTGGAGGCATTGGTGAGCTTTCCTGTGGAGGATGTGTTCTGGGACCAGGTGAGATGTGCATTCCCAGGATTCTGAAACTGCTCAAGTTTCTGCCAGAGTGTAACCAATATAAAGAGGCTGTGAGGTCTCCTCAATAACCATCTCTTTTGTCTTTTTGACATTGATGAAGAGGATATTTGCCTGGCACCAGGCCTCGAGCTCTTCCACTTCCTCTCTGTAGGCCATCTCATTGTTGTTGGTGATGAGCCCCACCACCGTTATATCATCAGATCTGGGTCAGGACTGATCTCTGCTGGTCTTCATTCCTCTTCTGTCACCTTTCTCCATCTTCTCTATTTCTCCAGCATCAAGTGTCCACTCCTTCCTCCACTTTATTCTTCCCCCCACCTCACGATCCAGTCTCCTAACCCAGACCTTCACTCCCCTCTGCCTAAAGAAATTCTGACACATCAGTTTGAATCCACCAGCCCATTATCTATAGTTATGTCCCTTGTTCCAGACCCTGATGAAATTATCCAACATCTCCCCTGTCAAAACAGAGTCTTAGACCTTTGAATAAGGTCACCCCTCATTCTTCTAAAGTCTAAGCAATGCAGACACAATCTCTTTAGTCTTTCTTGCTAGGACAGCCTTTTGCCAATCTGGTGTTCCCAAACCAGAAACCATTGGATAAACCTCGAGATCCATTACACACTACAAAGCGGGTGAACCTGACATTGACAAGAAACTGAGATACAACCTCAGGAAAGTAATCAGCGATGCAAAGAGACAACACCAGTGTAAAATCAAGTTCCAGACGTGATGGCTGTTATGTCAGGGCTTACATGTTAGAACAGACTTCAAAATGAATCTGGGAGCATCGTGTGAAGAACACATCCATTCCAGATGAGTTTTACGTGTTCCATACACACTTTAAACAGAAATCACCACCCAACCAACAGACTCCAGAGTACCTGAATCTACAGTCACCATTGTAAACGTAAGATCAGTATTCTGGAGGGTGAACTCGTGAACTCGGATGGTGTTCCTGCCCATATCCCAAGATCCTGCGCCGATCAGCTAGCGGGGTTGTTTGGAGATATTTTTAACCACTTCCTGCTCCAATTTGATGTTTTCATCCATTTTAGGAAGACCACTGGTACAGAAGGAAAAAAAGGAAGGTAATCTGCCCTTTATCGATTACTGCCTGATAGCACTTCATGATGGTAATGTCAGAGCTTTGAGGTGTTGGTCATGGTTCCATCTAATCTAGTTTTACAGACAATCTCAACCCATTGTAATTTGCCTACAACTGCAAAATATCCATATGTCCATGGTGTATGCCACCACCCCCTCCACCCTCCTACCCCCATTCTACGCTCAATTCCAGGGCATTTTAACAGTACAGACACCCATGCCAGACTGTTGTTTGTTGTCTACCATTCTGTCTTCAGTACCAGAATTCCAAACAAATTCATCACCGAACTCAGAGATCTGAGAGTCAATGGCAACTGGGTCTTCGACTTCCTGACCAACAGACCACACTTAGGAAGGACAGGCAGCAACACGGACACCACGATTATTCAGAAAATTGATTCTTCACAGGGCTGCGTGCTCAGCCCCCTACTCTACCCTCTGTACACATTTGGGACTGTCTTCCCATGCCTCTGACATCCACCGTTATGAGGTGATTAAAGAGGTTTGTAATGATGCACATTAACTCCAGCCTCCCAGACAACCTCAATGCCCTGCAATTCACCTATCAGCGTCAATGTTCTCTGGTAACCACCATCTCCCTGGTCCTGTACTCATCCCTGGAGCATCGGGACAGTAAAAACACCAACTGTAGAGACTGGTTGTCGTTACAGCTCTTTTTTCAATACTATAATTCCAGGCAAATGTATCTCCAAACAGAGCTGGTTATCAACACCTCTGTTAGATAAGTGACTTCTTGACCAACAGATCACAATCTGTAGGGACACCTCTGTCACATTATTCTCAAAACCAGAACTGAGCTTGTATCTCGGTTTCTTTTCAAAGTCAGGGTCACCTGCTTTAGTGTGTAATGGATCTCAAGGTTCATCCAATGGTTTCTGGTTTGGTGGTCCACAAGACTGTGTCCACAGCCCCACACTCCACTCCATGTACATTCATGACTGTGTGGTCATCTACAAGTTTGTAGATGATACCTGCATAGTGAATTGTATCTCAAATAATAACGAGTTGGAGTACAGGAAGGAGATAGAGGAGCCAGTGACATGGTGTCATGATAACAGTCTTTTCCCTCAATGCCAACAGAATGAAAGAGCCGGTGACTGACTCGAGAAAGAGGAGCAGGGTACGTCTTCCTGTCTACATTAAAGATGCTGATGTTCTGTGAACTAATCTGGGTTACCAGGATTGAACATCACCAATACCCTGTCGTCATCCACCTACATCAGAAAACTCTCAAATGCCTCTAATTCCTCAGGAGGTTGAAGTAGCTCACGGTATCAACTCGATCCTCATGAATTTTTATCGATACACCATAGAAGGTATCCTATCTAGATTCACCATGGCTTGGTACGGCAACTGCTCTGCCTAAGACACACAAAACTGCAGAGAGTTGTTGCCACAGCTCAGCACATCATGGAAAACAAACTCCTCTCCATGAACTTAGTCAATGCTTCTTGCTGCCTCGGTAAAATATCCAGTAGAATCAAAGACTCCACCCACCCCGGATATTCTCTCTTCTCCCTCCTGCCATCAGACAGATGATTCAAAAGTTTCAAAGAAGCTACAACGACAGCTTCTGTGCTGCTGTTTTAACACTATTGAATGATTCCCTGGCGAAATAAATTGGACTCTTAACCTTGTTGTCTCCCTCGTTCTAACTTCTACCTCGTTGCCTCCCTGAACTGCACTTTCTCTGTAATTGTAAAACTTTATTCTGCATTCTATTATTGTTTTACTTTGCACTGTGAAATGGATTAGTATGAACAGTAATCAATACAAAACTACTGTGCTGTGTTAATGGCTTTTGGGGCCTCTTGATGAAGGAAGCCTTTGCAATAAAACAAGAGAGAAAGAATTTTAAGAAAGACAAAGGTCTTACTCAAAGTAAGAACTGGAATTTGATTGTAAACAAGGTGCAATAGTGGAAACATGATTGGATGAGGATTAAGCTATCAGGAGGGATGGATGATAGGGTTATTAATACCAACAGACTACTCATGCCCAGGCATCATCTCTGATGAAGATGTCAGCGCTTGTCTTCAAAATATTGGTTAAAATTGATGCCTATACCCGGCTGGAAGCCCGAGAAGAGTTTATTTGTCATAGATACCAGGAAAGCTCTAGATCCTTTTTCAATACAAGCTGCTTACTGTATCTTAGTATATGTGACAATAATAAACTAAATAGTTTTATTTCCTCGCTTCTAGCAATTAGATTGATGAATGTCCTTTGCATCGCCCACTGTGTAACCTTTAACTCTATCCACAGCACCACCTACCTTGGTGATACCTGAAAACTTACTAACCCATTCTCTAATTCCTCATCCCAGTAATTTAATAAGAATCACAAAAAAAAGTCGTCTCTGAATAAATCCTTGTGAAATACCACTTGTCACTGACCTCAAACCAGAACATGCTCCTTCTACTATCGTTGTCTGCCTTACAGACATTTTTTTTGTAATTTATTTTTATTGGAGTTTATCATCAAACAAACATTTCCATAAAATGTATTTCAGATACTGCACATATATATCATATAATTGTCATAAATCACCCCATAATATTTATCTGAGTTATACACTTATACAAAAGAGCGGAAAGAAAGAACAATCAAAAGAAGAAAACTATGCACAAAGTAGGGAGTGATTTTTTTTAACAACATATTCATTGACTTGTGAGAATAAAATAAGGCCTATGAGGCATTATGTAGTTAAACTATTTTTTTCCAGAATGAATCAAATTGTTCCAACTTATGATTAACAGATGCTTTTATCTTCTCCATTTTGGAAATGCCCATTGTAATTTCCATCCATACTTTTAAAGTTGGGCTCTCCTGTGATAACCATTTCCTGGTAGGGGTCTTTTTACCAGCTACCAGCAGTATCTTTATTAAATATTTATCTTGTTTCAACCATTCTTGATGTATATACCCAAAATATATGGTGTTACTCTCTAAAGGTATTTCACATTTAAAGATGTCTTGTAGGACATTATGTATCCCACCCCAATAACCCGAACCCTATCCCACGTTAAATGAAATGGGAAGTAGGAGGAAAGTAGAAGGCAAGGGAGAAGAAGAAGAAAAAGACCAGAGTGGGAAAAAGAGGAAGTGGGGGAGGATAAATAAATTTGTTTACCAGAGGAGAAATCAATATTCATGCCATCAAATTGAAGGCCATCCAGATGGCATATGAGATGTTGCTCCTCCACCCTGAGGTTGACACAAGGGGACGCCATGCACTGACATGTTGCAAGGGGAATGGGAAATGCAATTAAAATGTTGAGCTACTGGGAAGTCCCACTTGTAGTGGATGGTGCAGAGGTGCTCAATGAAATTGGCCCCCAATTTATGACTGGTCTCTTTCTTGATTTCCCACTCTGACATTTTATTTCTTTTTCACCTCCTCTCATTTCACTGAGTTCCCTCCTCCTTCCCTTTCTCCTATGGTCCACTCTCCTCTTCCATCAGATTGCTTCTTCTGCAGCCCATGAACTTTCCCATGCTCCTGGCTTCACAAATCACCTTCCAGCTAACCTCTTGCTCCTTCCCCCACCCCCACACCATTTTGTTCTGGCACTTCCCCTTTGCTTCTCAGTCCTGAAGAAGGATCTTGGCCTAAAATCTCGGCTATTTATTTATTTCCATAGATACTGTGACCTGCTGAGTTCCTCAAGCATTTTGTATGTATTATACTGAATGAAAAATTTTGATCAGTCTTCAATCTGTAGGACACAGTTTCCCACTGAAAACACACACTAAATTGAAAGAACATGGA
Source organism: Hypanus sabinus (assembly GCF_030144855.1). Classification (NCBI taxonomy): domain Eukaryota; kingdom Metazoa; phylum Chordata; class Chondrichthyes; order Myliobatiformes; family Dasyatidae; genus Hypanus; species Hypanus sabinus. The sequence goes on from NC_082706.1 coordinate 56,142,188, forward strand.
AGGACCTGTAAAAATCACAGAGCTAATGGGAGACAAGTAGTCAGGACACAATGCCTTGGGCCAAGTGCTTTAAGGAAGAGACTTCAGAGATAGTGGACTCTGCTTTTTTTTAAACTGGCAATATTCCAGGAAGATACATGAGGATTGAAAAAACAGCAAAGAAGACATTCTTGTTCCAAATACGGAGGATAAGCAAAGACGAAGGCAGAAGGGAATGTAAGAGGGGATTTGCATTCGATGGGGGGGGGGGGGGAGAGCATCACAGAGATACTTAGAATACCATGGAGGGATCATCCAATGAAACAAATATGTGGAAACTAGAAATATGAGATGGAATATCACTTTGTTGGCATTGTACAATAGGCCTTGAAATAGTAGAGTAACAGATACAATATGTCAACAAACAAACAGAGATGCAGTGGGAATAAGGTTTCAACTCTCCCACCATTTCCTGAGGTTGCCTTAGTGCAAAGGGCACAGGCAGGGTGGAATGGAATTAGTGTGTCCAAGAGAATTTTTGAGATGACGTGCAGATTGTCTATTTAAGATGGAACGACATTCAACCTTATGTTTGGGAGTGAAACTAGGCAGCTGGTGGAAATATCAGTGGGACATCACTTTGGGAGCAATTGGTCTGTATATAGAAGAGCAATATTGGGACATTATGTTGTAACATTATAAACTCCTGGCTATGCTACTCTTGGAGGGCTTTGTGCAGTTCTGGTCTCCATCCTGTAGCAAAGACCAGTTCCACTGGAGAGAGTGCAGAGGAGATTCATTAGGACGTTGCCCGCAGTGGAGCACTTCAGTTAAGGCAGAGCTTATAACTGGGTTTGTTTTCCCTGGGGTGAAGGAGTCTGAGGGGTGACTTGATGGGCTGAATGGCCTAATTCTGCTCCTTTGTCTTATGGTCTTGTACAAGATTACAAGAGAGATAGGTCAGATAAAAATTCAGTTTTGTTTCTGTTTACCATGAGGGATCGCAACAACAATGGTGTGTAAGGCAAAGGGGGTTTAAAAGGGAACAAAGAAAGAGATTTTCTTTATACAGTCACTGATACCTAGAAAATTGCAGTGGATGGGAGATACCCAGATTCATAAGGTTGGTGATGGTGTGGGAGACTATGGCCTGGTGTTCCTTAGTGGGGTTCAGTAAGTGGGTTCCCTTGTTTGAAAATGTGCAGGCAATGCAGCATCAATGGAAATATCAATTGTCTACTCTTATCCATAGATGCTGCCTTGCCTGCTGAGTTTCACGAGCACTTGTGTGTACTGCCGCTGTCAGCAGTTGATATTGGGCCAAACACAAAAGACAGTCAGAGGCATGTGACTTGGCATTCAAATCTGCCAGTTATTGGGATCAGAGTTGATCTGTGCTGGCCTCAACCCTTTTCTAGGCTCATCTCCTGTTGGATTGGTGCTGATGGAGCAGGATGCTCATCCCCTTCCCTGTAGCACCACCCCCCAATCTCCCACCTCCAGTGATGTGGTCTGCACACCCAGACTTTCATTACCTCTGTCAGAAGAAATTCCACAACATCAGTCTTAACCTACTGGCCCAGAATCTGTAGTTCTGTCCCTAGTTCCAGCTATCCCACTGTTGGAAACATTGCACCCAGTTGCAAGAGGGTTGGGCTGCAGGTGAGGCTGAAATATCGTGGGTCTAAGACCCCCCTCCTAACATACTCTGCCAATGGCCGGGCAACCGAGAACAAAGTTGATCAACTCAGTACAAGACTGAGGTACTGTTGTGTGCTCTGTCTTCCAGAACCTTGGCTTAGATCTTAACCTGACTGCACTATTCATCCTGAGGGCTTCTCAATTCTTTGGATGGACCATCGGCATCCTTGGGTGTAGTTATGTGCAGAGGGTCTGTTTCCTAATGAATTCCTTGTGGTATTTAGACATGGCGGTTGTGGCAAGCTCCTGCTCACCCTTCTTGGAATATCTAGCGATGAAGTGTTGCCCACACTACCTGCCATGGGAGTGTACATCAGTTATCCTGACGGTAGCTTACACCCCACCTCAGATGGATACGATGCCAGTCATCAGCAATCTGTACTCTGAGGCAACAGCTTTCAAACGGGATACCAAGAAGCCCTTTTCATCATTGCTGCTGATTTCAACAAGGGAACTTTGAGAGTGTGATACTACAATACCAGCAGCAACTCACCAGGGACCCAAACACCCTCAACTATTCCTATAAAACCATCAAGAATGCCTAGCAAGACATCTCTCAGCCACACTTTGGTAAATCAGACCACCAGTTTGTGCTTCTACTCCCTGTATACAAACAGCAACTGAAGTGGGTTGATCAGTACGGAAAGTCGTACAGTGCTGCTCTGAAGAAACAAACAACCTTTACACGATGGCTTTGAGTCAATAGGATGCTCCATGGTCAAAGATTCAGTTCTCAGACAAGATGGGCCTGTCATTAGCATCAGAAAATTTACCATCAACTGTGTTGAGGACTGTGTACTAAAGAGGACAATTTGGATGTTTCCAAACTGGCAACCGTGATCCACTCTCTTCTGAAGTTCAGGAATGAAACATTCAAATCAGATGACCTTGACCTTTACAGGAAATCAAGATACAACTTATGTAAAGCTATCAGTGATTGTAAGAGACAGTCTAAGTATAGTGGTCAACTGTGTCATGGTTTATATACTATAATGGGTAACAAACTAAGTCAGTCAGCATCACCAAAATCAGCACATCCCTTCCCAATGAGCTTAACATATTCTAGACACATTTTCAACAGAAGGGAACAGATACGGCAACAGCCAGCCTCCAGTGAATCTGAATCTACCATCGTAAGATCAGTTCTCTGGAGAGTGAACCCATGGAAATCAATGAGGCCTGTATGGTGTACATGGCCTTGTCCTGAGTTCATGTGTCTGGCGGGGATATTTTCTGGGTTTTTTCTATCTCCTCTACTTCAAGCTGCAGTGTTCTCATAATTTAAGATGGTGACTATCATGCCAGTGCCCAAGAAAAACTGCACCTCAATGATGACCACATGGTGTCTCTGGAATCCACCTTCTAGAAGTGCTTTGAAAGTCTTGTCATGGCGCACATCAGCCTTCTAAACACCCTTCACCCACTGCAGTGTTCCTGTTGCCAACATAGATCTATGCAAATACAAAAAGACGAAACAATTATGGTAAATAAATAATAAATACTGAGCACATGAGATGAAGAATCCTTGAAAGTTGAATCCAGTAGTTGTAAGAAGATTCAATGATAGGGCCAGTGAAGATGAATGAAGTTATCCACTTTGGTTCAGGAGCCAGATGAGAGGTAGTATTTGTTCTGAACCAGGTTGTGCCAGTCCTGAGGCTCTTGTACCTTCTTCCTGATGGTAGAAGTAAGATCACCGCATGTCCTGGGTGGTGGGAGTCTCTGAAAATGCATGCTGAAAATGGTTGGAAAGACTGTCCAGTAACCACTACTTTTTGTAGGATTTTCTATTCAAGGGCCTTGGCATTTCCATGCCAGATTGTGATGCAGTCAGATAATATACTCTCCTCTACACATCTTTAGAAATTTGTCAAAATTTTAGATGAAATGCCAAATGTCTGCAAACTCTCCTAAGGTGCAGGGCCCCTCCAAAGTAATAACACCTAAGAATCTAGATTTGCTAATACTTTCCACCTCTGGTGAAGACTGGCTCAAGGGCATCTGGTTTCCTTCTTCCGAAATATAATCGGCTGCTTGGTCTTGCTGACATTGAGTAAGAGGTTGTTATGGCACCACTCAATCAGATTTTCATTCTCCCGCCTATATGCTGATTGAACACCATCATTGATTCAATGTATGACAATGGTGTCATCAGCAAATTTCAAGATGGCATTGGAGCTGTGCTTAGCCTCACAGTCATATGTGTATAGCGAGTCGACCAGGGAGGCTAAGTGCATAGCCTTGTGGTGCACCTGTGCTGATGGAGATCACAGAGCAGATGATACCAATCTGAACTCACTGGGTTCTGCAAGTGAGGAAATCTAGGAGCCAATTCCACACGGAGGTATTGAGGCCAAGGTCTTGGAGATTATTGATTGGTTTTCAGGGAATGATGGTATTGAAGGCAGAACTGCATTTGATAAAGAGAATCCTGGTGTAGATATGTTTGCTGTCCAGATGTTCCAGGGTTGAGTGAAGTGTCAATGAGATGCCATCACCTGAAAATTTGTTGCTCAGGTAGGATCTAAGTCACTTCTCAGGCAAGAGTTGATATGTTTCATCACCAACCTTTCAAAACACTTCATCATTATGGATGTAAGAGCAACCAGGTAATTGTTGTTTAGGCAGCTTACCATGCTCTTCTTGGACACCGGTATGATTAACACCTACTTGAAGCAGTTGGGTACCACACACTGCTGAAGCTAGAGGTTAAAGTTCTCAGTGAACACACAAGCAAATGATCAGCATAAGTCTCGCTTCAGCAGTGTGTGCGAGATTCAATGTTTCCCTCTGCAACTTTATCTTTAAATTCCTGAACAAAAGGCCACAATCAGTCTGAGCAGGTTGCAATACCTCTGTCAAGATTATTCTAAACACTGGACACAGAAATGCTGGAGGAACTCTGCAGGCTAGGTAGCAGTCCTGCGAAAGTGTCTCAGCCCAAAATGTCAAATGTACTTTTTTCCATAGATGCTGCCTGCCCTGCTGAGTTCTTCCACCGTTTTTTGTGTGTTGCTTGGATTTCCAGCATCTGCAGATTTTCTCTTGCTTTTATTCTAAACACTGATGCTGCACAAATCCTCAGCTCCTGCTCTACTCCCTGTACACACAACTACATGACCAGATTCTGTTGTAAATCCATCTGCAAGTTTGTTGATGATACCACCATGGTGGGTCGTATTTCAAATAACGACGAGTCAGTGTACAAGGAGGAGATAGTGAGTTTACTAGCATGGTCGCTTGACAACAGCCTTTCCCTCAATGTCAACAAAACAAGAGTTGGTTGTTGACCAGTAAGGGGGGGGCAGCCCTCTTTACATCAATGATGTTGAGCTTGCAAGGATTAATAGCTTCAAGTTTCTAGGCATAAACATCACCAACAGCCTCCCTTGGTCCAACCACACTGATGCCAAGAAGGCTCACCAATACCTCTACTTCCTTAGGAGGCTTAAGGCACTTGGCATGTCCCCATCTACCCTTGCCGGATTGCCGTTGCCCGGCGGGGGTTCTGCCCCTTCCTATCCGTTACCTCCATCGGGCAGCTCCGGCCGGATTGCCGCTGGCCAGCGGGGGTTTCTGCCCTTTCCACCTATTGCTCCCTTAGGGTTGTGCCCTACACCCGACCAGGTGTCTGCGACTGGACAAGGTCTCCGTGTTTTCCGCCTGGGAGGTGGCCCTGCTCGGGATCCATGCGGCCCGCCCTAGGTACTCCTACCCTTTCCTCCCCTCGATTCCCATGGGTTGTGCCCCGCACCTGCCCAGAATCCATGTGGCCCGCCATGAGGAATCCTCCTGTCTGCCTCGTCTGAACTCTGGGATCCTCCTGTCTGCCTCGTCCAAACTCTGGGATCCTCCTGACTGCCTGGTCCGAACTCTGGGATCCTCCTGTCTGCCTTGTCCAAACTCTGGGATCCTCCTGTCTGCCTCGTCCGAACACGGGGATCCTCCTGTCTGCCTCGTCCGAACATGGGGATCCTCCTGTCTGCCTCATCCAAACTCTGGGATCCTCCTGTCTGCCTCGTCCGAACACGGGGATCCTCCTGTCTGCCTCGTCCAAACTCTGGAATCCTCCTGTCTGCCTCGTCCGAACACGGGGATCCTCCTGTCTGCCTCGTCCAAACTCTGGAATCCTCCTGTCTGCCTCGTCCGAACACGGGGATCCTCCTGTCTGCCTCGTCCAAACTCTGGAATCCTCCTGTCTGCCTCGTCCGAACACGGGGATCCTCCTGTCTGCCTCGTCCAAACTCTGGGATCCTCCTCTCTGCCTCGTCCGAACTCTGGAATCCTCCTGTCTGCCTCGTCCAAACTCTGGAATCCTCCTGTCTGCCTCGTCCAAACTCTGGGATCCTCCTGTCTGCCTCGTCCAAACTCTGGGATCCTCCTCTCTGCCTCGTCCAAACTCTGGAATCCTCCTGTCTGCCTCGTCCAAACTCTGGAATCCTCCTGTCTGCCTCGTCCAAACTCTGGAATCCTCCTCTCTGCCTCATCCGAACACAGGGATCCTCCTGTCTGCCTCGTCCAAACTCTGGGATCCTCCTGTCTGCCTCGTCCGAACTCTGGAATACCCGTCTGCCTCGTCCAAACTCTGGAATCCTCCTCTCTGCCTCATCCGAACACGGGGATCCTCCTGTCTGCCTCGTCCAAACTCTGGGATCCTCCTGTCTGCCTCGTCCGAACTCTGGAATACCCCTGTCTGCCTCATCCAAACTCTGGGATCCTCCTGTCTGCCTCGTCCGAACTCTGGGATCCTCCTGTCTGCCTCATCCGAACACGGGGATCCTCCTGTCTGCCTCGTCCGAACTCTGGAATCCTCCTTTCTGCCTCGTCCAAACTCTGGGATCCTCCTGTTTGCCTCGTCCAAACTCTGGGATCCTCCTGCCTCGCCTGACCTCCAGGATCCAGCCCTGCCTGCCTTACCCCTTGTATACCATGGCATCCCCATCCTGTCCTACCCCTAGTACTTCAGTGTTTGCGCTCTGCATTTGGGTCCAATCCTGCCCCCGTTCTTGACAGAAGTAAAACACACTGGTCTATAATTTCCTGGGCTATCTCTACTTCCTTTCTTGAATAAGGGAACAACATCGGCAACCTTCCAACCCTTCGGAACCTCTCCTGTCCCCACTGATGATGCAAAGATCATCAGCCGAGGCACAGCAATCTCCTCACTCACCCCCTACAGTAGCCTGGGGTATATCTCATCTGGTCCCAGTGACTCACAAATGCTCATTAAAGCAGCTTCCCAGTCTGTGCCTTGTCTCGCCGATGTAGAGGATGCCACGTGGAGAGAATCAAAGACAGCAAACAAGGTTGGAGGAGATGCAGGTGAATCTTTCTCAACTGGAAGGGATTGTCTGAGGCCCTGGATGGTGGTGACACCATGGGACAGTTGTTCCACCAGCTGTTGTGAAATAACATACCAGGAACATAAGGCAGAAAACTGGGAGGAGGGCTGATGGTGTGATGACTGGTGGTGGGGTTGTGTTGGAGTTGGAGGAAGTGGTAATAGATCATGTGCTGGATGTGGAAGCTCTGGTTTGAAGGGTGAGGACGGAGGGAACTTTGTGTTCTGGGGTGGGGGAGGGGCTGAGAGTAGTCGTATATGAAATGGTGGAAACACATGGATTTCTGAGAGTCTGGAACTATGGGCCAGGAAGTTCAGATCGATCATTGGTAAAATGTTGGTGTCAACAATCCAAGAAGAAAGAAAAATTTATGAAGGCTGAATGTAATCAAAGTCAATCAGTGTGTTTTTATGAAGGGAAAATCGTGTTTAACGAATTTAATCAATTCTTCTGTAAACGCAAATAGGTAGTCAAGAGGGGAACATTAATACTTCCAAAAAAACCGCAATTGACGAGTTCTGTAAATTAAAAGCCCGTGCTATCAGAAATAGCTCATTAGAATGGATTGAAAACTAACCATCACATGGAAAACAGCTAGTTGAAATAAATGAGTCTTTTTCAGACTGGAAGGTGTTAACAACATGCTCATTGTATGGCTTAAAATGGTTCATTGTTATCATTGCAGTCCAGCGGTATCGAAATATTCTGGTGCTTGAATGATAAGGTAGTGAGCAGCTCCAACTGTAGTTATGGAAACAAACAGCACGTTAGCCATTTATTTTGTAAAAGGATTAGAGTTTTAAAATAGGACGGTTGTCTTGCAATTACTTGGTCTATCTCTGTAAGCAGGATTAAAACTGACAAGTTCGCCAAGTCGGCCATATGCATTCCTGGCAAGAGAGACTTCACCTCCAGCTGTCCTTCAATGCGGCCGCAAAAATAGTCATCGTGGTGGAGGTAGTAATGTGTGAGGGTTTGCATTCCAGAAAGAGGGACAGCAAATAAAATGAGTAACATATACAAAACTCATGGAAGGGAATTGTCTATTATGAAAATGAATGGGGCAGAGGCCAGATTAAGAAGGTTGGGGGAGGGATGCGGGGAGGTTGGAGGTCTGACATAGCTCAAATTAGCAGGTAACATGTTGCACTAGATGGGGGAGGGTTTAAAATATAACGCTTGAATGATCGATGAAAGTGGTAAAGGTTAAGGGTTGAAGAAAAAACTTTTGACTGAGCCATGTAAGAAAGGGAATTAGGAATGGAACCTGAGTAGGTGATGGGTAATTGAGGAGCAGTGACGCGTTCAGAAGGTAACTACAGCAGGATTTGGAACATAAATGAAAGAAGGGGGAGAAGATGAAGTCAGAGGAATCGATGTTTATACCATCAGGTTGTGTATATCCGTAATTAGTCAATATGGATGAGATAGTTTTCATTTTTGTGTGGTGCGTTTCTGACACTTTGATATTGCAGTGAAAGCAGATCACTTTCCTGTGAACCCCAATCTTCCTCAGCCTCTCCTCGCCACAACTCTTCATCCCAGGAATCAGTTCATTGCTTTGTATGGTGCTGCTATGAGATCCCTCCCTTGGGGTGTTCCAGGTGTGACCATCCTCGGTCCCTGAACAGCTGCAGGCGAACCGCAGGTCCTTACCGCCCCTTCGATAAGGGGCAGCTCTATGTTCCTGCTGACTGCCAGCTTGACCGAAGATTTGCTTCATGAACCAATTCTCCCAAGTTCCAACAACACATCAACATTGACCAGTTTCTCACAGACTGCAAAGTCTCTCTCTCCCTCCCTCTCTCTCTCGTCTGCGCTCGCCTTGCACTTTACGTTCACTCGGAGATGTGGTCCCGCCACTAATTAACTATCATATATACCCCTGCAGGATGCGCTCCGCCCTGTGGAAAAAGATGGACCAGCAACTGATCGTGAGAGTTCGGAACGCCGGTAATTTCGTCATTTGTAACATTCGGGGCAAGTAGTTCCAGAGTGACAGCTGAGCGGACCAATGGCTGCTCCAGTTAGAGCTTCCTGCGTTGTCCGCTCAACTGCTGTTGGTGTGGAGGATATTAAAGAAGGATCTCCATGAAGAGGCTGGACGAAGGGTCTCAGCCTCAAAACGTCGACCGTTTATCCATTTCCACAGAAGCCACCTGACCTGCTGAGTTCCTCCAGAATTTTGTGTGTATTGCTTTGGAAGATAAGGAGCCACGAACGTTATCCGGTTCTCCATCTTCGTGCTCCGCTGTCGGTGACTTCTCCAGAACCTGGTCCTGTGGTATTTGTGGTCCTGGTCATGTGTCGTTGCCGGGTTTCAATGATTATATCTCTGTTCTGGCGCTTCTGTTGTGGAGTTCTTGATCTGTTCGGATCAGTCTTATGGGTCAACCGGTGGCTCTCCCCGCAGACCCTCTATTGCCGAGGTGGGACATAGTACTGAAACATAGTAACATCAATAAGGGGTGACCTCACTGAAGTATCTCAGACCCTCCGAGCCCAGGACAGCGGGCATATGATGATGTTTCCTTTAGTGGGAAAGTCTCGATCCCAGGGACAGAGTCAGAGCGTTTAAGGGAGTGGTGTGCCATTTAACACTGAAATGGGTAAGAAATATTGGTGAAGGGTGGGGACTGCAGTAAGTACTCTCTGCCGGAGGTCGAAAATGGATTAGCGAGATTTCTAAAGAAGAGGGAAGTGAATGTTTGGAACATTCGGGGAACTAAACGTGACGAGGACATAAGACGCAAGGACATGAAATCCGGGGTTTATCGAAATGGATGGCGAGTCGAGTTAGAGACTGAGTTTTCTTATGGCTTTCTTGTGTTCTTATCAAGTGAGAGCACACAGAAGGAGCTGGGCAGTTGCTGGCCAGTGCGCAGGAGAGTGTGATTTGGTGCTGTAGATATTAAAGAAATTGACGGACGTGTTGTGTTTTGTACCAGTGCAGTGTTATGGTCAGGGGGAGATTCACCACTATATTGTGAGAAAACTGAACGTCGCAGAAAAGCCAGGGGCTCCACTTGTTCTCTTTGTCTACAAAGTGTCCCGTGAAACTGAGGATCTCCGCAATGCTCTGCAGTGGATTGAAGGTAGGATTTCATTGAGCTTCTGCAAATGTCAGTGTTTCTTTACCCCTTTGTGCCAAGGAGCATTCCCAGTATAGCACTGAGGATGCCCGGCTCTGTCACAGAGCTGGCTGTTCTCTCAGTGGGACTGAAAGTCCCATTCACCCCAGGTTGCTGAGTTTTACTAGTGTCGTGGAGGTGTGTTTATTCCTGATCCAACACTTCAGTGAGTTATGGAGCTAATGCCTCGGGTCACACGACCTGAGATGAAACTGAAGAGATCTTTCCTAAAAGCCCAGTCACAATGGATTGAATGTTTCCATCTGTGGCAGCAGATCATTTGAGAGGAGATCTATTTCAAGCAATGAGTTATGATATGGAATTTGATTTTGGGAAGACAGTGGAAGAAGATTTAACAAAACCTGTTGGAATAATAAGTATGCATGTAGATCTCTTCAAGTCAGAGGGGCAAAACAAAGCAATGTAAGTCTTATTCAAGCATAAAAGATCGGGAGAAGAATTTATTGGTCAGTTGAAATGTTCCACTCACGGGAGGGTCAGCAACAAAGAATGCTTGAGCACAGACCGATACCATAAGTCTGTGTTGGTACAAGATTTCGGAATCTGGGTGACGGTTGTACCTGAGCAGCTCCAGTGCCGTGAACCAGTTACTGGGGTGAAAGACTGTGCTGAGTAGAAGCTGAGGAAGTTCAGCTGGTACATACTGGAATTGAAAAGAGAAGAAAGATGTCACTGCAATATCAAAGAGCTGGGGAATTCCAAGGGTGGGTGAACAGGGAAGGCAGAGAGAGGAGGGAATGTTGGGAAGGATTGTTGTTGGATCATACTGCCAGGACAAGGTTAGTCTACCGGTCTGTGTTTGTCCTTTTGTAGGAAAGACTTAGGTGAAGGAGTGGGTGATAATATAAGGACTCAAGGTCAAACAATTTAAATGTGGTTTAATATATTGTAGGTAAATGCGGGAGCAAAAAAGAAGGAATCTGTGCTGTGATCCTGCTGGAAAAGTCATGGAACAAACAGAATAAACTGGTAGAGGTTGCTCACCAGGGAATATTTGATGCAAACTGTTTGGTTGTGCGAATTCTTTGGGAACAGCAATGGAATTCACCTGCCAGGGCTCAGGACAATCCCAGTAACCGCGAGGCGATGGACAAGGTCAAACAGAGGATTATGGAGTGGCAGAGTGAGTAGTTTCAAAAGAAACCTTAGAACATTTACTAATTGCAGTTTATGTTGTGCAGATGGTGATGACACCCTTAAACATCCCCACTCCACCCCACCTTTGTCCCTCTGGGTGATGGAGTTGTGTATTTGGAAGGATATATTGAATATTTATTGGGAAGATACTGCCAACTGGGGCCAGAGCTGATCATGTAATCCCAGATACTCAATGTCTTGTGGCATTGTGAGTAGACTTCCCCCTCCTCTGTCTCATTAGTCTCATTGTAACCCTGAAGGTCTTGATTAGTAAAAACTCACCTAATTCAGTGATGACTGTCAGAATGTACAAGGACTGACCTCACCTGCTCTAGTCTGCAGGTGAATCCAGGCCCACAGGGTCTGATTCTTCACTGTGCTCTGAAGTCCTGTTGAAGGGTCTCTGCTGAAATGTCTTTACATAGATGCAGCCTGGTGGCTGAGTTCCTCCAGCATTTAGTGTGTGTTATTCAGTTCAGCAGCGGAGAGGGGCACTGTCAGTGCTTGTCACATCTGTCAGTATATTAAAAACCAAGTTGCATTACATCTATCCCTATGGTGCTGTGGTAGTGAATCCTCAGGGAACATGTTTACCAAATACTGCACTATCCTCCTTCTGCAAAATAGGACGATCTTGACTAATCATTTCCTGTGATCTTGTCCTCACAACTAAATCGAGCATTTTCCTGAGAGCTAAAATGACATAGAGTAATCAGAGATTCCCTTTTTCCATTCTCCTTCCACATTCTCCATAGTTCTCAACGGGCAGAACTGCCCCACATTCAGGAGATGGTTTGTTCAGGTTGGGACCAGTCTACATTTCTTCAGAGAGGCTGCAAAGCTCTGGATTGTGAACCAACATCCACTCTGTTTCCTTGTACACTTTGCTGTTCCAATCCAACTCTGTTCAGTGTTTCTGTGGGGTGACCACTCATTGTGAATCTTTAATGACCAACCGTGTAGACTCTCAAGAGTTGTCTGACCAAAGTGCTTTACAAGGTTAACATAACACATCCACTTTCCACTGTCCCACTGGACAGGATCCCAGGGTTCTGTGTATTTCTGTATGACCTTATTGATATCATGTATTACATTGAACTGTAAGTTAACAAATTGTTGCTAAGTTAACAAATTCCACAGCTCATGCCAATGATAATAATCCCGATTCTGATCCTGATCTCCATCGGTGCCAGTGGGCAGGTTTGGAGGGAAGTGTGTATTATCGCGGTGTTCTCACACCCCACTGCAGTGTCCCTGCACCACGCCCTCACTCCTGCGGGGGGAATGTCAGGCTGTGAACTGATGGAGCCCGTCTGTGTTTCCCACTCCAGGAAGTCCTGCAGAAGGAGGCCTGTGATCACCTGACCCACCCAGTGTATGGGGAATCTGCCGTGCAGACCCAGACAGAAATGCTGCCTCTGCTCACCACTTCTGCCCTGGCCTACTCCGGACATCAGTGAAGACAACTGATCAGGTTCAAAGAGGCTTAGACAACAGAACCAAACTGTGGACACTCATCCTGAAAAATGGCGTTTGATCATATCTATTGTGCTGAAAGTGTCTTTGGTTCCCTGCTCCAACCCCTTGCTTCACTACTGATGGATAATGAATAAAAAGTGATGTGACTCCTGTAATGTGTCCTGTCTCTGTCAATGGAAGTTATCACGTGTAGTCTATTTCGGTGAAGGTCCAGAGAATGATCTTGGTAGAACTCTTTTGTGGCCTATGCTTATCTTTGGCATGAAAAGGATTCCATACACAGCCTCAAAAAATTGAGATGGTGATTTGATAAACCTGTATCGGTACTCCCAAAGGCAAGTACACAGTTTGTTTCTGTAAGTCCATCAGCATGACCCACTAGCTCTATCCGGCCATTTGACAATTCCTAACACTGTCTGACTTTACCAATAGTGACTGAACTCTACTCTCCATGAACCCCCTTTCAGCCCTCAATGTGTCTTGGACAGCCAGTATTGACTGACGTTGGGGTAGTTAAGGGAAAGGGAGGGCTGAATTGGTCAGCTCGGTGGGACAGTATCACTGTTGCTGTTTGATGAATGCAACCCTCTGCCTGCCTGCAGTTGGTTTTGTTAAAAGTTCAATAGCGTAACCCAATACTTCTGTTTCTGTCCCCAATAATGCTGACAATTCCCAGCACTCTCTGCCTTTACCAGCAGCGATTTATTTCTGTTGTCTCCTCCCTGTCTCCGTAACCCCCTCTAGGATGAAGAACCCACAACCCCAGCTCTGTCACCCCTACTAGCCTCTGCACCTCTCCTCTAATATCATGCATTTGACCCCAAACCATTTCCTGTGTCTGTGAACTCCACCAACCCCATAAACTCCTCTGCATACTTGTAACCCTTCCAGCCCCTACAGGACTCTCCATCTCTTTACTTAGAAATACAGTGTAGATTAGAGCCTTCCAGCCCTTAGAACCACGTCACCCAGTAAACCTCGATTTCACCCCAGCCTGATCAATTTACTATGACCAATGAAACTGATAACCTGTATGCCTTTAACTGTGTGAGAAAACCATTCATTCCATGGGAATGTCATACAAACTTCTTATAGGGGATCCCAGGTTTGAACTCTGATCTGTAATCATGTCGCACAAAAGCAACACTATGCTACCATAATGTTGAATCCTCCGCAGTGGAGATAGGGTTACGGATGACACCACCGCCATGGTTGGTCAGGGCTCTGGGGATTTCTTTTCACTGTGGGAGGGGTGACGTCTGGTTTTGTCTGATCTGTGTGAGGGTGAGAGTACTGTTTGATCACCTGTGACTGTGGGAGGGTGGGCACTTTTATATTCACTGATTCCAATATAGAAGAGATGCCAGGATAACACGAGTGAATCTGTAGATGCTGGAAATAAATAAAAAAACACAAAATGCTGCCAGAACTCAGCAGGCCAGACAACATCCATGGGAGGAGGTAATAACGACATTTTGGGCTGAAACCCTTCATCAGGAGTGAAGTAACATGGGATGGTCGAGGAGGGATTAAGTAGAGGGCTGGGAAGTGATAGGCTGGAGAGAAATGGGCTAGGGGGAAGGTAGAGAATTATGGGAAATAAAACAGAAAGAAAGGTAGGGCTGGGGGGAGAGATTATAGTGAGGGGGGAAAGAGAGAGAAAGAGAACCAGACTAAAATAATAGATAGGGATGGGGGGCAGTGGTATCAATGGAGGTCAGTGAGTTGGATGTTCATGCCGGCAGGAAAGAGGCTACCTAGGCGGGAGAAAAGGTATTGCTCCATCTGCTGCGTGTGGCCAGGATGCCAGGATGTTGTGTTGCCCTCTGAATGTCAGAGGGTGTGTCAGAAAAGCTGCTAAACAGTCTTGGGGTTGAGGAAGAGTAATTAGCCAGAATCTGGGGTGCACATTGGCACCAGTGACATCGATTGATAGGGAGGAAGACATCCAACGCAGTGAGTATAAGGAGTGAGGAAAGAGGGTGAAAATCTGGACCTCAATGAAAAGACAGAGAGAGAGGTAAGGGGGTGGAATTGCATTATTAATCTGGAAAATATCACAGCAGCGAACAATGGGGGCACAGTAAAGGTCTTTTCCACTGAGAGTGTATCGGTAGAACTCAAGAAGTAAATCAGCCCCACACACATCCTGTTCCTGTTCCCACTCAGCTGGGTGTTTGTAGCATTTTACACTTTGATACATTTGCTGCAGATGTGATGCACCCAATGCTCTTCACTTTCCAATGGGTGGCTTCTACAATCATTTTGCAAGTTTCAGGTTTGCTTAATAGTTTCTCTGCAGTGCACCAGCCATGGGGACAGTATATCTCACACACTGTGAAGAGTTATGTTGTCTGTAAGAAACTACATAACAGAAATTGTATTTCCCCTGTGCACAACTTCTATAGGTGTATGGTGTAGAGTATATTGACAGGCTGCATCACAGACTAGTACGGAAACACCAATGCCCTTGAACAGGAAGCCCGGCAAAAAAATAATTGATACAGCCCAGTCAATCATGGGTAAAGCCCTCCCCATCACTGAGCACATCCACACGGGACACTGTGGCAGGAAAGCATCATCCATCACCAGGGTTGAACACCACCCCGGACATGTTCTCCCCTCACTGCCACCATTAGAAAGAAGGAATGAGGGCCTCAGTCCTTAGCCACCAAGTTCAGACACAGTTATTATCCCTCAAACATCAGTGGGGATAACTTCACTCAACTTCATTTGCCCCATCACTGAACTGTTCCCACAACCCATGGACCTCACTTTCAAGGACTCTTCACCTCATTTTATTGATTGTTTTGATTATTTATTTATTATTTTCATCTTTCTTTTGTATTTGCACAATTTGTTGTCTTTTACACATTGGTTGTTTGTATTTCATTAATTGGATCATGGAAATTGGATTTACTGAGTATGCCTGCAAGAATACGAATCTCAGGGTTTGTATGGTGACATACAGAGTGTATACTTTGACAATAAATTTACTTTGACCTTTGAACACAAATCTGTGCAAGCCTAGGATATTCACATTAAGGTGCTGAGTGTGGACAATGCGGTTTCGTATTTCCCATAGCGGGAGAGTACAGGACCAGTCGTCCTTTCCAAACAAGATGAGGAATTTGTTTAGCTAGGGATTGTCAGTCTGTGGAATTCATTGCCACAAACAGCTATGAAGGCTAAGTCACCCAGTACTTTTAAAACGGAGGTTGATAGGTTATTGGTTAGTCGAGGCATCTAAGGTTACAGGGAGAAGGCAAGAAAACGGTGTTGAGCGATAATAAGTCAGCCATGATGGAATGACAGAGAAGTCTTGCCGGCGGAATGGTCTAGTTCTACTACTATGTTTTATGGAATTCTGGTCTTATGAGTGGACAATGGGAGAACTGTGGACAATTTTGGCCATGTGACACAAGGAACGCTATAGCTGCTATTGATGATTGCAACAGTATTCAATGGCAGGATTATCGTACATGGACACCTGGTGAGTGAAAGGGGATCTCAACAAGACATACACAATTCTGACAAAACTCGGCGTACTGGATATGGAGATGTTTGTTCTGACTGGAGAAAGGGTGTTTGATTAGAACCTGTGAGAACAGTGTCAGGAAATGGAGCACATATTTACAGTACAGCTGACCACCAACGGCTTCACTGAGTGGGCAATAGAACTGTGTAATTCTCAGTGCAGAGGCTACAACAGACATATTTAACGTGGGGAGGAGAGAGAATGTGTCTAAACATGATATCATTGGCAGACCTGGGGATGGAGAGAGAGTATAAAGCTTGGGATAGAGATTCACCGTCATTGTGCTAAATGAATGAATGAAAAGTGCTACATCTGCCCCTAAACTTTCTCTTTCACTGCCATTCAGGTCCCCTAACAGTTCTTCCTGGTGAGGAGACAGTTCACCTGTGAGTCTGTTGCGCTTATCTATTGTATTCGGTGCTCCCTCAGTGGCTTCTTGTACATCGGTGAGACCCGACGTAGACTGGGAGACGTTTCATCGAGCACCTACACTCCATCTGCAAGAAAAAGTGGGTTCGCCCTCATTGCCAGCCCATCGCCTCCCTCCAGTGCTCCTCCCCCTTTTTCTTTCTTCCATGCCCTCCTGTCCTCTCCTATTAGATTCACCCTTCTCCAGCCCTGTATCTCTTTCACTAATCAACTTCCCAAATTTTTACTTCACATCTCCCCTCCCTTCTGTTTTCACCTGTCACTCTGTTTCTCCTTTCTCTCCATCCAACCTCTAATCTTGGCTCCTCATTATTTCTCCAGCCTTACCGAAGGTTTTCAGCCCAAAACATTGACTGTATTCATTTCCACAGATGCTGCCTGGCCTGCTGAGTTCCTCCAGCGTTTTGTGTGTGTTACTCGGATTTCCGAGTATTTCGGATTTCGGACTGCAGATTTTCTTTTGTTTGTGCAGGCAGCTTATGAAATTTAGTGAGGATGTCCTTCGCACCTGGCCCCTCCCTGAGCCGAGTGAGGACACCCGATGAATATATAAACTGGTGTTGTGTACGGTCGGTGTCTGTGAGCTAGTTGCTACTTTCACTTCTATTGTTATTGGTGTTTAAGCTGTTTTATACATTTGCTTGATTTAAATCTACCTGATAAACTTCAGTGGTTCATGTCCAGTTTTAAAGCTGTGTAAAGCAGTGAAGGTTTACGGGCCACCAGGAATTTCCAGGGCTGGATCGCAGAATGCGATGCCTGAGGACTTGTCACATCTCAGGATGTGCTTAATGGGATGGCTCGTAGGTGCTGAGGTCAACACCTCTACCCTAACCCCTCATGTCCAGCTGGGAGAGCACAGAGGGAATAGGCCTGTTACCTGCCCTGCTCCCTACTCCACCTCAGAGTGGTGTTTCTCCCACACTCACCCGTTGTTTACTCCTCCACAGTGAACAATGGTCTCTGAGCCTCAGTCTGGGCCATTTGAATTCCCTAACTCCCACGTCCCTGTTCATGAACGGATTATTCCAGGAGAACTCAGCGGATGCACCTGGCTGTTTACTCAATATGTTTAAGCTTTACACCCAGCACCAACTTCAATTCACTACATCCGCTTCATTACTGAGGAGCCCATTCTCCCTCTGTAACGCTGACTGAATTCACCCTCTCTGCTCACCACTGAAACCTTCACCAAAACTCTCCCAAAGCACCTTGGTACAGTTCCTTCATTCCCCTGCGTACAGTACATTCAATCTCTTTCAGGTATTCAAACTTGCAGCATGCCTCCACCCGCTATCCTGATCAGTTCAAATATCTACACTGCCCAAGATTCACCAACTCCTATCCCTCTGCTCCAACAGTGTCTTATCTTTATAATGCCAACACGTATCTCCACTCACTGCCTATTGTAACACCTATGTAGTGCTTGTCTTATCTCGTATGACTGGTCGCCACACTCTTTATGAGAAAATCTACTTATATAATGCTGCACTAGGTGCTAGAAGGCCATCAGAAGATCTAGATATGCAAAAAGGGAGGTGAAGAGAAAACACACACTTCTGGTGGTAATTTTGTTTATGAAATATAGCATATATACACAAAATATTTACTTGAGTAAGAACAGTTCAAAATTCCAAAATTCTGTTTAGATTCCAAATCTCAGATATCAAAATTAGATCGAGTGTTATTCTTTATTTAACCATCAATTGTCTTTCTATTTATCCCTCATTAGTTAGAAACTAATTGAATTCCTATTCTTAAGTATTATGGTTAACTTCACTTTCAGTTGAGGTCAGTATGTCTACAAATTCAAGTTCAACACCAAAAAAAATACACAGCTTAACCCCTTCCATGACAAATTCTCCAACATCACAACCTTTTAACAAAGTAAATCTCATTCAGTAATTTATGTAAGTGTTTGCTGAAAATCAAATGCAGATCCTTCGAATGAAGATAAGCTTACCACCATGTCTTGAAACATTCGTTCCCACGCTGGTTCTTCAATCTTAGGAGGCTCACCATCATGTTTCTTAGTTCCTTGGATGAAATAGTGGGTCATCCATGGAAGGTCGATTTACAAAACTTATACAAAAACTCTGACTAAATCCCTTGTTATCATTTAACAGAACTCATTCCCGGTTACATGGTAGAGATCTTGGACACTGCTCTCTGCCGATATTGTCTCGCTGTAGATGAAGCTTGTTATAGTCTTAGCTTCAATAAACCTTTTATCAAATTGTCTCTCATCCAGGGGTTTCACTCTGTTTTCAAGTAAGTAGGGTAGAGATATTCACTACCAATTACACTTTTAATGGTTTATATCTTTAGTTTCTAATAGTTTGTTGTTTCTCTCGCCCGTCTACGCCTTGTCTGCCATGCCTTGTTCTTGCACAGTTTTTTTTTCCAGTTCTCTTTTAAAAAACAAATCAGTAAACTTCATTTTCATCCTTCCATGGGTGGACATTTCTAACATTACATCTTTGGGTTTAATTAACTTGGGTTACACTATCAATCTCCCATTCGCTAACCAGAGACCAACCAATTTCTCCCATTCATTCTCCAAATTAGCTCACAGTCAAACTCTCTCTCTCCTACCTAGTTTGCTTCTCTTTTTGCTTACCTTCCCTTCCCAATTCCCCATCTGACTCCACTTGCTCACATCTCCCCCCCCAATTCCCCTCCTAATCTGGTTCAGTTTACCACCAACCATATTCTAGCCAACCCCCATTTCTGGACCACCTATGCTCTGTCATCGTCCATTTCCAATGCTTGTCAGTTTACTTCTCCTTCCCGCTCTCACACTGGCTTAATCAAAACCTTCAATACATTCAAAATTTATCACTTTGTGTAGACTCATAAACATCCAGTTTTATTGTTAATTTCTATATGTCTTCACATTTTCTATACATTTTCTGTAAAATCACAGATTCCACCTCTGTATTTTCTGAGATAGGCAAGGACATTTCTGTGTAACAATCTTTGGCCCTTATTGTATCTGACATACTCATTCTCCAGCTCAACTTGAACCATTCACTGGGGAGTTTAATATTAAATTCTGAGTCTGTGACAGGTAATGTGCACCACAGCATTTTAGACATAAATGACTACTTCACGTATTTGGGGCTTCCTGCATGTACTTCCCATTCTCTGTGGTTACAGAGCTGTACATCAGAAGAGGACAGTTGGTCCATTATATCTCTGTCATTCCCTTGGAAACACTTGTCCAAACAGCCTCTCACCACAATTTCTTTCCATTTCCCATTATTCCTCTTCTTCCCTTTCAGATGTGATCGCTGGGTCTGCATCCACTGCCCGGTCAAATGTCACCGCGCCCAAGTGCGGAGTGAGAGACAATGAAGCAGTCAATAGTTCACAGACGTTAAAACAAACCAAGTTAGAGGGAAAAGAAACCTATAAGTGTTTGGCTAAACAAGGCCATTAACTACAATTGTCAAATGGAAAAAGGAACCAACATTGCAGCTGAAAGGAATAACTAAATATAAAACGATTACTGCTAGTCTTCAGAGTCCGTTGACTCGACAGTCCAATTTCTCAGGCAAGGCTGAATGTAAGCAGGCAGTGAAATGTTGCTGTGCTGGGTTCAAGTCTTGACAAGCACTACAATGGAAAGAATGGAGTTAAATACTATCACATTGAAATAATAATTATCTGATACGAGCATATTCACAAGCGCAATTGGTGTATCTGCTGTGCTGCCGAATCCATGGTTGAGACACTAACCACACATTCTGCACATAAACACACTCCAATTTCCTGGCTGATAATTCCCTAGGAGTTTTCTACCTGCTTCCTGATCTTCCTGCTGCTGGAAGCAGTTTCTCCATTGCTCTGATCTTTACAGTCACCATTAAAACTTCCATTCGCCTAGCCAGTGCAATTCCAGTCTCTGCAGACATTATCTGGAACCCTTGCAGATCCACCCTGCTGTACACACGGTTGGAACAGCCTGGTGGGTGTTGCCTGAAGGTAGTCATTCTCTGCTCTGCAATCCGGATAGATTGATGAGTTTGGCACTGTGGATTTTCACATATCCAGCTGAAGCACAGATTTTAACCATGGCCACTGGATATTGTTGTGAAACAAAATGTCACTATCTTTCAGAGAGCTTCCTGTGTAACTGGTACCTGAAGAGAAAATATATTTTTAATACTCTCTCAGCAAATGGGCATCACTGAAGCTCATTTTCCCATTAAAATAAAATTTTGCAATTGCAAGTCTAAAACAAATCATACTGGAGGCTTGATAGTCCACGTGATGCCTGCATACAGAGCACTGTGCCAAACATAATGCCAATTTAAACCAGTCTTATCTTCTGCACCATTATCCCTCAGTATGCCTAACTGTGCATGTCTACATCCAATTTCCTCTTAAAAGTAGTCATCATATCTGCCTGTCACCAGCCACTCTCCATGGAAAACTAAAACAATAGGTTGCCTCATTATTTTAAACTCTATTTGGTTTTTACTGAGCTCGAGGAACATGGTGATGAGGCGTTCATTGATGCTAACTGGCAATTTGGAGAGGAGACTGATCATGCTGTTTTTATGGCAAATCTAACTCCATGGACTCTGGGTTCATTTGCTGATTTCTTCTTCCAGAAAAGTATGAGCCACTCTTCACCTTCAATTGTCCTTCCTTGGCCAATCACATTTCAGAGAGGGCAGCAAGGTCCATTGGGAATATTCTCAGCTCTCTTGAGGTGATCGCAGTACATCTTTCAGGATGGTCACTGGTTTCGCTGTCCATTACTCTCCACACATTCCACCCTCCAAAATTCATATGCTTTTGTTTCAGCCACAGTCTGGTGGACCCATTGGACTCATTAATCCAGTCAGGAGCGAGGAAGCAGGCTATTTTTTAGTGCACCTTTTCTAGCCCCTTCCTTATGTGGCGTGAGCAGAGCAGCCTGCACAGTCATTGTTGCAGCTGCCCAAAAACTCCATCTGCCCCAATCCAAGGGCAAGATGACTATCTAACAACCATTCACATTGTAGGCATTCATAGGTTACAGCTGTGAATGCCTACACTCCAACCCTAGACTCACCAGAAGTAGTTAAGGAGACCCTCTACACCAATCTAGACCACATACCAGTGGATATTCCCAAGGAAAATAAGGTCATTCTTCTTGGAGACTTCATTGCTAGAGCTGACAGGGATAGCGACTCCTGGAAAGGCACAATTTGGAAAGAGAGGAATTGGCAATATCAACTCCAGTGGAGTGTTCTTACTCTCTAAGTGTGCTGAACATGTCCTGACCATCACCAAAACCCTGTTCCACCAGAGAAATAAGCTAAAAACCCTGTTCAAAGATTTGGCCCTTATAGATTATGTCATTGTTCAGAGGAGCGATCACAGAGATGTAAAGAATAGCAGAACCACGATCAGTGTTGTTGATGGCTGGATGGACCATTGGCTTAATAGCTCACAATGATCATCAAAATCATGAAGGGAAGAGTGCAAAGGAAGCTGAGCCTAAAAGACGCAACAGAAGTACATCTCTAGGCTGCCTTTTCTGAAAGACTCTCAAAGCTGTACCCAGAGGACATTGAAGCACACTGGACCAAACTGAAGACCGCCATCCTTTATACTTGAAAAACATCATTGGATATAAGACCAAGAAGAAAAAAGACTGGGTTTGATGAAAATGGCAATGAAATAGAAGAGTTAATCAACAAAACTGAAAGCTTTTTGTGCCTGGCAGAAGTACATCAATCACAAGGCAAAATGGGAAGCCCAATCCAAAGCGAAGGCCTTAGTCCAGCATAGAGTAAGGGAAATAAAGAACTCAGTGGTGGACTGAGAGGGCCCCAGAAATACAGCAGCTTGCTGACTCTGGTGATCTCAGGGGTTTGTTTATTGCCACCAAAGCAGTACATGGATCAAACCCCTTCACTCCAAAGATGGACAAAGTCTGCTAAAGGACAAAGATGCCATCAATTCTCAATGGAAGGGACTCTTTCAAGAGCCACTTAATTGTAACACCATTATTGACATTGAAGCCATCAACCAGCTCCCACAATGGCCCATGAAGAAGAACATGAGCAATCCTCCTAGAACCAAAGAGGTGCAGGCAGCTTGCCAGAAATTGAGGACCAACAAGGTTACTGGGCCTTATGGAATGCCAGCAAAAATCCTAAAGGAAGATGGTACTGAACATATAAATCATATTCATGACCTGCTTGTCAAGATCTGGAAGCAGGAAAAGATTCCAGCTGAACTTAGGGATGCCCTGATTGTCATACTCTTCAAAAATTGTGACAAACATAGAGGCATTTCCCTCCTCTTTACAGTGGGAAAGGTACTCACCTGAATTTTATGTGACTGGCTTTCACTTCTGACAGATGATCTCCTTCCTGAGTCTCAGTGTGGCTAACAAACAACTCACTGATTTATAATGTTGAAAGTCTGTTACATCGCCTTTTCTGAGCTCTGTGCCACCAGAGCTCAGCTCTCTGGATACACTGCCCACGGCAGCTAACCGGCTGCTCCCTATGTAACATCTTCTCCCATGATGCCTCAGTCAGGGATACTGGCCTTCAATCAGCTCATTTCCAGAGCCATGAAAACCCTGAAGGCACGCTAGTCTTCCAGGCCATGTCCTTGGGATATCAAAAAATGGTCGGTTGTGAGGCCTGAGAGCTGGTCCCATTGTCATAAAGAACTGAAGTCAAAGTGTAAGTCCGGGTCAGGTTCTTCAAAAGAACCTTAAAAAGGAAACAAAATGATATCAAAGATAGAAACAGAACTGTTTCCGAAGATGCAAGCAAATGAGTCATTTTTACCGCCATCACTTTGCTCCACCCCTGATTACAGCGGCTCTGACACAGGTTGAGATGGGAGTCAAGCGGGGTACCTCATTGCCCCAAATCTGTTTGCCATTTTCATTGCAACCATTCTTCACCTCACAGGCCAAGACCTCCCACAAGGTGTCCAGATTCTCTGCAGGATAGATGGGGAGCTCCTTAACCTTAACAGGTTCAAGGCAAAGAGCAAGGTGTCAGCTATTTCTGTCACGGAGCTCCACTACGCAGATGACAACGTCATTGTAGCTCTCTCTGAGAAGCATCTGCAGAGCACAATGGATGCTTTTGCCCAAGCATACAAGTTCCTGAGACATGACCTAAACATCAAGAACACCAAAGTCCTCCAGCAACCTGCTCCAGGTCAAGCTCATAAACCTCCAACCATCCAAGTTGACAAAATCCCTCTGGAGAACACTGATCATTTCCCATACCTCCACAGCCTTCTCTCTTCAAACGTCAACATCGACCTTGAACGAAATCATAGAATAGGCTGTTTGAGTAGAGCTTTAAACAGGCTGAGAAAGAGGGCTTTTGAAGATCGGGATATCAAGACCAACACTATGCTTCTGGTCTATAAAGCTATCATCCTCCCCTGCTTGCTGTATGGAGCAGAGTCATGGGCAACATACAGCAGGCACATAAATTTCCTAGAAACAACATCAAAGATGCCTCTGAAAGATTCTGAGAGTTATCTGGAAGAACAGGCATACTAACTCCAGCATCTTGGAGGAAGCCAACATTAACTCCGTAGCCAATCATAAGTCAATACCAATCGCAATGTGTTGGCCACATCATCTGTATATGTGACTCCCATCTCCCTAAACAAGTCCTGTTTGGCCTACTCAAGGGTGCAAAATGCACTCCTGGAGGCCAAAAAAAGGAATTCAAAGACAGTATGAGGACCTATCTGAGTAAGAGCCACGTCAGTCTGAATGGAAGGAAGAAATTAGCACAGGATAGGAAAAGCTGGAGAAGGACTGTCTATCAGCGGACTGCACAGCTTGAAGAATACCTCCACCATGCCACTGAGACTAATGTAAGGAGAGACTGGGAAAGGCCCAACCAGCTACATCCATCACCACTTCAATGACCTACACCGGCCAATACTGCAATAGGATGTGGATCACAGATCAGCCCCTTCAGTCACCTCAAGGCCCACAAGTGACCAGATCAACCACCAGGACAAGAATCATACCCAACTATGAGTGATCACTGATGATTAAACTTCCTCATCTAGTCTTAAATTCAGGCCTCTAGTATGGTTCTTGCTACCCACAGCAAAAGACTACCCTATCTGCTTCTCTCAGAAATAGATCAAATTATATCAAGTCTCCCTTGAGGCCCCCTGATCCAAAGAAAACAATTCCAGTTCAACCACTCCTCAGAGCTTATTCCCTCTAATCTTGGTAGGGAAGCATCCGGCTGAACCGTTTCTGCATCCTCCGTCAGCTTCTTCTGTAACTGAGCAACCAGGATTGTTCACACAGTTCGAAGCAGAGATTTAAACCACAACAACATTCATGAATTATGCAGCATGAGTATTATGAAACCCAACAGATTCCTGCTTGTATGGAGAAACTTCCAAAGTAAATTCCAACTGGAATTCCAATTCCAGTCTCAGGACTCTGCCCCAACGGGAACATTGCAGGGTGCACCTCATCAGCGACAACGGGTTTTACACATTACAGGAGTCACATTGCTCTTTTATTGTGCATCAGTGAGGCAGAAATGGATCTGAGCAGAGAACATGAGACATCATCAATGCAATTCTTTGATTAAATGTCTTTGTTCAAGATGAGTGTCCATGATTTGGTTCTTGAATCAGAACCTCTCAGAACTGGATCTTTTATCTTCACTGATAAGTCCAGAACAGGTACGGGCAGATGTGGTGAGCAGCAGCAGCAGCATTTCAGGCAGGGTCTGTCCATGTGGTGTGTGGGTCAGGAGATCACTATAGTGATCCCTGGAGTAGGGAACCTCGACACGCCTGACATTCCCCTGTTAATGGAATGAGAGCATGGAGCAGCAACATTGCAGTAAGAACATGGAGAAGATACACACTCAGAACCTGCCCCCTGGATCCCTTGGGCTCAGTGACACTGGCATTAATGGAGATTGAAAGGGAACAGAAAAGCAAATGGAATCCTGTCCATTGGGACATTATGGAAAGTGGGAGGGTGGTGTTAACCTTGTAAGGAGCTTTGGTCTGACTACACATGGGAGATCACACGTTTCTCATCACACTGGTCCTGTAGAAGGTGCATTAAAGGCTTAAGGAGTATCCACTGCCCAGCCTGGAAAAGGATGGGCTGAAGGTTGTTCTGGTTCTCACTGTTACAGATGGATTTATGGAGATTCAATGAGAACTCAGGAGAAACTTCCCCAGAGACAGAAGGTAAACGATGAGAAGGATATACAAAGGATTGAGACAAAGAGGAATGGGAGGAAGCTGATATTGGACAGAAACGCTGGTGTTAATCAGTCAGGACAAGTCCCAGTTCACTGCTGTAAACACTGCCCATGGAGCACTGTTCAACATAGGATGTGGAACTGAAGATACTGGTAGCTGAGCAGGAATGACCAGCAGTTGGAGAATCTCTGGGTTTAAGGGATTTGCTCCTTCAGCTCCCATCCACCCATCCACATACAGTGGCTGCATCATGTGCTTATACAATGGATGGGATGGAAATGTTCAAATTTTAATTTCTTGGTCAAATTTGGAGACCAGGTAGTATGGGAGAGGCAATTAGTAAAAAAGTAGTTTTTCATCCTCTCTTTGGACATGTAACAGTGCAGAAATTTGTTTTAGGCAGACATGTATCAAATTATAACACAAAACAATACTGCACAGTGCAAGCTCTTAGGCCTACGTTGTAGTTCCATCCTATGTAAATGTACTCCATGATCAATCTAACCCTTTCCTCCTACAGAGATAATAATCATCCATTTCCATATGAACATCTGCCTATGTGACAGTCATTTAAATATCCCTATTCTTTAATACTTTACCAAAATCGCTGGCATCATTTCATGCACCAGTACTGTCTATGCAAGAAAAAAAGCTACCTTGGACACCTAGCCTATATGTTTTTCCACACACCTTAAATGGATGTCCTCTTGTATGATCTATTGCCCCCTGGAAAAATGCTGCTGATTATCTACGCCTCTCATAATCTTATACACCTCTATCAAGTAACCTCACCCTCCTTTGCTCCTGTTACACGAGTGTGGTGGTGGACAAACCCAAGTGCAGAATACGGTCACAGAGGCAGAGTCAGGAGGCATTATTGATGTAGTAAGCGTGGAATCTGTATCCAGGAGCGATGCTAGACTTAGAACTGGCAGTCCTAAGAGCCATGAAATGAGGTTACTCACACTGGAGTCGACCAACGAACTGGCAGCTCGTTCTTTTTCTTCTTCTTCTTCTGTTGTTTTATGGCGGTTGGCAAACCAGCTTCAAGGTACATTACCGCCACCTACTAGACTGAAGTGTGGATTGTTTGATAAACAGGAGGAATGAAAAGAATTGCATTCCCTAAATTCTGTATAATAAACCAGAGTCTTTCAGATACTTCATGATATAGGTCCATATTTCTCTTGAACTCCCACCTAAAATGTCTTCTATACTCACAGCAGTTTTTTGTTTATCTGAAGCGCTCCTATCATCTTCACTCTTTCTCTTTCATACTTCTTACATTTTATCAATACATGTTCCACTGTTTCTGGTTGATTACAGTATTCACACAACCCAGTTGGATGTTTCCCTATTTTGTATAATGTTTAATTAAGACTTGTGTGATCAATTCTTAAACAACTGATGATCACTTCTATCTTTCTAAGCCCACCTGATATTCTTTGGTATCCGACTTGCCTTTGTATTTTGTACAGTTGTCTCCCTGTTTCACTCTCATCCCAGTGCTTTTGCCATGTCTCCTCAATATGTGTTTTTATAATGCTTTTGACTTCCGCTTTGCTTAGAGGGAGCTGGACCTCTATTATAGACGATTTGAGTGATTGTTTAGCTATAATGTCCACTTTTTCATTACCCTCCAAACCACAATGAGCAGGAACCTAAATGAAGCTTACTTCTACCCCATTTTGGTCAGTATATACAACTGGCATAGAATCTCCAATAAAATACCCTGTCTACTTTCTGATTTTCTTGATTTGATAGAGCTTAATGCAGACAAACTGTCTGAACAAATGACAGCCTTTTTGACATTATTTTCTTCTATCCAAGATAATGCACTCAGTATTGCCATTAATTCTGTTGTGTACACTGATAAATGGTTTGATGTTCTTTTCCTGAAACTAGTTTTGCACTGAGGAATGTAGACTGCAATACCTGTGTGGCCAGAGCTAGGGTCTTTTGATCCATCCGTAAATATTACTAATTTGATTCTAAAATGCTGGTCTATATGTTCTTGTACTATCAATTTGATTCCACATTTAGACTTTAAAAGTTGTTGCAGGTTTGTATCCACTGTAGGTATTGTAAAGAGCCATGGAGGGACATCAGATAATGGAACTGTTGGGCTATATTCCAGCTCGTGTAGACCATATTTTTGTGCTACTGCATCCCCAATCCATCCAAAGCTATTATAATAACCTGAATAGGTAATTCTGATTGGCAGCTCATTGTTGTGCTCACAGGGTTTTTATCCTGCATTTGCTGATGGAAAGCAGGTGTGTGTAGTTAGTGGCACCTGGGAATGATTGGAAACTAAATGAGGGGATTGAGGCCCAATTCTTGAGGTAAATAGCAAGGCGGGGGATTGCCAGAAGGGACCATGACAGCTCCAAAGGTAATAACACAGGCTAGCTCAGCCTTTTGTATTAAGACATGCTCTCTAATCTAGGCAGCATCCTGGCTAATCTCTTTAGCACCCTCTCTGAAACTATCACATCCTTCTTGTAACAAGCCAACCAGAACTGGAAACAATACTCCACGTGTGGTGTAACCTGAGTTTTATAGAACTGCAACGTTACCTCATGACTCTTTAACTCAGACCAGAAATCATGTTTAGCTCACTGTTCTACTCTCTTTATATTCATGTGCGCTAAGGCATAGCTCAAATGCCACTGATAAATTCAGCAATGACAGCATTATTGTTGGTAGAATCTAAAATGGTGACATTGAGGCATGCAGGAGTGAGGTACATTGTCAATTTGAAATATGCCACAGCAACAACCTTTCACTCAACGTTAGTAAGACCACTGAACTGATTGTGAACCACATGAATGGGGAGTTGGGAGATCACACGTAGAGGGGTCAGTAGTGGAAAGGATGAGCAGCTGCAAGTTCCTGGATGACAATATTTCAGAGGATGCTCCATATTGTATTCAGTGTTCCGGTGTACCATCTGATGCTTCAGTGAGACATGGCATTGGTTGGGAGATCACTTTGTCAAGCATCTTTGCTCTGTCCACCATTAAAGGTGGGATCTCCTGGTGGCTGCCCATTTCAATGACTTCCCATTCACATTGCAACGTATCATCTACTGCCATGATGAGACCAAAGTCATGTTGGAGGAGTAACCCCTCTTATTGCATCTGGGTAGTCTCCAACCTGATGGCATGAAAGTCGATTTCTTCATCTTCCGGTAATTTCTATCTCTGCCCCCACCCTTCTCATTTTCAGTTCCCCATTCTGATTCCCTCTCATCCTCTCTCTTTTCCTCATTTGCCTACCTCCTCCCCCCTGATTCCCCTGATCAATTTAAGCAAATTTGAAACTTTACCAAGAATTCTGGTAATTATCTAATTTCTACAGATGTACAATTGACATCTGTAGAATTCTGTCTGCATTACTGTGTGGTATTGAGGCTCCAATGTATAGGCCTAACCTGGGTGCAGGCATTGTAGATTTAGCCAGGTTCATGGGCACAAGCCTCCTCACCATCGAGGACATTTTCAAATGTGCTGCCTCAACTGAATGCATCCATCATTAAGACCTTCACATATTAACTATTCTCATTACTAACATCTGGAAGGGGGTACAGCAGCTTAACGACCCACGCTCAATGTTTTTGGAACACTATTCAGAAGCACTGTGGATGAATCTGTTCCTAAATTCCACTAGTTATTTTTGTTTGTTTAATTACTTATTTGGCAATTTAATTACTTATACATTTATCAATTTGTAATTGTATGTTTATAGTACTTTCTGATAGCTTGCACTATACTGCTGCCATAAAATAACATACTTCAAATTTTTTTAAAAACGAAGCAAGGGGCTGAAAGTGAAGGAGTAAAGGAATCTTGGTGAGAAGTCATATTTTTTACACTGATCGGGGAAAAGAGGCTAGACTGCGCAGGTGCGTGACGTAGAGCACCAAAGTTTTAATAGAAAAGACCGCCATATACAGCGGCCATCGTCAGAGTGGGATGGCTTTTGGTTCAACAGGTTTCAACATCAACAGGTTCCGGTAAGTTTTGTTTTATTTGTTTAGAGTAGAGAGAAGGCCAGGCAGGATGTTGGAATGCTCCTCTTGCAGGACGTGGGAAGTCAGGGAGACCTCTGGTGTCCCTGACAATGACACCTGCAAGAAGTGCATCCAGCTGCAGCTCCTAAGAAACTGTATTAGGAAACTGGAGCAGGAGCTGGATGATCTCCAGATCATTCGGGAGAATGAGGAGTTTATAGGTAGTAGCTTCAAGGAGGTAGTTACACCGAAGGAGCAATGCACAGGTAATTGGGTTACCATCAGGTGAGGGAAGGGGAAAGGGCAGGCAGAACAGGGTTGCCCTGTGCCCATTCCCTTCAACAACAAGTATACTGATTTGGATACTGTTGGGGGGAATGACTTACCTGGGACAAACTGCGGCAGCTGGATCTCTGGCACTGAGTCTGGTTCTGCAGTGCAGAAGGGAGTGGGGGAAGAAGAGGAGAGCGGTAGTGATAGGGGACTTGATAGTTAGAGGTACAGACAGGAGGTTCTGTGGTTGCAACAATATCCTCATTGTCCACGGGAATGGTACCAGAGGATTGGAGGGAGGTGAATGTTGACCCCTTGTTCAAAAAAGGTAGTAGGGATAGTCCGGGTAATTATAGAACAGTGAGCCTAATGTCTGTGGTGGGAAAGCTGTTGGAAAAGATTCTTAGAGACAGAATCTATGGGCATTTAGAGAATCATGGTCTGATCAGGGACAGTCAGCATGCTTTGTGAAGGGCAGATCGCGCCTAACAAGCCTGACAGAGTTCTTTGAGGAGGTGACCAGGCATATAGATGAGGATAGTGCAGTGGATGTGATCAACATGGATTTTAGAAAGACACTTGACAAGGTTCCACATGGTAGGCTTATTCAGAAAGTCAGAAGGCATGGGATCCAGGGAAGTTTGGCCAGGTGGATTCAGATTAGCTTGCCTGCAGAAAGCAGAGGGTCTTGGTGGAGGGAGTACATTCGGATTGGGGGGTTGTAACTAGTGGTCTGGACCTCTACTTTTCATAATTTTTATTAACGATCTGGATGTGGGGGTGGAAGGGTGGGTTGGCAAGTTTGCAGATGACACAAAGGTTGGCGGTGTTGTGGATTGTGTAGAGGATTGTCAAAGATTGCAGAGAGACATTGATAGGATGCCGAAGTGGGCTGAGAAGTAGCAGATGGAGTTCATCCCAGAGAAGAGTGAGGTGGTACACTTTGGAAGGACAAACTTCAAGGCAGAGTGCAAAGTAAATGGCAGGATATTTTGTAGTGTGGAGGAGCAGAGGGACCTGGGGTGGGGGGGGGGGGCGTACATGTCCACAGATCCCTGAAAGTTGCCTCACAGGTAGACAGGGTAGTTGAGAAAGCTTGTGGATTGTTAGCTTTTGTAAGTCAAGGGATAGCATTTAAGAGTCGCAGGGTAATGATGCAGCTCTATAAAACCCTTGTTCGGCCACACTTGGAGTGCTGTGTCCAGTTCTAGTCACCTCACTATAGGAAGGATGTGGAAGCATTGGAAAGGGTACAGAGGAGATTTATCAGGATGCTGCTTGGTTTAGAAAGTGTGCATTATGATCAGAGATTAAGGGAGCTAGGACTTTACTCTCTGGAGAGGAGGATAAGAGGAGACATGATAGAGGTATACAATATATTAAGAAGAATAGATACAGTGGACACCCAGCGCCTCTTCCCCAGGGCACCACTGCTCAATACAAGAGGACACAGCTTTAAGGTAAGGGGTGAAAAGTTCAAGGGGATATTAGAGGAAAGTTTTTTACTCAGAGAGTGGTTGGTGTGTAGAATGCACTGCCTGAGTCAGTGGTGAGGGCAGATTCACTGCTGAAATTTAAGAGACTACCAGACAGGTATATGGAGGAATATATGGTGGAGGCTTATATGGGAGGCAGGGTTTAAGGGTTGGCACAGAATTGTGGGCCGAAGGGCCTGTACTGTGCTGTATTGTTCTAGGTTCTATGTAAAACTGTTGACGATACTCTGAGTGCAGCCTGACTAGTGTCTTATAAAGCCTCAGCATAACCCCTTGATTTTATATTCTATTCCCATTAAAATAAATGACAACATTGCATTTGCCTTCATTACCACAGACTCATCCTGTAAATAAACATTCTAGAAGCCTTGCATGAGGACTCCTAAGTCCCTTTGCACCTCTGAGGTTTAAATTTTCTCTCCCATTTAGATAATAGCCTGGACTATTGTTCATTTTACCAAAATACATTATCATACGTGTCCCCACACTATATTCTATCTGCCACTTCTTCTTGCCCATTCTTCAAATTAGTCTAAATCACATTGCTTCCTCAGCACTACCTATCCTCTACCTATCTTTGTACCATCTGCAAACTTTGCTACAAAGCTATCAATTCCACTATCTAAATCATTGACAAACAATATGAAAAGTAGTGGTCCCAAACTGACCCTTGAGGAACACCACTAGTCACTGGCAGCCAACCAGAAAAGGCTTCCTTTAGTCCCACTAGCTGCCACCTGGCTGATAGCCATTCCTCTATGCATGCCAGTATCTTTCCTGTAACACCATAGTATTTTATCTTGTTAAGCAGCCTCATGTGAGGCACCTTATCAAATGCCATCTGAAAATCTAAGTAAATGCCATCTACTGCCTCTCCTTTGTCCACTCTGATTGTAACTTCCTCAAATAATTCAAACAGATTTATCAAGCAAGATTTCACTTCACAGAAACAATGCTGATTATGACTTATATTATGCAACATGCACAAAATGCTGGAGGAACCCAACAGGCCAGGCAGCATCTATGGAAAAAAAGCACAATTGTTATTTCAAGCCGAAACCCATTGGCAGGACTGGAGAAAAAATACTGAAGAGTGGATTTGATACATGTGACTTGTACTAGCTTGTGACATGTGGCACAACTGCAGGCTTTCTTCATGGAAACCACTCCTTCAAAATACTAACAAGCATTGGCTTAGGGGAACATGCTTGGTCGGGCATAGTTATCTCATAGGCAGTCAGCCTAGATTCATAGTGAATTTAAACAGCCCTTGTCACCTGAATAGCACCTTACTTTCTTCAATTATGTAAATACTCTAACATACAAATGGACAAGGTCATCTTCAGAGTTTTTCCTGCCTACATGTTAAATTGCAGTGTGGGGACTCATCACACGGAGAACTGAATTTTGCCAGGAACAGATTTGCTGAACACAAGATATTGACCTGATAGAAACATCGCTCCTGGCTCGAATCTGATACTGGAAGTGCAACTCTCATAAGATTTTATCAATCTCAAATGCAACTAAGTTCCTGACCTCACCCGATATAGGTGTTCCTAGCAGTTTCTGCACTTACTAACACATGCTGACTATTCCGAGCCACCTGACCCTATTGATTCTCTCAAGGGGAGGGGGCGTGTACAGCAGAAGCTTCCCACAATATTTGCAAATTGCTGCAGTGTGTCTTCAGTTTCATAATAGTGCTCCATGATACATTTGGGAACAGTTGGTGAATGGGATTCACAGCAGGGAAGGTAACTGGGGGTCCACCCATCCATAACCCACTTTTTTGTAATGACTGGAACCCCTGAATCAAACCCTGTCTCTGTCGTCCTTTCCGTTCCCCACTTAACTGGTCATCTATCAATACCATTCTGGTCATGCATGTACTTCTGTCTCTATAACATTGTGCATACCTTATCCTTCAGCCCCTCTAGTTTATGTAACACATTTCTAACACTTCATTTACTTTGTTTTTGTAACAAATTCCAGCTTCTGCGCTCCCTCTCAGTAAATCCCCCAGCTCCAATGGCCCTTGCCATCTCCGCAAGTCTATCTGCACATTATAGAATCTCTATGACTGTTAGCCCATCTGGTTTCATCTGTTCCCCCAGCTCTGTAACCAACTCAAGCCTGTGCCACCTTGCAAAACCCTGTAATAATCTCGGTCACGCTAATCTCTAATCACTAATCCACTAATTCCCATCTCTATAGCACTTTCTGGCCCCTGATATCCTTACTGCATTTGTCACACCATCTGGTCTTGAGAGAGAGAGTTTGATAGTTACACATATATACACATAACATTGTTAACTTTTGTTTATCTCATTAAGTTACTATATTATGAGTAGATACTAATAAAGATAGTGGGTTTAATATTAAAACCTGACTCATGTGAAATCTCTTGCTGCTGGTTT
Source organism: Hypanus sabinus (assembly GCF_030144855.1). Taxonomy (NCBI): domain Eukaryota; kingdom Metazoa; phylum Chordata; class Chondrichthyes; order Myliobatiformes; family Dasyatidae; genus Hypanus; species Hypanus sabinus. Next base: position 56,176,380 of record NC_082706.1, read on the forward strand.
GTTTCTAAAATGTTACAGTTTGTAACAAGCTACCATTGAGTTTGTATGAAACATACTAACATACAATCATGATCCAGAGGTGTGTGTATGTCCACGAGATGGCATCTGCCATTGAACTTGTTTGAATGCAGCAATGTTTTCCTGAAATCTAGGTAGTTCTTGGTGTTAATGTGTTGCCTGATGAACGTCATGAATTATTTCATTGATGTGGATTTTAGAGCTACTGAGCTGTTGACATGAAGGCACATTACCTAATTGTTCTTGGGTTCTGGGATGATAATGGTCTTCTTAAAGCTGCTGAATAGCAATTTATCTGCACATGATCCAGTGGCACTGTCAAGGAAGCTGTCCAGACTCAATGCGTTCAGAGAGTTCATTCCAGGCGAGCATTCTTAATGCACAAAACGGTGAATGTATTGCAGACTATTCTGGTATGTAGAACGGTGCCGCAGCAACTCAACATCAGTAAGATGAAAGAGCTAATAGTGGACTTTAGGAAGGCTAAGATGAAGGAACACATACTAATCCTCGTAGAGGGATCAGACATGGAGAGCGCGAGCAGCTTCAAGTTCCTGGTTGTCAAGATCTCTGAGGATCTAGTCTGGTCCCAACAAATCGATGTTGTTATAAAGAAGGCATATAGCAGCTACACTTTATTAGGAGCTTGAAGAGATTTGGCATGTCAACAAATATACTCAAAAACTTCTATAGTTTTACTGTGGAGAGAATTCTGATAGGCTGCATCACTGTCTGGTATGGAGGGGCTACTGCAGAGGACTCAAATAAGCTGCAGAAGGTTGTAAATCTAGTCAGCTGTATCTTGGGTACTAGCCAACAAATACTCTGGACATCTTCAGGGAGTGGTGGCTCAGAAAGGGCCTCCAGCACGCAGGGCATGCCCTTTTCTCACTGTTACCATTAGGAAGGAGGTATAGAAGCCTGAAGGCTCACACTCAGTGATTCAGGAACAGTTCCTTCTCCTCTACCATCCAATTCCTAAATGGATATTGATTCCTTGGACACCACCTCACTTTTTCAATATACACAATTTTAGGCTTCTGCATGTTTTTTTTAAAATCAAAATTCAAAAATTCAAAAATCTATTCAATATCCTTATACTGTAATGGATTTATTTGTTTATTTATTATTATTTTATTTATTTTTTCTCTTCCAGATTATGTATTACATTGAACTGCTGCTGCTAAATTAACAAAATTCACGTAACATGCCGGTGATAATAAATCTAATTCTGATTCTGATTCTCAACTCCAATTTGTGCGTGGAGTAGGTGACAGACTCCGGCTGACGAATGCAATAGGCTTCAACCCTGTGCCTGATCCTGATATACAACATCCCCTAAACCCCCTCTGCTGGCATCCATGTGCAGTACATACAGCAATTAGGGTCTCCAGAAACCAGCATAGGCACTCGTGTCATCATCTACTTCAGCGACTGAAAGACCTCTTCACATCTTGCATCCCATCTCGCTCCAAAAGGCTTCAAAGGGCTATGATAATCTTTACCATCCTCTCCTTTCATCCTCCCTTTCTTCCCCAAGGGAGGATAACTGCACAGAAGCTGATGTAAAGAGTGACTCTCACTTTAGAGTAGTCCTCACGAACCTCCAATAGAACCCAAGGAATGGGAGCATGGCATTCACCGTCTGGGGTCTTGGCCATGTGGTCACCACCTCTATCTTAGACGGACCTATACCTACTGCATTCCATGAGACTATGTGCCAAGAGTACTGCAAATAGAAGTAAATGTATGCTCTCATTTTCATTTCCTTTTCATTCTCATATCCTTTTCATTTTCCACACAATACATCCTAATCATGGTTTTGGGGGTAGAATGAAACTTCTCCAATGCTCCTTGCGATTCTGGATGGTATGCAGGTAATCTGTTTAGCTCCCAGTTTATAAACTATCTGCTGGAACAATCCTGACATAAAATTACTACCTTGATCAGATTGTATTTCCTTAGGCAACCCAAAAAAGTGAAGAATTTTATAAGAGCCTTTATTATAGTTTTAGTCATTATATTCCTAAGTGGTATTGCCTCTGGAAATCTAGATGCTGTGCACATAACAGTCAGAAAGTATTGATACAGTCACGTACCCCGTGACCGGGTTAAAGAACCAGTAGAAATGGAAAACACTTTGGAGTCTGGTATTGCTATAAACTAATAGTGTTTATCAGTAAGCTACGCAATACAGTACTATAAATGCAAATATATCAAACAGGTTAGCAATTTTATATATATACACATGTGCGGAAATAGGAACAAAACTAGGCTCTTTCAAACCCGGGGTGAATGGATACAGTTTTATGATGATGAAGAGAGTTCAGTTCAGTTCAAGGTAGTTATTTGAGTAACATTGGAGAGAGAGAGAGAGAGAGAGAGAGAGAGAGGGAGAGAGAGAGAGAGAGAGAGAGAGAGAGAGAGAGAGAGAGAGAGAGAGAGAGAGGTGTGAGAGGTGATGCTGTCAATCTTCCCATTGTCTTCCAAAGTCCTGTTGTAGCCACCGACTATGACCATGATACATACGACCATTCTTCAGTGGTGGAGTTATCACCCAGGCAAGGATGGACACACAAATAATTCCCCACCAGTCACACCGTTTCACACTGTGAGCCACTGATCGATTTCCCCGAATCGATCCTCCAAAAACCCACCTCCATGTCGGTGCAACAAAGCTTGTTCAGTGTCCGATACTGTGTCTCTCGTGTTGTGTCTCTCTGTGTAACAGCAGGCCTGGTTTTTATCTCCACATGTTGGACACCAGCTGTCCATCAACCTGCTCTGCCCTCCTCTCTCTGTAGGAACTTTAACAAGTGGGCAAGTGTCCTTGCGGAAAGGTAAACAACATACAGAGAAACCATAACATTAACCTTTCAAGCAGTTTCTCTCTCTCTCTCTCTCTCTCTCTCTCATTGCACTGGATGCCTCCCTCTCTCTTTGTAACAGCTCAAACAGTGCCCAAAAGCCAGTTTCATTCTCCTGACATTTTAAAGTGATTGTCCACAGAAAATATGAAGCCTAGGGGTACATAACAATACCCAGTTTTAGTTTTTGGCAATGGAACCACACAATCTACAAAAATTTTGGCAACGGTTCATCAAATGCAGGAATAGGTTGTAATGGGGCCACCGGGGTAACTTGATTAGGTTTACCCACAATCTGACAAGTATGACAAGTTCAGCAAAATGTTGCCACATCTTTTCTCAAACTAGGCCAGTAAAAATGTTTAAAAACCTTGTTCACAGTTTTCTTCACACCTTGATGTCCACCCAAGGGCATACTAGGAGTCAAAGTTAAAATCTCATTGCAATAAACTTTAGGAACTATTACCTGGTGAACAACTTCCCATTCCTCACTTGCAGGAATTGTTGGTGATCTCCCCTTTCTCATTAACACTCCATTATTAAAATAATATCCTACTGGCACCTTCTCAATTTCACTATCTGGGAGAGCTTGTTATTTTAAATTGATAATCTCAGGTTCTCTACTCTGCTCCGCTATCATCCCCTTCCAAGCTAGAGACAAATCTTCATGGTCAGACTTACTGCAAAAATTTTGATCAAACTATGAAGGTAAGAAATTTTCTGACACATCCTCAAAATTCAAATCCCAAGTTGAACGGTTATGGGTAACAGCCTCAACCTGCACAGACCCATTCACCTCAGCAACCTTTTAGGCCATAGCTCAGGTTACAACACAGGAGGAATCTATGTTAGAGCTTATCTTTGGTTCATCTGAGATGGGCCTAATCAAATACACTTCAAGAAAAACTTGTCCATCTGCTAAGTCATTCCCTAACAATAGAGAAACATCATTCACACGTAAACTGGGATGTAGTCCTACTATAACAGGTCCTGTAACTAACCCTGATGTTAAATTTACTCTATGTAAATGTAAAGGCATAAGGGCACTCCCAACACCTCGTATATAATTTATCTCACCAATGTCAGACTCATCACTAAACTTTAGAACACTGTCTACCATAAGTGACTGAGAAGCTCCAGTATCCCTAAGGATTCTTATTGGCACCAGCGTGGATTCCTCTTTCAAGGATACAAATCCTTCGGTTATAAAATGATCATATAACCTTTTAACTTGGTCAGACCATGACAAAGCTTCATTTGTATTTCTCAAACCCTGTGGATTTACAGGTGATTCAGTATGTTGCACACAGGCGTCTGGGACTGCTTCCTTCTCCTTCTTCTTCAATTGGAAACAGTTAGCTATTACATGACCAGGTTTCTTACAATAATTACAAGACCAAACTGTCTTTCCTTCACATGTTTCCCCTCATCCTTACCTTTCTTACTAACTTCTGATTTAATTTCTAGTTTACCTTGACTCTCTGTGCTATTTTTCCTTTTAAAAGTTCTACTCTGAGGAAGTATATTTTTATGGATTGAAGCATACTCGTCTGCTAATTTAGCAGACTCCAGCAATGTAGCAGTGTCCCTCTCATTTAAGTATGATCTTACTTTAACAGGGATGCTCCTTTTAAATTCCTCCATTAAAATCAACTCCTTTAAGTTATCATACTTCCCATTCACACTTTTAGAGGAAACCCATCTCTCAAAACACACAGATTTATCGTAGGCAAAATCCATGTAAATTTTGACCGTGGATCACTTCAAATTTCTGAATCTTTCTCTGTAAGCTTCTGGAACCTGTTCATATTGTTATGTACCCCGTAACTGGGTGTCAGACCAGCAGAGATAGAAGAATCCATTGGAGTCTGGTGGTACTATATTCAAAGGTGTTTATTAGTAAAATAAGCAAAACAATACCAATAATGCAAATATACATGTAACACAAGTTAGCAATAATAAACCTAAAAGTGTAGGAACAATAATAAGCAATATTAAACAAGCTTTTCTCTATCTGTCTAAGGGTAAATGAATTGTCATAGAAGAGTATAAAGTTCAGTTCAGTTCATGCGTGCTGAGGTAGTTATGGTTGTTGTGTTGTAATCGTTGGAGAGAGAGAGAGCAAAAGATTGATCAGCGGCAGTCAGCAAACCCTGTTGCCATCTGATTCCATTGTGTTGTTGTGGTCATTCGGTTATGACCCCTCCGTCCTTCAGCTAGACCATTGTTCTGTGGTGGACTCGTCACTCTGGCATGAGTGGACACACACACAAGTACCCACCGGCCCTGCTGTCACACTGTGAGCTTTATTGACTGATCTCCTGATTCAGTCCTCGAAGCTGCCACCTTCCTTGGGTTCACAACACTCAGTCAGTGTCCACTGGTGTGTCTGAGGGTATCTCCCCAGACCTGTCTTTTATCCCCACTGACGAGGTCTCAGCCATCCATCAATTCTAAATGACTGTGTCCATCAAATCAGGCCACTCCTGCTGTCTCCTAAGGAATGTTAACGAGCAAAATAATGTCCTTGTAGTCCAGGACATAATCCAGGAAGAGATAAAATATAATAAATCAACAGACTCTCTCTCTGTTATCTGTAGCAGGTGTTCTTGCCTCTGTGCTTCATCTCTCTCTCTCATTAGCAGCATAGCAACAGCAATAGTTCATAGTTCTTGGGGGGGGATGGTTAATTCTGCACCCCATTTCCATCAGGTCTGTTCATCACTCATAACAATATGCTTTCAGTATATGCTGCTTCACAATATCATAATCAACTGCTTGCTTAGCAGTTAAAGCTGTATAAACATGTTGTGCCTTGCCTCTAATTACACTCTGTAGCAACATTGGCCATTTATCTTTTGGCCACTCTGAAAACAGAGCAACAGTTTCAAATTGCTGAAAATATTTATCTATTTATGCATCATGAAATGAAGGAAACAATTTAATTTCCTGACTAACGACAAACGTATTCCTACAACCAGATGCCTTATCTTCAGACCTCAATTTCTCCATCTCTAACTCAAACTTCCTCTTTCTATCTGCCTCTCTCACTTCAGATTCTCTCTTTTTATTTTCATCTTCTAACCAATTTCATTCCAAGTCTGCTTTATATTGCTCTAACTTTATTTGTTCAATTTGTAACTATATTTCCAAGTTACTTATTGGAAACATATCTAACATTTCTTCACCAAAACCACCCGACTCTATATAGTGTTCTGCAATTTTTCTCTGAATTACTGGCTTTATTGTAATCTTCGAAATTCCTTTAAGGTTCAACCTTCTAGCAATCTCAGATACATCATCCTTTCTCGCCTTCGCTAATACCTCTGGGTCTGGCGAAGCCAGAGAGTCATCAATATTCATTGCTGTCGAATACCACCCACAGACCAATCAAACAGAAGAATTGGGTATTTCCCTTTTCCAAATGAGATTGATAATTAAACAAGCCTTAAACATCAAAATAGGAACATATCAAGGACGAGCCCCCAAATTTCTGCAACAATGAATATGGAATTGAAGCAGATTTTATAAACAAACACACACATTTATTAAACTCTGCTCAACAAAAAGTGAAAAGTAAACAAACGACTAATTTAACCAGAAGTTAAACTTTTATGCAGCAATTTAACAAACATATGATGCAATATGACCCTGTGCCAAGTTCATTTGATTTCTCAGCTTTTAGCTTATGTATTTTGAGAGGACCGGAAGTGATGGCATTGATGAATACTTATTTTTGTGAGATATTATAAACAGCCCCCCTTTTTTTTCCTCTTGTTTTTTTGCTTCTTTTTTCTTCTATATTAGTTATTAGATTAGATTAGCTAGTTTGGCATTATATTTTTTTTGTTTTTTTTTCTTTCTTTTTTCTGTTTTCTTTATATCATATATTATGAAATACTTAGACTTACTATGTTCATTCATATATTTTGTGGCTTATATTTTGGTAAACTCATTTATATTGTAACTATTATGTATGTTTTTTTTCATATGTAATGGAATTTATATGTTGGTAATTTCTTTATCAATATATCATTTGTATTCTGTCCATATTACTAATATTAATAAAAAGATTTAGAAAGAAAGAAAGCAATTTAACAAACAGCCAAACTCTGGAACAGTTTTTAAAGTGGTAAATTTGAACACAGTCTTGAAGTGGTTTATACAGTCAGTAAGGAGAGAGTTCCCTGGAAAACAGATTTATTTGAAGTAACGACAACCTGCTGATCCCAGCTGAGAGATGCCTTGTCCGAAGGATTTACGACGGAAGAAATAAAACAGCTTAAAGGAACTGACCTTTTCCTGGAGAATGAGCACTGCACAACCTTCCTGTCTTGCAGGGGTTATCTCAGATGCTGGCCACTATTCATGAATGAAGATTTGATAAGGTCGATCCTTTATGAAACTGCCGAACAACACCATCTTTACTCAATCCTTCGGTTTCCCGTACTCTGGTAAAATCTTCACTCTCCCACTAGACTGCAAAGGTAGACAAAACAAAACTGGCAGCGTTTGGTGAAACTGCCGGCAATAACCTTTGACACTAAAGATAGAAAGTAAAACACTTTAAAACAAAACTGCGTCATGAGACGAATATGCAACAAAGCTAACAAACTAACTAACGAACTGATTATCGAACTTACCTGCATCACAACAGGGGTTTCCCTTATATACCTGTTGGAACCTTCCATCACATGACCTCACACTGGCAGGAAAATTACATCACCCCACCATCACAAGACAATTACATCATGCTCACAAGATACTCAATTGCATCATGGTCACAAGACAGCCACAACATACCCACGGGGTATGTAACAGTCCAACACCAGCTTCCGCACACTCTGCTCCATTTCACCCCTCAGTGCATCTTTCTCATCTGCTTCCTGATTATTGAGAGACTCTCCAAGTGGGATGTAGTTGAACATTCTCTCCTCTCTCTGGGGCAGATACTTCCCTGAGTTCCATTTGATTTCTCAGTGACTGCTTTGTATTAATGACCCTGTGTCCAGTTCAAGCCACAATTTCAAGCATTATCTCCCCATCAATTCCATCTGTAGCCATGACTAAGTCCCCCACTGGGTCCATTTCCCAGCCTGTGATGTGTTTCTGGGCTGTAACCACTCCTCCTAAGCTGTTAATGCAGCTTCTCCTAAACTGCATAGTCTGCAAAGTGTGGTCTGATCAAGACCCTTTACAAGGTTAACGTAACCCACCCTCATTTCACTCTGCCCAGACCTAAAGTCTACTTTGGACTTAACAGCGAAGACCTCAGATCCACTTCCGAGAAGCTCTGACTCCCGAAACTGCCCCTGCAGATGCTGCCTGACCTGTCATATCTCCAGTACTGTACGTTTTTGAGATCCAACATTTTCCACCACTCTCTGCCCCTGGACACCTTGAATGGGTTTCAAGGATTTTTTCTAACTTTCCTTACAGGATTCAGCACTCCAAATGTAAGAATATAATCTTTGTAGAATGGTGAAATTTTAGCTCATCAGTGAATTTCTCGATTGTAGTAAGGGTCAGAGATTTGTCCACAATAGCATCCCTGCTTATCTCAGAGATTACAGAGGTGGGGTTTGTGAACAGATACAGAGACTATAATGCAGGTGTTCACTAAACAAACAATGAAATGGGTGTAATGGGTGTGAATTCACAGAGAAAGATGATTTTGTTAGTTGCTTTCTTTAACTACTCACTATATTTCTCTCAGACAGATGGGTTACACCACTGCACATTCCCAAAAGCAGAGATTTTAACTCTACTCATAATGTAGAATGGTTATAGAAACAGAAAACCTACAGCACAATACAGGCCCTTCACCCACAATGCTGTATTGAACATGTACTTACGTTAGCGTTACGAACCCTGTAACTGGGTCACTTACCAGCAAAGATAGAGACGTCCATTGAAATCTGATGATACTATTTTAACAGTATTTATTAGTAAAAATACACAAAAATAATATCAATGCAAATATACAGATAATATATGTCATCAATACTAAATCTAAAAGTGCGGGTATAATAATAATCAATAAGAAATAAGCTCTATCGTTGTCTAGGGGATAATGAATTGTCCGATGGAAATATAAAGTTCACTGCAGTTCCACAAGGTGCCGTCTTTTGGTTGTCTCTGTGTTGCACTTTGTTGGAGAGAGAGAGAAATAGGAATAGAATGGGAACAGTTACCGCTGCGGGTTTTTCCAACCTTTATGATTTCGATCCATCAGGTGTCTCTTTGTCTTGGCCGTTAAATTGTGACCTCTCCTTTAGCTAAACCATTCTTCCATGGTGAGCCCGCCACCCCAGGCAAGGGAGGATGCACACAAGCCCCCACCGGCTTTCGTTATCAAACGCTGTCACGAGATTTCTAGCATTTCTCCTGGTGTGTCTAAAGGGGTTGTTCCCCAGACCCCTCTTTTATCCTTACTCACAGGGTCTCAGATGTCACTCAGGTTGGGATGATGCAATCCCTCAACCAGACCGCTCTGGTTGTCCCCTGAGGGTTTTCAATGAATAGTACAGTACTCAATACACAATTCTGTCTCCAAGAGACAATGGCCATTATCAGTGGTTCCGTTCCGCTGAGGTCAGGACACATTCCATACTTTGTGTATTCTGAGTGTCTCTCTCTCTCATTTCCTGGGTGCCAGACCTGAATTAATAGCGATCTTGCGATTCTCACAAAGGAGGGGTGACTTTGTACCCTTCAGCCCCTCAGAGTTGCTTCACATTCGTAACATTAGAAATTACCTAGGGTTACCCATAGCCCCCTATGTTTCTAAGCTCCATGTGCTAATCCAGGAGTCTCTTAAAAGATGCTATTATATCTGTCTCCACCACTGTCACTGGCAGCCCATTCCACTCACTCACCACTCTCTGCATAAAAATACCCTGACAGCTCTTCTGTACCTACTTCCAAGCACCTTAAAACAGTGCCTTCTCATGCTAGCCGTTTCAGCCCTGGGTAAAAGCCTCTGACTATCCACATGATCAATGACTCTCATCATCTTATACACCCTTATGAGCGTACCTCTCATCCTCCAACTGTCCAAGGAAAAAGGCCGAGTTCACTTAACCTATTCTCATAAGGCATGCTCCCCAAGACAGGTAACATCCTTGTAAATGGCTTTTGCACCCTTCTATGGCTTCCACATCCTTCCTGTAGTGAGGTGACCAGAACTGAATGCAGTACTCCAAATGTGGTCTGCCCAGGGTTCTATATAGCTGAAACATTACCTCTCGGCTCCTAAACTCAATCCCACAGTTAATGAAGGCCAATGCACCATATGCCTTCTTAACTACAGAGTCAATCTGCGTAGCAGCTTTGAGTGTCCTATGGACTGGGATCCCAAGATCCCTCTGATCCTCCACACTGCCAAGAGTCTTATCATTAATCTTACATCCTGCCATCATATTTGACCTACCAAAATGAATCACCTCATACTTATTTGGGTTGAACTCCATCTGCCATTTCTCAGCCAAGTTTTGCACCCTATCAATGTCCTGCTGTAACCTCTGACAGCCCTCCACACTATCCACAACGCCCTCAACCTTTACGTCATCAGCAAATCTACTAATCCATCTCTCCACTCCCCATCCAGGTCATTTATAAAAATCACAAAAAGAATGTCCCAGAACAGATGCCTGAGGCACACCACTGGTTACCCGCCTCCATGCAGAATATGACCTGTCTACAACCAGTCTTTGCCTTCTGTGGGCAAGGCAATTCTGGATCCACAAAGCAATGTCCACTTGGATCCCATGCCTTCTCACTTTCCCAATAAGCCTTGCATGGGGTACCTTATCAAATTACTTGCTAAAATCCATATACACTTGTAACCTTCAGCCTTAGCCAACACATTTCCGTCTAGGGGAAAACAACTTTGGCCCCACTAAAGTGAGAAATCATGTTTGTGTGGATGCTGCATGATGCATTGCCCGTTCACAAATCCGCACCGCAAAATATCAGACAGTACACCATATGCAATTAAATGATTGAACTTTATAAATCTTATTCTGGATAGAGGGCTAGTAAAGAAAATAAAAATAGTAGATCCCATTTTAATGAAGCAGTCTATTGTGCATCATTGGAGCTCATTGTTGGTTCATTTGTTCCTGTCGACCTCTGCCAGCCATTGGACCCTCGCTCCACAGCAGAGGTGATTAATAAGTTCATGGCCTAAGGTAGAAGGAGATGAGTTATTAGCTACAAACTTGCATGCACATGCAGTTCAACTCGTTGAGTGATCATGCAGAAAGTTAACACACCCAACGTTTGTGTCATCAAAACATTTAAAAGAACTGCTATGTGAGCAATAAATAAAGGGAAGATAGATTATGAAAATAAACTGGCACAAAATATAAAACAGGATAGTAAAAGTTCTTATAAATATATAACCCGGAAAAGGGTGGCTGTAGAAAAACATTGGGCCTTTGGAGGACGAGAAAGGGGAATTGATATTGAGTAATAAAGAAATGACTGAGGCTTTGAATGAAGCTTTTATGTAGTTTTGCATGCTGGAGGACATCTAACATGCCAAGGAGAGATGATATGGATGTGATGGGAGGTGAGCATCTCGATACAATAGCTATCACTAAAGAGGTTGTGCTGAGCAAACTTGTGGGCCTGAAGATAAACAACCCCCTTGGTTTTGATGAAATGCATCGCAGGGTACTGAGAGAAAAGGCAGGGGTTCGACTTGAGCTGTTAGTGATAATTTGCCAAAGTTCTCTGGACTCTGCAAAGGTCCCAATGGATTGGAAAAAAGGGGAATGTCACACCACTGTTCAAAAGAGGATGTAGGCAAAAGACAAGTAACTATAGGCCAGTTATTTAACATCTGTAGTTGGAAAAATGCTTGAAGGTATCATTAAAGAAGACATAGTGAGGCATCTGGAAAGAAATGGATCCATCACGCAGACACAGCATAGATTCAGCAAAGGCAAGCCTTGTTGATAAACTTACTGGAGTTCTTTGAGGATATAACAACTGCAGTGGACAAAGGGGAACAAATGGATATTATTTACTTGGATTTCTAGAAGGCATTCAATAAGCTGCCATGTAAAAGACCTATCCATAAGATTAGTATGCATAGAGTTGGAGCTGATGTTTTAGCATGGATAGAGAATTGTTTAGCCGATAGAGAGTGGGGAGTTGAGATACACAGGTGCTACACTGGCTGGCAATCAGTGGTGAGCAGTGTGCCACAGGTGTCAGTGCTGGGTCCACAGATGTTCACGATATACATTAATGATCTGAAAGAGGGGTCCGAGTGTAGTGCATCTAAGTTTGCTGATGACACTAAACTGAGTTAAAAAGCAAATTGTGGGTGGAATACAGAGAGTCTGCAGAGAATATAGATAGGTTAAGTGAGTGGATATTTGTCTGACAGATTGAGTACAGTGTTGGTAATTGCGAAGTCATCCACTTTTGAAAGAAAAATGGAAGATCAGATTATGATTTAAATGATAAAAAATTGCAGCATGCTACTGTGCAGAGGAACTTGGGTGTGCTTGTATATGAATCAGAAAAGGTTGGTTTTTAGGAGCAGCAGGCAATCAAGAAGGCAAATGGAATGTTGGCCTTCATTGTAGAGGAATTGAATTTTAGAGCAAGGAGGTTATGCTGCAACTGTACAGGGTACTGGTGAGGCTATATCTGGTGTACTGCATGCAGTTCTGGTATCCTTACTTGAGGAAGGATATACTGAATTTCAAGGAGGTGCACAGGAGGTACACTGGGTTGATTCCTAAGATGAGGGGATTAGACTTTGAGGAGATATTGAGTTGCCTGTGACTGTACTCGCTAGAATTCAGAAGAATTCAGAGAGGAGGTCTTATAGAAACATTTAAAATTATGAAAAGCATAGATAAGATTGAGGCTGGAAAGTTGTTTCCACTGGTAGGTGAGACTACAAGCAGGGGAGATAGCCACAAGATTCAGGGGAGTAAATTCACAAAGAGTGGTGAGTCTGTGGAATTCTCTACCCAATGAAGCAATGGAGGCTACCTCAGTAAATATATTGAAGATAGGTTTGGATGGGTTGTTGCATAGTAGGGGAATTAAGGGTTATGGAGACAAGACCAGTAGGTGGAGATGAGTCTGTGGACTGATTGGCTATGATCTTATTGAATGGTGGAGCAGGCTTAGCAGGCCAGATGGCCTACTCCTGGTTCTATTTCTTATGTTCTTATGAGATTTCCTGGGTGTACTGGTCTATTGTTTGGATGTCTGCACATCCCATCCTTATTGAGTATATATTAGTCATTTAACTACCTGTTTCCTGATTCTGATGTTCTCTGTTTCCATGGTGTTCTGCTGAGTTGCAATCAGATCTTGGAGTGTAGTAGACTGGAGAGGCAGGGGGGTACGCTGCACCTGCCCAAGTACTGACACGGACTTTACATTTGTTGCAGCCCATCTAGCGTTGTATCGGCCACCTCATTGCCCAAGGCTATATGATCTGATGTATTTGTGTGAGACAGACACCTAATGACAGCTAAGAATATAAGAAATAGGAGCAGGAGTTGGCCATCTGGCCCATCAAGCCTGCTTCGCCATTTAATATGATCATGGCTGATCTCCCCATGGATTCATCTCCAACTATCTGCCTTTTACCCATAACCATAAATTTCCCTACTCTGCAAAAGTCTATCCAACCTTGTGTCAGCACCTCCAGTTGAAATCTGTCTTTTTGTGTGTTTCCCCCTAGCCATCAGTCTGTGGTTTTGTATTGCCATGTGTTCCTGTTCCCGCTCCTGCTCTACTCTGGGTCCCTGTGTTACTGAGTACTCCATCTCTCACCTGTTTCCCATTATTACCTGTATTGCTGCCACCTGTGTCTCATTGTGCTCCACCTATCATCTGCCTCTCTGTTTATTGCTCACTGTATTTTAGTTCTGTGTGTTTGCCAGATTGTGCCAGAGACTTTTCCTGAGCCTTTCCATCATTTAGAGCTAGACTCTGTCCTTCTGAGTATTGACTCTGACTGTTTTCTGATTCTTGGATTTCTTTGGATTCTTTTTTATCTCTGCCTAAAGTTTGATACTGACTCTGTTGCCCATTGTACTCCATCTGCCAGACCCTTGCCAACTCACTTAACCTATCTATATCTCTCTGCAGACTCTGTATTTTCTGAACAATTTACTTATCCACTCAATTTAGTATCATCAGCAAACTTGGATACACTACTCTCGGTCCCCTCTTCCAGATCGTGAACAGTTGTGGGCCCAGCACTGACCCCTGTGGCACACCACTCACCACTGATTGCCAATCAGAGAAACACCCATGTATTCCAACTCTGCTCTCTATTGGTTAGCCAATCCTCTATCCATGCTTAAACATCAGCCCCAACTCAATGTACACTTACAGTTAAGCTTTAATCTGGCACCTTACTGAACGCCTTCTGGAAATCCAAGTAAATAACATCCATCTGTTCCTCTCTATCCACTGTGCTTGTTATATCCTCAAAGAACTCCAGTAAGTTTGTCAAACAGGACCTGCTTCTGCTGAATCCATGCTGCATCTGCCTGATGGATCCATTTCTTTCCAAATTCCTCACCATTTCTTCTTTCATGATTGCTTCCAGCATTTTCCCAACTACAGAAGTTAAACTAACTGGCCTACAGTTACCTGCCTTTTGCCTTTTTCTGAACAGTGGCCTGACATTCAACTTTTCCCAATCTGCCGGGACCTGACCAGAGTCCAAAGAATTTTGATAAGTTATCATCAAAGCCTCTACTATAACTTCTTCTATTGCTGTCAGTATCCTGAGATGCATTCCATCAGGACAAGGGAACTTATCTATCTTCAGACCCTCAAATTTGCTCAGCACTAACCTCTTTAGTGATAGCTATTGCATTGAGGTCCTCACCTCCCTTCACATCTATAAATTTTCACTTTGGCATGTTAGATGTGTCCTCCACTGTGAAAACCGAGACAAAAATAGTCATTCAAAGCCTCGGCTATTTCATTACCCAATATCAGTTCCCGCTCATCCTCTAAGAGACCTACATTAACTGTAACCACACTTTTCCACTTTATATAACTATCAAAACTTTTAGTATCTGTTTTTATATTTGGTGCTAGTTTATTTTCATAATCTATCTCCCCTTCCCTTATTGCCTGTTTAGTGTTTCTTTGATGCATTTTAAAGTTTTCCCAATCTTCCTGTTTCCCACTAATCTTGGCAACTTTGTACACACCAGCTTTTAGTTTGATGCATTATTTTGTTTCCTTAGTTATGTAAGGCTAGTTCTCCCCATCCTTACTGTCCTTGCCTTTAACTTCAATATATACGTTTGTTGAGCACCATGAAAATTTCCTTTGATAGCCTTCCATTGTTCCTCATCTGTCCCACCATATAACCCTGTGTTTGCAGTCTACACTAGCCAAATCCTCCCTCATCCTATCGTAGTCTCCATAGTTTAGTTAGAATACACTGGTTTGAGATTGAACTAACACACTCTCTATTTATATGAGGATCTCAATCATACTTTGATCAATAGACAATAGGTGCAGAAGTAGACCATTCGGCCCCTCGAGTCTGCACCGCCATTCTGAGATCATGGCTGATCATTCACTATCAATACCCAGTCCCTGCCTTGTCCCCATATCCCTTGATTCCCCTATCCATCAGATATCTATCCAGCTCCTTCTTGAAAACATCCAGAGAATTGGCCTCCACCGTCTTCCGAGGCAGTGCATTCCACACCTCCACAACTCTCTGGGAGAAGAAGCTCTTCCTCAACTCTGTTTTAAATAACTGACCTCTTATTCTCAATCCATGCCCTCTGGTACTGGACTCTCCCAACATCTGGAACATATTACCTGCCTCAATCCTATCAAATCCTTTAATTATCTTAAACGTTTCAATCAGATCCCCTCTCAATCTCCTCAATTCCAGCGTGTACAAGCCCAATCTCTCCAATCTCACTGCGTAAGACAGCCCTGCCATCCCAGGAATCAACCTAGTGAATCTACGCTGCACTTCCTCAATTGCCAGAATGTCCTTCCTTAAACCTGGAGACCAAAACTGTACACAATATTCCAGGTGTGGTCCCACCAGGGCCCTGTACAAATGCAAAAGAACATCCTTGCTCTTGTATTCAATTCCCCTTGTAACAAAGGCCAACATTCCATTTGCCCTCTTCACTGCCTGTTGCACTTGCTCATTCACCTTCATTGACTGGTGAACTAGGACCCCTAGGTCTCTTTGCATTTCTCCCTTACCTAACTCGACACCGTTCAGACAATACTCTGCCCTCTTGTTCCAGCTTCCAAAGTGGATAACTTCACATTTATTCACATTGAATGACATCTGCCAAGTATCTGTCCACTCACTCAGCCTATCCAAGTCTCCCTGTATTCTCCTAACGTCCTCTTCGCATGTCACACTGCCACCCAGTTTAGTATCGTCAGCAAACTTGCTGATATAGTTTTCAATGCCCTCATCTAAATCATTGACATAAATCGTAAACTGTGGTCCCAATACAGAGCCCTGTGGTACCCCACTAGTCACCTCCAGCCAGTCTGAGAAACACCCATTCACTGCTACCCTTTGCTTTCTATCTGCCAACCAGTTTTCTATCCATGTTGAAACCCTGCCCCCAATGCCATGAGCTCTGATTTTACTCACCAATCTCCTATGTGGCACCTTATCGAATGCCTTCTGAAAATCTAGGTACACAACATCCACTGGCTTACCCTCGTCTAACATCCTTGTTACACCCTCAAAAAACTCCAACAGATTAGTCAAGCATGATTTGCCCTTGGTAAATCCATGCTGGCTCGGCCTAATCCTATTTCTGCCATCTAGATGTGCCACTATTTCGTCCTTAATAATGGACTCAAGCATCTTCCCCACGACTGACGTTAGGCTAACAGGGCGATAGTTCTCCGTTTTCTCCTTCCCTCCCTTCTTGAAAAGTGGGACAACATTAGCCACTCTCCAATCTTCAGGAACTGATCCTGAATCTAAGGAACATTGGAAAATGATTACCAATGCATCCGCAATTTCCTGAGTCACCTCTTTTAGAACCCTCGGATGCAGACCATCTGGACCCGGGGATTTATTAGCCTTTAGTCCTACCAGTCTACTCATCACAGTTTCTTTCCTAATGTCAATCTGTCTCAATTCCTCTGATATCTTATGACCCTGGCCCATCCATACATCTGGGAGATTGCTTGTGTCCTCCCTGGTGAAGACAGATCTAAAGTATGCATTAAATTCTGTTGCCATTTCCCTGTTTCCCATAACAATTTCTCCCAATTCATTCTTCAAGGGGCCAACATTGTTCTTAACTATCTTCTTTCTCTTCACATAGCTAAAAAAGCTTTTGCTATCCCCTTTTATATTCCTGGCTAGACTGAGCTCATACCTGATTTTTTCTCTCCGTATTGCTTTTTTAGTTAAGATCTGCTGTTCCTTAAAACTTTCCCAATCATCTGTATTCCCACTCATCTTAGCCCTGTCATACTTCTTTTTCTTTAATGCTATACAATCTCTGACTTCATTTGTCAACCACTGTGGCCCTTTCCCCCTCTTTGAATCCTTCCTTCTCATTGGAATGAACTGCATTTGCATCTTTTGTATTATGCCCAAGAATATCTGCCACTGCTGATCCACTGTCTTTCCTGCCAGGGCATCCGCCCATTTAACTTTGGCCAGCTCTTCCCTCATGGCTCCGTAGTCTCCTTTATTTAATTGCAACACTGACACCTCTGATCTGCCCCTATCCCTCTCAAATTGTAGATAAAAACTTATCATGTTATGATCACTACTTCCTAAAGGCTCCTTTACCTCAAGATCACTTATCAATTCCTGTTCATTACACATCACCAAGTCCAAAATAGCCTCGTTCCTGGTTGGCTCAAGCACAAGCTGTTTCAAAAAATACATCCCTTAGACGCTCCACAAACTCCCTATCCTGGGGTCCAGCACCTACCTGATTCTCCCAGTCTACCTGCATGTTGAAATCTCCCATAACGACTACATTACCTTTAGCACATGCCAATGTTAACTCCCTAATCAACTTGTACCCAATATCCACGCTACTGTTTGGGGGCCTGTACACAACACCCATTAGGGTCTTTTTACCCTTACTGTTCCTCAGCTCAATCCACACAGACTCTACTTCCCCTGTTCCCAAGTCACCTCTTGCTAAGGACTGAATCTCATTCCTCACCAACAGGGCCACCCCACCCCCTCTTCCCATATTTCTGTCTCTACGATAGCACGTATACCCTGGTACACTCAATTCCCAGGCCTGATCCCCTTGCAGCCATGTCTCCGTTATCCCAACAATATCGTAGTTCCCCATTTTCATCTGAGCTTCAAGCTCATCTGTCTTATTTCTGACACTACGCGCATTCAAGTATAGAATTCTTAGCCCATTCCTCCTCTCTTTGCTTAAAACACTGTCTACTGTACCTAACCCAGCTCCTTGAACTTCCATCGGGCAAATTGCACCCTGAATTTTGATGACCTTCTCAAGATCACCCAAACCTTGTACACATTTAACCCCATGCACCTTCTGACCAACCCTCTGGATCTGGATCCCTGCCCCCTGCACATCTAGTTTAAACCCCCCCGAGCAGCACTGGCAAACACTCCTGCAAGAATGTTAGTACCCCTCCGGTTCAGATGTAGACCGTCCCTTCGAAACAGATCCCAATGTCCCTGGAACAAAGACCAATTATCCAAAAACCTGAACCCTTCCTTCCTGCACCATGCTCTCAGCCTCGTATTAATGTGCATAATCATTCTATTCTTCGCCTCACTCACACGTGGCACAGGTAGCAATCCCGAGATTGTCACCCTGGAGGTCCTGCCTTTCAGCTTCACTCCTAACTCCCTGAACTCTCTAAGCAGGACCCCCTCACTCACCTTACCTACATCGTTGGTCCCTACATGGACCACTACATCTGGGTTCATGCCCTCGTTCTCAAGAATAGCCTGCACCCGATCTGAGATGTCCTGGACCCTGGCACCAGGGAGGCAACATACCATCCGAGACTCCCGATCTGCCCCACAAAATCTCCTATCTGCCCCCCTGACTATAGAATCCCCTAAAACTATCGCTCTCTTCTCTTCCCTCCTCCCCTTCCTAGTTGAGGGTTCAACCTCTGTGCCAGAGGCAGGACCACTACAACTCATTCCTGGTAGGTCATCCCCATCAACAGTATCCAGTACGGTATACTTATTGTTAATGGGAATGGCCGCAGGGGTGCTCTGCTCTCTCTGCCTGCTCCCCCTGCCTCTCTGGACCATCACCCATCTGCCTACTTCTTGGTTTTTTGGTGTGACTACCTCCTGATAACTCCTATCTATCTCTGCCTCCACCTCCCGAATGATCCGTAGTTCATCCAGCTCCAGCTCCAACTCCCTAACTCGGTCTGATAGGAGCTGCAGCTGGACGCACCTTTTGCAGATGTGGTCATCAGGGACAATTGTGTTGACCCTGACCTCCCACATACTGCATACGGAGCACACCACTGCCCCAATTGTCTCCCCCATACCTGAACTGGATTAATAGAATAAGTCTAAAAAGCACCTAGCGACCTTACCTTCTTCCCCTCAGCGAGCAATCACACAGGCTTACCAAAGTCCCCTTACGCCGAAGCCCACTTAGCCAAAGCCCAGGACTCTGTTTGCACGGACTCTTAGCCAAATCCCAGGACTCTTAGCCAAATCCCAGGACTCTGCTTCCACGGACTCTTAGCCAAAGCCCAGGACTCCGCTTCCACGGACTCCGCTGCCCGCTCTGAAAAGAAGTCCTGCCTTTTAAAGTGCGCGCTCGACGCTGACATCACTCGCGCCTGCGCAGTTCCCCCTCCTCCACAGGTATTGACCAGGTAGGCTTAAATCCTACCTACACGGTCGAATTCTCTGAGCTCCCAGCTGAATCACAAGCTGTAACTTGCTCCCGATTCAAATCTTTTAAAAAAGATGACTAATTTTACCTGTCTCATTGCACAGGATAGCATGTCCCCTTGTAGGTTCAGTAACATGCTAATCAAGAAAGCCATCACAAAAGCATTCTATGAAATCCTCCTCAAGACTTCAAGACTTGATTCACCCAATCTATGTGAAAGTTGATGTCCTCTATTGTTGCATTCTTACATGCCTCAGGTATTTCTTTGTTTACTGCTTGTACTACTGTAATGTTATTATGTGGTGGCCGATAGACAAATCCCAACAATGATTTTTCCCCTTTACTATGCCTAATTTCTATCCAGATGGATTCAATATTCTGCTGTTTATATTTTATATTGTCTTTCATAGTGCTTTTAAAATCTTGTAATCTTTTTCTCTTTTGCACTTAACTTTTTTCACTCTACTTAGTTTTCTCTTTTTTAACCTTTTGCTTTTAACTTGTCTTTATTTACACTTCTATCTTTTACTTCATTCATACTTCTTCAATTTGTTGAAATTACCTCACTTACTACTTAGTTTAAAGCCTTATCTGGCCTCTCTCCATTGGCTACCAGTATGGTTTAGAATTGATTTTAAGGTTCTCCTGTTTGTTTATAGAGCTCTAACTGGGCTGGCCTCCTCCTATATCACAGACCTTCTAGCCCCTTATTCTAATTCCAGGTCCCTCAGGTCGGTTGTCTTGGTGGTCCTGGCTGTCCCGTGACCTAAATTTAAGTTCAGGGTGACCACGCCTTTGCTGTTGCAGCCCCTCGACTGTGGAACAGCATTCCCCACCCTATCAGATCTGCCCCCTCCTTTGACTCTTTTAAGTTCAGGCTCAAATCTTACCTTTATTCATTTGCATTTGAATCTTCCTGATGTGGCTGATTTTTGGCTTGTGCCTAGGCTCATGTGTTGTTTATTTTGTGACTATAAGCTGAGTGCCTTGTTGTTTATATCTGTGCTTCTTGTATATGTGATTTTAGCTACCTTTTGTGCTTTGTACAGCACTTTGGTCAACATGGGTTGTTTTTAAATGTGCTTTATAAATAAATTTGACTCCACTTGACTGTCTACAACCTTAGTTACGTGATTCACCAGTATCCAGTTCCCATCACAATTCGGTGAAGCCCATCCATATGAAACGGACCCCTCCTCCCTAATACTAGTGCCAATCTCCCATGAATTCAAACCCACTTCTCCCACACCAATCCTTGAGCCACACTTCTGGTTTGGCAACTGCACTGCCTTTAAGAGGTTCCTAATAATGCTGCATGCTGTCTGGGTCTTCCAGCTGATGTTATAAACCCTCTGTGTTGCCAGAGGGACTACTCTCACCTAGTCCCACCAACCTGCACTCAGCTCATAACCCTCCATTCCTTTCCTGTCCATATACCTATCCAACTTTACTGTAAATGACAATACCGAGCCTGCCTCTACCACATCTACTGGAAGCTCGTTCCACACAGCTACCACTCTCTGAGTAAAGAAATTCCCCCTCGTGTTACCCCTAAACTTTACCCCCTAACTCTCAACTCGTCCTCTTGTTTGAATCTCCGCTACCCCAATGGAAAAAACCTACCCATGTCAACTCTATCTATCCCCCTCATAATTTTAAATACCTCTATCAAGTCCCCCCTCAACTTTCTACGCTCCAAAGAATAAAGACCTAACTTGTTCAACCTTTCCCTGTAACTTAGGTGCTGAAACCCAGGTAACATTCTAGTAAATCTCCTCTGTACTCGCTCTATTTTGTTGACATCTTTCCTATAATTTGGTGACCAGTACTGTACACAATACTCCAAATTTGGCCTCACCAATGATTTGTACAATTTTAACATTACATCCCAACTCCTACAAATACAAATACTTTATTGTCACCAAACAATTGATACTAGAGCGTACAATCATCACAGCGATATTTGTTTCTGCACTTCGCGCTCCCTGGTACAAATCAAAGTAAATATAATAAGCATTTAAATTATAAATCATAATTAGAAAATAGAGAAGGGAAAGTAAGGTAGTGCAAGTCAGGTCCAGATATTTGGAAGGTATGGCTCAGATCCGGGTCCGGATCTGTTGAACAGTCTTATCACGGTTGGAAAGAAGCTGTTTCCACATCTGGCCATACAAATCTTCATGCTCCTGAACTTTCTCCCAGAGGGAACTGGGACAAAAAGTGTGTTGGCTGGGTGGGTCTTGTCCTTGATTATCCTGGCGGCACTGCTCTGAAAGCATGTGGTGTAAAGTGAGTCCAAGGATGGAAGAGTGGTTTGTGTGATGTGCTGGGCTATGTTCATGATTTTCTGCAACTTCTTCTGGTCTTGGATAGGACAACTCCCATACCAGGTTGTGATGCACCCTAGAAGTATGTTTTCTATGGTGCATCTATAAAAATTAGTGTGGGTTTTAGGGGACAGGCCAAATTTCCTCAGCTTTCTCAGGAAGTAAAGGCGCTGGTGGGCCTTCTTGGCAGTGGACTCTGCTTTGTTAGACCAAGTCAGGTCATTTGTGATATTCACCCTGAGGAACTTAAAGCTTTTGACCTGTTCCACCTGTGCACCACTGATGTAGATGGGTCGTGTGGTCCGCTACTCCTTCTGAAGTCAACATCCAGTTTGTTCGTCCTGCTGACATTGAGGGATAGGTTATTGTCTTCGCACCATGCCTCCAGGTTCTTAATTTCCTCTCTGTACTTAGACTCATCATTACCCAAGATACGGCCTACAATTGTGGCGTCATCAGTAATCTTATATATTGAGTTTGATGGAAACTTGGCTACATAATCATGGGTCTACAGTATGTACAGTAGGGGGCTCAGTACACAGTCTTGTGGGGCACTGGTGCTCAGAGTGATTGTAGAGGAGGGCTAGTCCCCTATTTTTACAGCCTGGATGCTGTCTGTGAGGGAGCTGAAGATCCAGCTGCAGATCTGAGTGCTAAGACCCAGGTTCTGGAGCTTAGGAATCAGTTTATTTGGAATGATAGTATTAAAAGCAGAGCTGTAGTCAATGAAAAGGAGCTTTACATATGCGTCTTTATTCTCCAGGTGTTCTAAGGAGGAATGTAGTGCCAGGGAGATGGCATCTGCCATTGACCTGTTGCTCCTGTAGTCGAATTGCAAAGTGTCGAGGTTGACCAGTAGGTTATGGTTGATATGTACCATAAACAATCGCTCTAAGCACTTCATAGCAATTGATGTTAGAGCTACAAGTCAGTAGTCATTCAGGCATGCCACCTTGCTTTCCTTTGGCACCGGGATTATCGTTGCCTTCTTAAAACGTGAGGGGATCTGAGACTGAAGCAGGGAGCAGTTGAAGATGTCAGCAAACATTCCAGCTAGCTCCCTTGCACAGGCCCAGATAACCCGTCAGACATGTTGGTATAACTTTGGCAGCACTTTTCTGAGGTTGGCTTGGTTAAAGTCCCGGGCTGTAATGAACAAAGCTCTGGATACCTGGTCTCAAGTTCACTGATGTTGGCATACAGTGTATTCACAGCATACTCCACATCTGTTGGGGGGAATGTAGACCGCTGTCCGTATTACCGAGGTGAATTCCCATGGCAGATAATAAGCACGACACTTCACGGACAGATGTTCCAGGTCTGGACTGCAGGAGCTTGTCAGTGCCACTGTGTCCGAGCACCGCGCAGTGTTGATCTGTAGGCAGACTCCACCTCCCTTCGTCTTCCCAAAGACACTGTGCTGTCCTTCTGATGGATCGAAAATCCCTCTGGTCGGATGGCACAGTCGGGGATGCCAGGAGAGAGCCAGGTCTCTGTGAAACAGAATACACAGCAGTTCCGCATCTATTGTCTATCTATTGTCTATTGTCTATCTCCCTGCAGTAGGTGAGTCCCCCTTTCAGATCATCCACCTTGTTCTCTATGGCTTGCACATTGGCTAGTAGGATGGTGGGCAGAGGGATCCTAAAGCCCCTCCACTTCAATCTGACCAGCAGCCCAGCTCTTTTCCCATGCTTCCTCAGTAATTTCTGCATCTTTCCAGATTTCCATTGATGCAGTGTGTTGTTGGCAGCTCTTTGAGATTGGTGTATGTGTCGCGATTGGCGGGTCGTGTCGTCGGGAGCTCGAGGTCGGGCAGAGTGGTGGGGGAGGCTCCGCTGCTACATTCAAGTGTCAGGGGCCTGGGCTGTCAATCGGGTCGGACCCTCAAGCCGACACTTAATCCTGGAGGGCCGGGCTCCAGGCTGAAACAAGTCCGTGAACTGTGTCACGACTGCGGAAGCCTCCGCTCAAACCGAACCCCGGGCTGGATTTCCGAGGTAAGCGGCAGAGGCCTCACTTCCGGCAGCTGTGGATGGCCACCAACAGGGCTCAACGGCGGTTGCTCCGGGGAAGTGTCTGGGGTGGTCGTCTGCTTCAGAGAGGTGCTGGTCGGAATGGGCCATGTCTCCAGGCGCTTCGACACAGAACCAGGCCGCGGGTCTCCGGGAATGTGGTGGACCTCGGATCAGGCCTCGATGATTGAATCCAGGTACGGTCTGGAGTTGAAGCAATTCTGGTGCGTCGATGATCTCCGGCTGGGTCTGTAACTTTGCCAGGGTGTTGTTGATCTTGCTAGATGTAGCAAATTGGAGGTTTAGAAGGGTTTCTCAGGTATAGGATACTGTAGAGGGCAGTTTGCTCGACAGAGCACGAGCAGAGTCGCCAGTTACCAGCGCCATCTTGATTAAAATCCTATACAAAATGCTCTAATTTATAAAGGCCAGCACACCAAAAGCTTTCTTCACCACCCTATCCACATGAGATTCCACCTTCAGGGAACTATGCACCATTATTCCTAGATCACTCTGTTCTACTGCATTCTACAATGCCCTACCATTTACCATGTATGTCCTATTTGGATTATTCCTACCAAAAAGTAGCACCTCGCACTTATCAGCATTAAACTCCATCTGCCATAATTCAGTCCACTCTTCTAACTGGCCTAAATCTCTCTGCAAGCTTTGAAAACCTACTTCATTATCCACAACGCCACCTACCTTAGTATCATCTGCATACCTACTAATCCAATTTACTACCCCATCATCCAGATCATTAATGTATATGACAAACAACACTGGACCCAGTACAGATCCCTGAGGCACACCACTAGTCACCGGCCTCCAACCTGACAAACAGTTATCCACCACTACTTTCTGGCATCTCCCATCCAGCCACCGTTGAATCAATTTTACTACTTCAATATTAACACCTAATGATTGAAACTTCCTAACTAACCTTCCATACGGAACCTTGTCAAAGGCCTTACTGAAGTCCATGTACACAACATCCACTGCTTTACCCTCTTCAACTTTCCTTGTAACCTCTTCAAAAAAATTCAGTAAGATTTGTAAAACATGACCTTCCACGCACAAATCCATGTTGACTATTCCTAATCAGTCCCTGTCTATCTAGAGAATTATATATACTATCTCTAAGAATACTTTCATTTTCAATATTTTAATTGCTTTTTAAACAAATAAAAAAGATACAAATCAGAGCAGAAGTTATAACAAACATAATGCAAAAATGTACAAATGGCAAAAAGGATATATGTTATTGAAGTCATATAAGTATAATATCAAGCTGTTGTATATAAACAAGAAACCATAACTCCTCTGAATTCTTTTATGAGGAAAAAAAAACACTAAACTAACCAAAAGCAAAAAAAAAAAGAGAGGCTGGGCAGACCATTTGAGGATAAAATTGGAAAAGAAAAAAAGAAAACCTCCTTCTGGTCAAATCTGAACTTTTAAGGACAGAGAAACAAAAAGATAAGAAAAGATAGAGCGAAAATAAAATTCAAAAAAAAATTAAAAAGAGAAAAAAAGGTTAAAGCATATGAAAATATTGAAGAAAAGGTTGCCAGGTTTGCTCAAAATTAAAAGATGTGTCAAATGTCCAGTTTCTAATTTTCTCCAAATTTAAACAGGACATAATGGAGGAGAGCCAGTGAAAAACAACAGGTGGATTAGCATCTTTCCAGTGTAACAAAATAGCTCTCCTTGCCAGTAAAGTTGAAAAGTTTATCACATGTTGAGTGGAGGCAGGGGCACTTCCTGTTTCCTTTAGAATAATCCCAAAGATTGCCGTAAGTGTATTTGGTTGTAAGTCCACACCTATGACTTTTGATAATGTTCTAAAAACATCTCTACAAAAATTATTTAATTCTGTACAGGACCAAAACATATGAGTCAGAGTAGCCACCTTGGCATTGCACCTGTCACAAGTAGGGCTTATATTAAAAAGAATGTGCTAGTTTATCTTTTGACATATGTGCCTTATGTACTACCTTAAACTGAATTGGAGTATGACGTGCACAGATAGATGAATTATTAACTACATAATAAATTTTAGTCTGTTGATCATCTGAAAGTGAATGCTGAAGTTCCATTTCCTAAGCATGTTTAACCTTAACATTAGGCATCATACCTGAATTCATTAACTGTTTATATATAATGACAATCAATCATTTTTTAAATGGTTTAACCTGAAAAATAGCATGTATCATATTTGGTAAATGAACAAATGGATAATTTGGTAAAACATCACGTAAAAAATTCCTAACTTGTAAGTATCTCAAAAAATGTGCATTAGATATATCATATTTATCCACGAACTGCAAAAAAGACATTAAACAATCCTCTAAAAACAAATCTGAAAAGTTTTTATTCCCTTGGTTTTCCATATTAAAAAAGCCTTATCCAGAGTTAATGGTTTAAATAAAAATTAAAAATGGACGTTACTAGAGAGTACAAAGCTATTTAATTCAAAAATTCTACAAAACTGAACCCAAATATTTCAAGTACGTTTAACAATAGGACTAAGACCTTGTGTACCTATCCTTAAGAACAAAAAAGGATGAGGAGCTCCCAGTAAAGATGCTAATGAAAACCCCCTTACCGAGTTCTCCTCCAAATGTAACCATGGGGGCAATCCTGGTTATCTATACCATGGATCCAGAAGGAGATATAATGAATATTAATTGCCCAATAATTAAATCTAAAGTTTGGTAGCACAGTCCTCCATGTTTTTTTTTGATTTTTGCAATAAAAATTTATTCACTCCAGAGCTTTTATTATTCCAAATGTATGACAGGATCATGGAATCTATTCTATCAAAAAACATTTTCAGAATAAAAGATGGAACTGCTAGAAACGTATATAAAAATTTTGGTAAAATAACCATTTTTGTAGCATTTTTTTCGACCAATTAAGGACATCGACTTAGGCGACCATTTAGAAAGTGCGTATTGTGTATATTCAATTAGAGGAGAGTAATTATACTTCTATAAATTTTTAAAAGTTTTAGTAATTTTAATACCAAGTAAGTAAAATAGTTTTTAGCAATGTTAAAAGGTATTTGATCATAATAATCAGAGTAATTATTAATAGGAAATAATTAACTTTTATGTAAATTTAATTTATATCCAGAAAAAATACTGAATTCAGTAAATATAGATAGCATAAAGGAAATAGATTTCCTAGCATCTGAAATGTAAACTAATAAATAATCCACATATAACAAAACCTTATGTACTTTATCCCCTCTCTTAATAACCTGCACAGAATTAGAATCCCTAAGAGTGATAGCAAGTGGTTCTAAAACCAAATTAAATAATAAAGGACTGAGAGGACATCCCTATATAATCTAAAATAAGGAAACTTTTATAACTGCAGCCACCGGGGCTTGAGAAATCAGTTTGATCCAGGAAATAAATCCCAGACCGAAATTAAACTTCTCCAAAACCTGAAACAAATGAGGCCACTCCACCCTAGCAAAAGCATTCTCTGCATCCAGAGGTACAATACGTTCAGATTCTTTAACTGAGGGGGAATAAATGATATTTAACAGTCTTCAAATATTAAAATGTGAGTACCTATTTTTAATAAATCCAGTTTGATCATTTGAAATAACAGTAGGCAGAATATTCTAAAGTCTGTTGGCTAAAATCTCAGAGAGAATTTTAAAATCTACATTCAATAAAGAGATAGGTCTATAGGATGCACATTCTGATAAACATTTCCTTTATTAGGAATCAATGAAATTAATGCCCCATAAAAAGTTTTTGGAAGATTCCCAGAGGATATAGAATCAATAAAAGTTTGACGAAGATGTGGTATAAGCATTTCATTAAAAGTCTTATAAAGTTCCATTGTATAACCATATGGTCCCAGAGCTTTCCCTAATTGCATAGAGGATATAGCTTTCACTACTTCCTCGTGTTTAATAGGTGCATCTAATATATTAATATCTTGAGTCAAAATTTTAGATATATTTAATTTTTGCAAAAAACTATTCATAATAAAAGTATTATTAGAGAATTCAGATTTATAAAGATTGGAGTAAAAATCCATAAATATCTTATTAATATCATTAGTATCTGATGTTTCAGTTCTATCTGGTCTACATATTTTCAGAATCTGTCTTCTAACCATACCTGCATTTAACTGACCAGCTAAAAGTTTACCTGATTTAGCTCCATGTATATAAAATTAACTTTTAGATTTAAACATTTGCTGTTTGATGGGAAAGGTCAAAAGTAAATCATATTGTGTTTGAAGTTCAACCCTTTCCTTATATAGATCTTCAGCAGGTTTAACTGAATACGCTTTATCTATCTCTCTAATTTTATTAGTAAGCACTAACAGTTCTGCTTTAGTTTTCTTTCTTAAAGCTGTGAATATAAAATTACATGTCCTCTAAGAAAGGATTTCATTACATCCCGTATAACCAAATTTGACATTCCTTCAGTTGTATTGAGTTCAAAGATATAGAAATTTGCTCCCTAATAAAACTAATAAAGGCTGGATCCTGTAACAATACGGGATTCAATCTCCACTGTGACATTTTCAGAAAACTATCAGAGAGCTTCAGGGTTAATTTCAGAGGTGTATGATCCAACAATGCAATGACGTCCTGTGCACACTCAACAACAAGAGTGTAGCAAGCATGTGTCTAAAAAAAAGTAATCAATTCTAGAGTATTTATGATGAATGTGTGAAAAAAAAGAAAAATCTTTGTCATTAGGTTGTTTATATCTCCAGATATCGACCAGGCCATATTCTAGTAGAAAAGAATTAATACAAGCCACATCTTTATTAGGAAGCGACGGATTGGTTGATGACCTATCAATTGCCGGATTCAGACAACAATTAAAGTCACCATCCATGATCAACTTATATTCATTCAGATTCAGTAGCTCAGAAAAAAGCTTTTTAAAAAATTCACAACTGTCTGAATTAGGTGCGTATACACACACCAAAGCTACCTTTTGATCGCATAGTAAACCAGTAACTTCCAATTGTATCAGAAATAGCATTAAAATGTACAAAAGTGATTTTAGAGTTAACAAAAGTAGATACCCCTCTAACTTTATTAGTTGATAAAGAATGAAATAAAGGTCCTTTCCAAACTTGAAAAAAGTCCTTATCCTGACTCCATACTTGAGTTTCTTGTGCAAAAATAATATCTGCATTGTGTTTTTAATTTCTTAAAAATCTTTTCACATTTAATGTTCATTCTCAATGTGATGTATAGTCTGCTTGAGTGTCTGAAATTGAAAGTCCAAATTCTTCAAAGATTGTTGTACATTAAAGATAGCTTCCTGCTGGTATCTGTCAGCTTATCAATCTTGGCATTGAATGATCCAAATTCAGACTTCATATCATGTATTGAAGAAAATATTCCTGCTAAAGTAACAGGTTCCTCCAGTTTCTTAATTTGTTCAGTTTGTTCTGTTTCAGGAAAAGACTTGCCGCTTCTCAATTCAATATCAGATTGACTTCAGGCCATCGTAATTGAATCATAAATTTTCAACAAAAGTAATAAAACATCAGATTTAAAAGCAGTCTGTCAGTGGGATGTAAAATACATTAAAAAAGTGGAGCCACTATAAAGCGCATCTCACTCCATGTGCTGCAAAATGGTGAATCTCCAAGAATACTTTCCATTAATTTACCCACCACTGACGTCAAACTGACAGGCCTATAATTGCTAGGTTTACTCTTAGAACCCTTTTTAAACAATGGAACAACATGAGCAATATGCCAATCCTGTGGCACCATCCCCATTTCTAATGAGATTTGAAATATTTCTGTCAGAGCCCCAGTTATTTCTACACTAACTTCCCTCAAGGTCCTGGGGAATATCCTGTCAGGTCCTGGAGATTTATCCATTTTTATATTCCTTAAAAGCGCCAGTACTTCCTCCTCTTTAAATGTCATAGTTTCCATAAGTTCCCCATTTGTTTCCCTTACTTTACATAATTCAATATCCTTCTCCTTAGTGAATAACAAAGAAAATAAATTGTTCAAAATCTCCCCCATCTCTTCCGGCTCCACACATAGCTGTCCACTCTGATTCCCTAAGGGACCAATTTTATCCTTCACTATCCTTTTGCTATTAATATACCTATAGAAACCCTTTGGATTTATTTTCACCTTACTTGCCAAAGCAACCTTGTATCTTCTTTTAGCTTTTCTAATTTCTTTCTTAAGATTCTTCTTACATTCTTTATATTCCTTGAGCACCTCATTTACTCCATGCTGCCTATATTTATTGTAGATATCTCTCTTTTTCCTAACCAAGTTTCCAATATCCTTTGAAAACCATGGCTCTCTCAAACTTTTAACTTTTGCTTTCAACCTAACAGGAACATAAAGATTCTGTACCCCCAAAATTTCACCTTTAAATTACCTCCATTTCTCTATTACATCCTTCCTGTAAAACAAATTGTCCCAATCCACTCCTTCTAAATCCTTTCACATCTCCTCAAAGTTAGCCTTTCTCCAATCAAAAATCTCAACCCTGGGTCCAGTCCTATCCCTCTCCATAATTATATTGAAACTAATGGCTCTGTGATCACTGCACCTGAAATGCTCCCCAACACATACTTCCGTCACCTGACCTATTTCATTCCCTAACAGAAGATTCAACACTGCCCTTTCTCTAGTTGGTGCCACTATGTATTGCTGCAAAAAACTATCCCTGCACACATTTTACAAACTCCAAACCATCCAGCCCTTTTACAGTATGGGCTTCCGAGTCTATGTGTGGAAAACTAAAATCTCCTACAATCATAAACCTGTGCTTACTACAAATATCTGCTGTCTCCTTACAAATTTGCTCCTCCAATTCTCGCTCCTAATTGGGTGGTCTATAATACATCCATATAAGTCTTACTACACCTTTCGCATTCATTAATTCCACCCAAATACCCTCCCTAGATGAACCCTCTAATCTATCCTGCCAGAGCACCACTGTAATATTTTCTCTGACAAGCAATGCAACACCTCCTCCTCTTGTCACTCTGATTCCATCACACCTGAAGCTATGAAATCCAGGAATAATTAGTTGCCAATCACACCCCTCCTGCAACCATGTTTCATGAATAGCTACAACATCAAGGCACTGCAGTTGGATGCACCTTTTGCAGGTGTAGTCATCAAGGACAATAGTGCTTGCCCTGACTTCCCACCTACTGCAAACGGAGCACTCAACTGTCCTAACTGCCTCCTCCATTACCTACTCCTAAGCTAATTAGACTAATTAAAGAAGCTTACCCGGCCTCACCTCACCTGAAGCTCATTCTCAGCCTCTGCTTGCTTATTAAATTCCCCGCTGATCTCAGATGCCGACTTTCACACTCTTGCACAATCGTGCCCATTCAAACTTCGCCACTGCCTGTTCACACTGAAGCCTGTTGAGCCAAAGCCATCCCATTCTCCCTCAGTTCACTCCGACGATGGCCGCTGTATATGGCGGTCTTTCTTTTAAACCTTTGGTGCTCCACATCATGCGCCTGCACAGTCTAGCCTCTTTGCCACGATCAGTTAAAAAAAAGCTTCTCTCCAAGCTTCTTTTACCTCCTTCCTCTCCACCTCTTGCTTCAATTTAAAAGCAGGATCCTGCCTGCTGTCACAAGGTCCAGTATTTCTGCCCTTTGCTCCCATTCTAAGCCACTACCCCACCTCACCCCCCGGTGATTGTTCCCTCTGCTACTGGTGGTCCTGAACTGGAGACACACCCACATCCATCTCTATTACTTTACTTCCATAGCACTGGGGACCTCCGGATAAGGAGGCAGGGGGGTAACATGAGGGTACAGTCTGATGCCCGGGGCTGTCTGTGCAGTGCGACCCAATACCCTCTGGGGGTGTCTGGTTTCTTGTCTCTTAGGTTGGACCATTATGCCGTCTTGCCACCTCTTCCCATTTATTAAAACACCACGTCATATTTTGTAAGTCCTCATTTGAATCCCCATTCCCAGCATGCGTGTTTCCAGTTCAGAATTCTCTTTAGACCAAAAGACCCACCATATATTCAATCACTACAACTCCACCCATCACTCGAGAATGTGACAGAATACCTGTTGTCCACTGTTTCCAACCAAACCTTTTCAGTGGGTGAACCCAGGGGAAGCAATGGTCCATAAGATCATAAGATATAGGAGCTGAAGTAGGCCATTCGACCCATCAAATCTGCTCTGCCATTCAATCATGGGCTGATCCAATTCTTTTAGTAATCCCCCCCTCCCCTGTTTTCACCCCACACCCTTTGATGCCCTGGCTAATCAAGAACCTATCTATCTCTGCCTTAAATACACCCAGTGATTTGACCTCCACAGCTGCTCGTGGCAACAACTTCCACAGATTTACCACCCTCCAACTAAAGTAATTTCTCTGCATCTCAGTTCTAAAAGGATGTCCTAAATTCCTGAACTTGTGCCTTCTTGTCCTGGAATCCCTGACCATGGGAAATAATTTTATCATATCTGTTCAGACCTTTTAATATTTAGAATGTTTCTGTGAGATCCCCACATTCTCCTGAACTCCAGGGAATACAGCCCAAGAACTGCCAGGCATTCCTCATACTGTAACCCTTTCATTCCTGGAATCATTCTCGTGAATCTTTTCTGAACCCTCTCCTGTCAGTATATTCATTCTAAAATAAGGAGCCCAAAACTACACACAATTCTCCAAGTGTGGTCCCACAAGTGCCTTAAAGAGCCTCAACATCACATCAGTGCTCTTATATTTTATTCCTCTAGAAATGATGCCAACATTGCATTCGCCTTCTTCACAACCAATTCAACCTGGACGGTAATCTTTAGTGTATCTTGCCAAAGGACTCCCAAGTCTCTGTATCTCTTGTTACGTACCCATAACATGTGACAGTGGTATTGAAGCTATACTGGACTTAAGGTAATGGTCTTGTGATGGTGGAGTGACGTCATTTTCCCGCCAGGAGGTCATGTGACAGGTTTTTTTTACTGGGTATAACAGGAGGACCCCTCCCAGTGAGTAGGGGCAGTTCGTGGCTGGATTTGTCAGTTTGACTCCATGCCACTGCGTGGTTCAATATTATGACACAGTTTGGTCGAAAGATGGAGTTTTATTTAATGCCTAAAGTTTAAAAGGTCATTGCCAGCAGTTTCTTTATAATACTGCCAGTTAAAAATCAGTGGAGAGTGAAGATCGGAGTTCGGGAGTTAAAAGATCGAGGAAAGTCTATTTCGACGGTGGAACTGGTTCGATCTTGTTTGATCCTCATTCGGAAGGAATTTGTTGGCTGTCCCTATGCTAATCCCTGCAAAATAGCAGAAAGGATTGGGAACAGTTTTGTAAAGGAAAGGTCAGTGCCTTTAAGCCATTTCATTTCCATCTTCGGAACTTCTCCGTGGGAAAAGTATAGTTCGACTCAGAATCGCAGCAACATGATGTGAAAGAGAATTTAAATCGTCTAAGAAGTCTCTCCTTTAATGGACTGTAAGCATTTTGAACATTTGCAGTACTACTTTGAAGAACTGCTTTTGCAACATCGTTTTAAGAACTGTTTAAGCTGCTGCACAGCAGCTGACTTCTGGTTATGTTAGTTGTTTGCTTACTTTTGGGGGTTTGTTTTCAGTGTTTAATAAATGTTTTGTTCGTTATAAAAACCCTGCCTCACTCATATATTTATTGTTGCTGAATCTGTAACACTTTGCAGTTTGAGTTCTCTTCCCATTCAAATAATAGTATGTCCATTTATTTCTTCATGCAAAGTACGTGACCATACACTCTCTCGCATTGTATTTCATTTGCCACTTCTTTGTCCATTCCCCTAAACCATCTACATTTTTCTGTAAGCTCTGTTTCCTCAACACTATCCACTCCTCCACCTATCTTTGTACCATTGGCAAATTTAGCCACAAATCCATTAATACCATAGTCTAAATCATGGACATACATCGTAAAAAGCAACATTCCCAACACCGACCCCTGTGGAACTCCACTGGTAACCGGCAGCCAACCAGAATAGGATCCCTTTATTCTGTTTTTTGCCGACCAGCCAACGCTCCACCCATTCTAGTAACTTCCCTGTAATTCCATGGGCTCTTAACTTGCTGAGCAGCCTCATGTGGCACCTTGTCAAAGGCCTTCGGAAAATCCAAGTACACCACGTCTACTGCATCTACTTTGTCTACCCTGCTTTTAATTTCCTCGAAGAATTACAGTAGGTTTGTCAGACAGGATTTTTCTTTCAGGAAACCATGCTGGCTTTGGCCTACCTTGTCATCTGCCTCCTGGTACTCCATAATCTCATCCCTAACAATCAATGCCAACAACTTCCCCACCATTGATATTAGGCTAACAGGTCTATAGTTTCCTTTCTGCTGCCTCCCACCCTTCCTAAATAGCAGAGTAACATTTGCAATTTTCCAGTCAACCAGGACAATGCCAGAATATATTGATTCTTGAAAGATCAATGTTAATGCCTCTGCAATCTCTCCAGCAGCTTCCTTCAAAACCCGAGGGTGCATTCCTTCAAGTCCAGGAGATTTATCCACCCTCAGACCATTAAGCTTCCTGAGCGCCTTCTCAGTCGTAATTTTCACTGCACTAACTTCACTTCCCTGATGCTCTTGAATGTCCGGTATACTGTAGACATCTTCCACTGTGAAGACTGATGCAAAATACGCATTCAGTTCCTCTGCCATCTCTGCACCTCTCATTACAATATCTCCAGCTCATTTTGTCTTGGTGCTATATCTACCCTCGACTCTCTTTTACCCTTTATATACTTAAAAAATCTTTTAGTATCTTCTTTGATATTAGTCACCAGCTTCCTTTCATAATTCATCTTTTCCTTTCAAATGACCTTCTTAGTTTCTTCTGCAAGTTTTTAAAAGCTCCCCAATCCTCTATCTTCCCACTAGCTCTGGCTTCCTTGTCTACCCTCTCTTTTGCTTTACTTTGGCTCTCACTTCATTTGTCAGCCATGGTAGTGTCCTTCTTCCCTCTTATTCATTGATGCGCTTGTCATCCCTTGCTCGAATGAGTCTGACAGGTAGGCACAGCCTAATCTGGGCTTGACTTCTATCCTTTCAAGCAAGTCTCACAGATAGGCACACCCCAGTCTGGGCTTAACTCCTCTTCCTGGAGTGAGTCTCACGGATGGGTTTGTTCAAAATCCAGGGTCATAGGGATCCCATTCTTGTTGCTAAATTTCTGTCATTGAATTTACCTTGATTTACCATAACAGAGTTACTGTGAGAGACTTTACTCTGTTAGGGAACAGAAATAAAGACACAGATCATGGTATAAGGTTATCCTTTAATACATGACCATGGGCAGCTATTGTCTTACAACCCCATCAATGTCAGATTACATCTTAACTTTATACAGTAGATTTAGGGCAATAGCCAACAGCTAAACATACTTTACCAGCGATTTCAAGAAGCACTTCTAAGGTATCAGCAAGTCTACCAATGTTCCCACATGAAACACAAAATTAGAATTGCACATCTACAGCCTGTTCCTCTACTAGCAAGACAGTTTCAGGAAAAAAAAATAACAATACCACATCATTGGCACGATCTATTTCTAGCTATTGTTAGATTGTATAAGCAAGACACTATCTGCATCTAATCCTGTCACCCTCATGACTAAAGTCTTAAGCAATAATTGAAAACAAAATTGAACTTTCTTCTTAATTTTCTTCCACAACAGGGAAACAGAGAATCAGCTGATTGGATGAAATGGGTTAATGACATCATCACATTTACTTCTGTCCAGTCAGGAACACACACCTGATTCAGGGAAACTACCACTGGTCCATTACAGGGTGGTGAACGCAGATGTATCCTTTGAATAATCTGAAATGTAAAGTGAAAACATGAATTGCTATGTTTTCATCTTGAAAGAATGTATACAGCATCCATTGGCCTACCCTCATCAATTATCATATAATTATCTCAGTGAACTCATAAGGTATGACATCCCCTGCAAAAAACCATGTTGATTATCTGTAACAAATGTAAATCCCATTCCTAATAAACATCTCCAATAATGTCTTCTGGATGATCTTGCTGGATGATCCTCATCATGTGGAAGAACAACATAGGGATTTTCCTCTCCTCTGGGACTTCAGTGATGACTAGACAGGAGAGGAAGATTGTCAAGGCCACTCTTTTGGCTCTCTCAATAATCTGAGGTGGGTCCCATCAGGCCCTGGGGACGTCCGCCTTCAAAAGAACGAACATCTCTTTCTTGATATCAACAAGCCCAAGATTACCAACAATCCACACCACATCATCAATGTTCTCCACATCCCCCTCCTTGTTGAATACTGATGCCAAGTACTCATTTAGTCTGTCCACTCCCTCCAGCTTCAGGAACAAATCCTCTTCCATATCCCTAAGTATTATTTCACTCTCCCTAGAACCCTGTGAACAAAATGCCCTGGAAATCAGAGTCTGTTTTTTTGCTTCCCATTTCACTTTGAATGCGGCTTGTGACTGGTCAATGAGTTAAGTTTGGCAGTTTGATAAAAGTGAGGCAGAAACAGATAAAGAACTTTACTGTGACATCACCTTCATTCTGCTGTTACTGTTCATCCATATCAGTGACTCTACACAGGACATAAACATTAACTCACTTGAAGGAACCCAGTCCTTTTACAATACCATGACCCCTCCCCCCATGGTCAGTAAACTGTCTGGGATGTTCCACCAACATTGGGAGCACAGTGAGTGGAGGAGGGGGATGAATCGAACATGGGTTCCTCACATCCCCATCTTCCCTCCCTCCAACCCAGTTGTGAGCGACCAACGCATGATCGGAGGAGATGATCATTTTCACCCTGCTGATACGAGTCAGAGCCCAGTAAGAAGCCATTCAACCTGTCAGCCCACTGCAGGTCCATTTCAGTTCCCCACATCCCACACCACAGATATGGAAACAGATACTTTGGCCCGTCAGACCTCTGCCAACCAAGTCTGTCATCTAATCTTTTCCTGTTTGTCACACCCCTTGAAACATTCCCATGCACCTGAGCAACATGATCTCTGGAGCAAGGATATTTACCTTCAGCTTTCCATTTACTGAGTCAGGACTGCGAACACACTGACCCATGTTCCTCAGCATTATCCGTTAGACCTCAGCATTAACATAACCATCCTTCACCCTGTTCATCCCATTATACCCGTTACCCACTCATTACACACTGGGTTTCAGAATCAGGTTTAATATAATCGGCATATGTTGTGACATTTGTTCACTTTGTGGCAGCAGTGCAATGCAATAAATGATCATAGAGAAAAAAGTGTATATATATATATATATATATAATAAATTTAAAATACTGTAAGCAGAAATAATATGTATAAAAAAGTGTGGTAGTGTTCGTGGATTCAATGTCCATTTTGGAATTGGATGGCAGAGGGGAAGAAGCTGCTCCTCAATTGCTGTGTGTGTGCCTTGAGGCTTCTGTACCTCCTTCCTGATAGTATGTCCTGGGTTAATGGAGTCCTTAATAATGGATGCCACCTTTCTGAAGTACCACTCCTTTAAGATCTCTTGAATACCACGAAGGCTATTTCTCAAGATGGAGTGGACCAATATTAAAACTTTTTGTAGCTTCCTTCAATCTGTGCCGCAGATCTCCCCCACCCCCACAATACCAGACTGTTTTGCGCCTGTCAGAATGACACCCAGAAACTTGAAACTGCTCACTCTCTCCACGTCTGTACCCTTTATGAGGATTGGTTTCTGTTCTCTCGTCCTACCCTTTCTGAGGAGCACAATCAGCTCTTTGGTCTTACTGACATAGAGTGCAAGGTTGTTGCTGCGACACCACTCAACTTATTGGTATATCTCACTCCTCTATGTCTTTTCAATACCATCTGAGATTCTACCAACAATGGTTATATCATAGGGAAATTTATAGATGGCATTTGAGCTATAACTAGCCACACAGTTATGGAT
This sequence comes from Hypanus sabinus, assembly GCF_030144855.1. Classification (NCBI taxonomy): domain Eukaryota; kingdom Metazoa; phylum Chordata; class Chondrichthyes; order Myliobatiformes; family Dasyatidae; genus Hypanus; species Hypanus sabinus. Next base: position 56,214,443 of record NC_082706.1, read on the forward strand.
ATAAAGGGAACAGAGCAGTGGGCTAAGCAGACAGCCCTGAAGTGCGCCAGTATTTATCATCAGTGAGGTGGTGATATTACCAATCCACACAGATTGTGGTCGTCCAGTTTGGAAGTCAATGATCCAACTTCAGATGAAGGACAGAGTCCCAGGTTCTGTATCTTATTGATCAGAGCTGTGGAAATGATGGTGTTAAACGCTGAGCTTTAGTCAACAAATAGCATCCTGGTATAGGTGTTTGTATTGCCCAGGTGATCCAAGACCCTGTGAAGAGCCATTGTGATTGCATCTGCCTTTGACCTATTGTGGGGATAGACAGAAGGAACCCATTCCGTTTACAATACCATGACCCCTCCCCCCATGGTCAGTAAACTGTCTGGGATGTTCTACTAACATTAGAAGCACAGTGAGTGGAGGAGGGGGATGAATCGAACATGGGTTCCTCACATCCCCATCTTCCCTCCTTCCAACCCAGCTGTGAGCGACCAACGCATGATTGGAGGAGATGATCGTTTTCACCCTGCTGATACGAGTCAGAGCCCAGTAAGAAGCCATTCAACCTGTCAGCCCACTGCAGGTCCATTTCAGTTCCCCACATCCCACATCACAGACATGGAAGCAGATACTTATCCCATCAGACCTCTGCCAACCAAGTCTGTCGTCTAATCTTTTCCTGTTTGTCACACCCCTCAAGACATTCCCCATGCATAAGCCCCTGAGCAACTACCTTTTAAGTATTATTCTACCTGCCTGAAACACTGCCCCTGGGAGCTTGATCATCCTCTGGTTGAAGAAGGTGCCTCTCATGCTCCAATTACGTCTCTTCCCTCTCAATGCAAACTTATGCCTCTCGATTTCCCAATCAGTGATATGGATGACAAAGAAGCAATGGGCCAGATGAATCTCACGGAGCAGCAAGCTGAGCATCAGCCATCCCCTCACCTCTGTCCCAACACCCTGACCTTTTCAATCTGGCCCGGTGCTTAACTCATCCAAACCTCAGGCTGTTCTTCATTCTTGGACCCAGCCCTACCACTTTGAAATACTTTCAGGTCTAGGACCCACCACCAGTATTCGGCATGTACCTGACCTTTCCAATTTGTCCCGGCCCCAAAATTGTCCAAACACTGTCTCATTCCCCACACTCTGGCCTGGGGCACACCGCCTCGACTGGTCTGTACATGCCACACCACAACTGTCCTGCTCCTCCAAGACTTCTGTTCATATTGCAGAAATGCAGTTGTACAGGGTCATCTCTGAAAGGGAAGTTACAGGCTATTGATCGGAGTGATCAGTTACAAAAAAAGTGTGATTATTCATGTATTTAGTAGCCTCTCCGGGTAATCCCACACAGCCTCGATGGTTTTTGCACAGTAGAGTGCATATATGTGTGCGCCTGTCGTGTGTGCATATTTTGCATCTCTGATTTCCCATCCTAATTTCTTGTAAGAGTCAAGATCACCTGATTTGCATGCTGCAGACCTGGACTTCATGGATTGTATATCCTGGTGTGTCCAATGATTTCTGGTTTGGTAACATATAGATTAATCTCCTTGGTACACAGTCCTCTGCACATTTTTTGATGAAGTCCATAATGTTGATGACATAAATACTCTAAGTTGCCTGAGCCTTTGAACATGGACTGATATCTCAAGGCATTGTACAGGACTGCACCTATATCCTCAGCACCGTACCACTCTCTGTACTAGTTCCTGTTTATATGCAGGGAGAAGGAGCAAAGCCTGGTGGTGGACAGGGGCTGAGATCGGCTCAGTGTAACAATGGTCAAGGGTGTTTGGAACCCTGGTGTAAATTGGTGTGGTTGAAGTCATTGGCAATGAGAGAGTCTTTTGGGTATTCCATTTCACAGCTGTTAACCACAGAGTATAGTTTATGAGTGCAGGCTTCCTATCTGCCTGGGGTCAGAGGTAGAACTGCCCTAAGGATAGCTGAAATGAACTCCCAAGACAGGTACATACCTGGCCAACACTTAAGCATTAGATGTTCCAGGTGTGATGTGCTGGAATCAAATGGACTTCCATGTCTGAGCACCCTGAATAATTGACAAGGAAGCTGACATCTCTGCCTATTAATTATTCTGATGACACTGTATGACCCTTCCAATGAAATGAGAAATCCTGGAACTGGATGGCACAATTTCTAGTCAAGACCCTTCATCTGGACATTGATGATGAAGTCAACAAAAGAACAGGAAAATCCAGATCTGAGTTTGGAAGAACTATGGATCAAAGAGGTTCAGCCACAGACCAAGTCAAAAGTGTATCATGCTGTTGTCACTGCCACTCAAGTCTCTCCTAGAACCTGGATGAGAAGCAATAGTACTGATACATCCCACTGGATCCAGCTCCTCCTGTCTGAATGGCCGGCAGAGAAAGCAGTTCTCACTCATATATTATGAGGTGAGAATAGAGGCAGCAAGGAGGAAAAGAGATCTGGAAAATGATGAACCACTGATGCTACAGCATCCCCACACCCATCAGCTGTGTGTAGGGAGCATGAGAATGTCGATACATACTACCTCACCATCGATGTCACCGTCTGACACGGCAGTAACCGGCACCAAAAGAAAATCTGGGACCAGAGTTTTGCTCCACTGGCTCTCATCCACCAATCCACACACAGTGGCTGCAGCATGTGTCTGTAGAACTATACACCGTGTGGGGTGATGTTGTCCGGTCTGATATTGAGGTCTGTAGTAAACTGTGAAGGCTTGAGCAGTGTGCTGGACTCAGTAAAGTCCTACTGTTCACGGCACTTGCTGGTTCTCGTAATTCCCTTCAGTTACTTTTGTTTCTTCATTCTCCTCAATGGCTCCCTTTGAGTTTAGTTTCCTCAGTCTTACATACATTTCCTTTTCCTGCTTGACTAAATCCATCACATCTCTCAGTAACCAAAGTTTCCAATCCCTCCTCCCTATTGGAACATACCTACTTTGTGCCATTGATTTTTAACACCGTCCATGTGTCAGATGTGGACTTGCACAAAAACAGCTGTCCCCGGTTAACCCTCACCAGTTACTGCCGAATTCTCTGATATGTTCTGCTCCAATCTGATGCTCTCCTGCAAGGTCCATCCTTATCCTTATCTATAAGTATCTGAAAACTTAAGGTGCAGTGGTCACTGTTCCCTAACAGTTCTCGTAAGGGATCAGTCACCTGGAAAAGAGCTTTATTTTGAAACCTTTACTCACCCCACCACATCCTGATGCTCTGTTTGACTTTGTCTACTGCTTTCTTGTAGCAGGGCTGCTCCTGAATCTTCTCCGGTGAATCCCAAAGCATTCTCACAACCACGGTTTTAGGATTAAGCATTGTCTGGTAAGCAACATCCACTGGTTTATACAGATTATCCAAAGTTTCTGCTGTGTGGATCACAGTCCAGTTGTCCCCTGTGATCAAATTATACAGATTTCATTCACCAGGCTGTACCAATCTCTGTTTATTGCATTAATTCCAATGCAGCACAACTGGGTGGAAGAACCTCCGAGTGACCCCTTCACACAATTCTGTGATCAACCTCTCCAACTGGTCCCCAAAGTCTCAGTGTTAACCCTCAACATCCCCTCCTGACTCCCTCATTTTTCAGAGAATGGCATCTCTTTCTTCTGATCTTCCTTGATCACTCTCGGAGGAATCAGTGAGTCTCTACTCTGCATGATCTCTGGAGTAGGGATATTTACCTTCAGCTTTCCATTTGCTGAGTCAGGACTGTGGACACACTGACCCATGTTCCTCAGCATTATCCGTTAGACCTCAGCATTAACATAACCACCCTTCACCCTGTTCATCCCATCATACCCGTTACCTTCCTCCTGCCTGTCTGCCCCCTGCCAAAGTTGTTTAACCACCCACGTCCCCCCGCCCCTCCAATCAGCACAAGTGAACCTCCAGCCTGGACATTGGTTCTCTTTCAGTTTAGATGCAAACTTTTCTTCTACTACAAGTCACCCCTTCCCCAGAAAGGTTTCACTGATGTAAAATCCTGAAACACTGTCCTCTGCACAACTTCCTCAGCCACACGTTCATCTGATCCGTTTTTCTGGGACGTGACACTGAGAATATTTCAGAAATTATTACTTTTGAGATCCTGTTTTTCAGCTTCTTTTCTAACTGCCTCTGGTTACTGCTCCGGGTCTTTTCTCTCTGTTTACCTCTGTCACTGTCATCTCCTGCTGCTCACCCTCCCTCCTGAGGATGTTCCACAGCCAGTCTCTGACGCATCCCTGACCCTGGCACCTTGGAGGCACCTCAAGCACCAGGGACTGAATTTTGCTTTTATTCAGCTGGTGATGAAGGCTACTGATGAATATAGAGATCTGGATGGTTTATACATGGAAACAAAGGTTCAACTTTGGAATCTCATTCAGATGATTCAGATACCTAGGATCCACAGAAAAGACAACCATATAACCATATAACAATTACAGCACGGAAACAGGCTATCTCGGCCCTTCTAGTCCGTGCCGACACTTACACTCACCTAGTCCCACTGACCCGCACTCAGCCCATAATCCTCCATTCCTTTCCTGCCCATATACCTATCCAATTTTACTTTAAATGACAATACCGAACCTGCTTCTACCACTTCTACTGGAAGCTCATTCCACACAGCCACCACTCTCTGAGTAAAGAAATTCCCACTTGTGTTACCCTTAAACTTTTGCCCCCTAACTCTCAAATCATGTCCTCTTGTTTGAATCTCCCCTACTCTCAATGGAAAAAACCTATCAACGTCAACTCGATCTATCCTCCTCATTATTTTAAATACCTCTATCAAGTCCTCCCTCAAACCTCTATGCTCCAAAGAATAACCTAACTTGTTCAGCCTTTCCCTGTAACTTAGCTGCTGAAACCCAGGTAACATTCTAATAAATCTTCTCCGTACTCTCTCTATTTTGTTGACATCTGTCCTATAACTCGGTGACCAGAACTGTACACAATACTCCAAATTCGGCCTTACCAAAGCCTTGTACAATTTTCACATTACATCGCAACTCCTATACTCAATGCTCTGATTTATAAAGGCCAGCATACCAAAAGCTTTCTTCACCACCCTATCTACATGAGAATCCACCATCAGGGATCCTAGATCACTCTGTACTACTGCATTCTTCAATGCCCTACCATTTACGATGTATGCCCTATTTGGATTATTCCTACAAAAATGTAGCACCTCACGTTTATCAACATTTTTTCCCCACAGGGATTGGCATTTTCGCCGAATATAGTTTCCATTTATATTTTCACCCAAGTAATTTATGTACTGTACATCACAAATATATGTGGTATTGTGAATAGTGAAGAACATTGTCAAAGAATATAGTGGCATATAGATTAGTTGTAGATATGGGCAGAAAAATGGCAGATGGAGTTTAACCAGCCAAAAGTTGTATCTTGGGAGATCCCGTAACAAGATGATCTACAAGTGAAACATGGTGTCGAAGTTCACAGACTCCCTAAGGTGTCTGCACAGACTGATAAGGTGGAAAAGAACGCCGTTTGACCCTAGACAGTGATCCCCATTACCAACTGTTTACTGCAGGGAAGGAGAGTGGTCTGGGAATTGCTGCTACTCTGCATCATTCCAGCTCTTGTGAGAGAGCCAGTATGCAGGTCCAATAGGAAAATGGAATTCAGTCAGCCAGCTGTCTGAGGTTTTCACCACAAGGGCACAACATGGGAAGCTGGAATGTAATTTTAATACTCAGACAGAGGTAATAGTCTCTCACCAGATGAACTGAATGGTTTCCCTGACCAGTTCAGAGCATGGTGAAGAGTCGATCTCTGTGGGTGTGGATTCACCTATAGAGCAGACAGCTCTCCAGAGTGAAGGGTCTCCTCACTGCCTGTGCATCACACACGAGGATTAGCAAGAGCAAAACAAGCTGTGTTGAAACCTTTACTCACCCCACCACCTCCTGATGCTCTGCTTCACTTTGTCCATCGCCTCGTGAATCTGCTCCGGGGAATCCCAGAGAATTCGCACGACAACAGTGTCAGTATCAAATATTCCCTGGTGATTAACTTCCACCGGCATTTTCCACTTATGCAAACACTTGTCCACCAGGATCACAGCACAGATGTTTCTACGTTTCAACCCTTGTTTCTCTGTGGTGGAATTACAGAGATTTTATTCATCACATTGTACTTGTCTGTTTATTGTATTTATTCCCACGCCACACAATGGAGTGGAAGGACCCCTGAGTGACAAATAGGAGACTGTCCTAGTCAGACGGTTCTGTGATCAAACTCTCCAGCTGGTCTCTGAGCCCTTAGCATCTACCCTGACAACCTTCTCACAACTTCCACATCTTTCCACAGGATCATATCTCTTCCTTCTGATCTTCCCAGATTACCTTCACGGTTTCAGTCAGCCTGTCTCCCTTGCGTAACCTCGGTGGCAAGTATATTTACCCTCAGTTTCCCAAGATCGAGGACAGTGGACATCATTAGCAGGTATTGACCAAAAGCTAAAGCCAGTGAAGCAATGAGACAGGCACTTCAGTCACAGTGAGAGTTGTAGAGACAGATACAAGTCAGACCTGTGAAAGGGCATGGAGGGAGCTACACCTCCAGCATAGTAGCTGGAGGTGTCATGTAGATGCAAAGGGTGCGCACTCCAGCATTTGGTATTGATAACTCATGTGGATGTTGTTAACTGAGTCACTAAAGGTATTTGTCAGCAAAGACAGATTTTCTCTGGGCCTAAACTGATGACTATTGTTGAAGGTTGATAGCAGTAACAGAGGCTTACAGAGAAGAGGATGGGGTGGAGGGTCAGGAGAGGGTTTCAGTAATGGGGTGAGGTATACAGGCTGCAAGGAGGCGTGAAGGGGCTGGAAGAGAGTAACAGAGATAACTGGTATCAAGGTGGAGGAAGTTACAGAAAAGGGAAATAAAGGAGGATATAGAGATGGGGAAGAATGCAGGGCTGGAGGGATTTACGGAAATAAAAGCCCAGATGGAGAGTTTTAAAAGGGAACATCATCGATCCCTTTCACTCCACAGATGCTGCCTAAATCCCCAACAGATACTTTGATGCTCCACATGACTTAGTGAGAGGAGACAAGAGACAGAAAACAGCAGAACCCCTAAAGATAAAAAATTCAGATCACTTAGAGACAGAAAATGAGAGTATCTACCTGTGACCCACTGTAAGGAATTTCGAAGATCCTCAATTTCACGAGACACTTTGAAGACAAACAGAACACAGGGAATCTCTGGACCTTCACCTGAGGAGATGTTCAGCTCCTTCACACTCTTTTCATGGACGTCTCCTCGACCGTAACACTGCACTGTAAAACACAGAACCTGTGCTCACTCAGCCTGCCTCACACCAGGGACATTTCACTCAGGGTACTTCTCTGTAACGGAAAGGGAGGAGATGATTTAATGTCTGTCTGAGCTCAGAGATGGAGATCCAGTGGCATGGGTCAACAGAGTCAAAGAGGAAGTAGGGGCCAGGGCGGGGAGGGGTGTTAGATCTGAATGAGGGAATGATACAGAGACAGGAAGGGAAGAGGTATAGGGTCTGGAGGGGTTTAGGGGTTCTCAGTGACTGGGAAAGATGTCACAGTCAAAGAGGGTTGCAGAGGCAGGGAGGTGTGTAAGGGCCGGAGGGAGATATGGAGACAGAGAGGGGTGTAGTGGCCGGAGTGGAGGAGAATGCAGAAAAATACAGAGTGTGGTATGGACTGTGATGAGGCAGCATGGACCACACTCTCAAGTTCCATAGAATCCCCTCCCTGGAAGTGGAGCTGTCACCATTGAGAAGCCACAACTATACTCTGTAAACCTGTCGTTGGCAGACTGTGGATGTGTGGATGTACTGTCCTCTCACCGTTACACTGAAGCTTCTCCGAGCTTCTGTCTATAATATATCTGTCCCACAGGTACCAGAACCAAGAATGAAGTACCGTCCATGGTACTGTCCGGATCTCATCGCCCTGTGGATCCTCGAGCAACCCTATTAAACAACACACATGAGAATCAGAAGCCTGTCACCCACGGTACAGACATGAAGTGACCTCAGAACCCACACACGTCCCCACTCTCTGCACAGAAAAATGCAGAGAGTTAGTACCCTCTGAAATCAGAGTAGAGTGTAGAAGCTGGAGCAGATTGTGACCCATTCTAAGCTTTCTGACCATTGCACACTCTGTAGATAAACAGAACACAGGAGACCCGTGGCCCTTTACACCTCAAAATATCAGCTGAGCTTTAGTCAACAAATAGCAACCTGGTATAGATGTTTGTGTCACCCTGGTGATCCAAGACCCTGTGAAGAACCATTGAAATTGCATCTGCCTTCAACCTGTTGTGGTGATAGACAGATTGTGGTGGGTCCCGGTCTTTGCCCTCAACACTGAAAAGAGAGCGTGAAGTCATCCCTCATCCCTCAGAGTGACAGAGAGCAGTCCCCAGTCTCACATCACTGAATGGGGTGGATAACAGAGATGGGGACGGGTCTAGGTACAGAGACATTCAAAGTGATAGGGAAGGGTTCACAGAGATGGCGGGGGATTTGCGTATGTCGAAACCAGAGAAAAAAGACAGGGAAGATTGTATGGGCCAGAGAGGATGGGAATGCAGACACACCTACAGACAGGGTGGAGGAGACAGGGAGAACCCAAACTCTCATATTGCACAGAATCTCCTCCTTGGAAGCAGAGGGGCCACTGCAAAGCCACAGCCAGACTCCAAGGGTTCATCATCTGGAGGCTGTGGAGGTCCTTCAGCCCATTGCTTTTCGGACACTGCCCCAATCCTATCCTCTCTCTCTTACACTGAAGCTGATCAACCAATGGTTGCATTGGTTCCAAAGCCAAGAACCCAGTGCCTTGCTCTGAGCTAACAGGATCTCACCACCCTGCCTGACCCTATTGGACAACACAAATGGCAATCAGAAGCCTGTTGGTTAAGACACAGGCTTGAACTGAACACAAGACCCACAGGATCTCCAGCTCTGAACATTTCTTCCTCCCGATGCGATTGCTGTCCAAATTTTCATCAGTCTCCCACCCCTGATACACATCAGACATATCCCTGATATTCCACATGGGAAGTTTACAGTACAGAGTGATGTGTGGCCAGGGAAGGGTAGTTTTTACCTGCCAAGACAGGAAACTCCTCTGGATCTGGTCCAGTCGATGCCACTCTGATGGAGTGAATGCCTCAGGGAGATTGCTGTCATTGGCATAAGGACTCAACACACTCCAACAGTCATTCATACCTGGATTAGTCACGGCCATAATTTCTGTTCCTTCTGGAAATGACTCTGGATCTGTTCTCTTCATCTCCTCTGCCACATCTCTGCAGCTGACCAACAGAATCACGGCACAAATGTCTTCCTTCCGTGCTCTCCCCTCTCCTGAAACACAGTATTAAAGTGATTTGTGAGGGGAGTGTGTGCCCTACCCACTGCAGGAACCCGCAGGGCACATCAGTTCTGGGTTCGGCACCTTCCACCAGCGGCTGCATGCACCTTCCTGCCCTGTGGCGCCGGGTTGATGCTGTCTGTGTATAAGGCATCCTCCCCCTCACCAGTACTGTCACTCACATCACCACGGGAGTGGCAGCATTACTGGAGGCACAGTTTCTCCTCTGGTACATTCAGCCCAGTCCCCAGTCCCCCACTCAGCTTCAGAGAAGATCCACACAGACCAAATTAAACAGAGCAAGGGAACTCACCCGTGTCCTACACAATGTACTGAATAAGGAAGGTGCTACCTCAGTGTTTGTCCCTTCTTCTACAATGAAACAATCCCAAAGATTACGTACAGTTACAATTATTTTCTCTCAGAAGGAAGGAATAGCTGACAGTAGAAAGAGGTCTTCAAAAGAGTGGGGGATCCCAAACAAAAATTGTCACCTATGAATTCTCTGTTAAAAAGGATGCAAGCATCAATCTACCTGTGACACTCTGGAGGACATTCTGAAGATCCTGAATTACACAAGACACTTTGTAGACAAACAGAACACAGGGAACTCCTGGCTTTTCACACTGCGAGATGTCCAGCTCCTTCACGATCTTCTCATGGACGTCTCCTCGACCGTAACACTGCACTGTAAAACACAAAACCTGTGCTCACTCATCCTGCCTCACACCAGCACATTTCACTCAGGGTAATTCTCAGCAATGGAAGGAAATGTAGCTGATTTAACATTCCTCATAGCTCAGAGATGAATACCTACAGGCATGGGTAAACAGTTCATGTGTTGGGAAAAGGCTTTGTACCACTATGGATCAGTCAGGGTAAGGAAAGATCCCAAATGCTGTGACAGTAACAATTGTCATTTTACTGCAGGACACTTCCTCAAGTTGCATCACGGGGGCATCTGAGGGCAGGGGTTGCACAGGGTACCATCCTGACCGTGGAAATCATGGACTCTTGGAGTTCGTACAGGAAGGGCTAGAGTGGTTCACAGAGAGGGGGAGTGCTTGTAGGGACCAAAGGGAGATGCAGAGATGCGGGACATCGGCAGAATGTACATTGTGGAAAACCTTGAGCCCATCGAGTTGAGGCAAATGCCCGAACCCTGTCCTCTCACCGTTACACTGAAGCTTCTCCGAGCTACCAGCGATCAACTGCCAAAGCCAGGAACCCAGTCCTGCGCTCGTCCCTGACGAGATCTCACCATCCTGCGGATCCTCGCCCGACCCTGTTAGTCAACACACAACAATCACAATTTTGTCATGCAAGACAAAAACATACATTAACATAAAGACCCGTATTTTTTCTGCTCTGAACCCCACCACGTTCCTTCCGTTCCAATTTTCCAATGGGGTCACCGACCGGAGTACAGCTCCGTCAGTCTCCCCAAAACCACACCGACCTGCATCGGACACGTCCAGTATGCTCGATGGGAAGTTTACAAAAAGTGTGAACTTTCGCTAGTAAGAGGGTACGAACCTCCAGTAAATCCGCTCCTGTGATGACGCTATGTCTGAAGGTTTGAATCGCTCCCGGACACGGGTAAACAGTCGTCTGGGATCTTTTTCTGATAATACTCATTTGTCTCTTCCACCTACGGACAGCACCACCCTCACCCCCCAACCCCCACCCCCCTCCTCCACCACCACCACAGTCCACGCCGGACACCTCCCCTCCGTCCTACCCCAAATCTTCCACCTGTCACTACTACCCCTTCATACTCCCTTGCTGTTGCCGCCGCCTTCACCCTTCCCCAGACCGCCCTTCAATATCGCTCTCTTCCTCACCCCAAAAGTTCAACAAATTCCTCATCTTCCACTTTCATCGCCACCGAAATACATAACTTTTTTTTTCCGTGTTACCCGGCTCGTGGGGGCGGGCTATCGCCTCCCCCTGCAAATTCCATTGGACCTAGCGGCAGCTGCTCAGTACGTTCTTCTTCCGACTTTTAATGATGTTTGGCAGTCAAACTTAAAGGTGCATTACCGCCGCCAACTGGACTGCAGTGTGGTGCAGAGTTGGGAAATAAAACCCTTACTAGTTCTTTATCAAATGAAAACTAAATTACCCGAAAGCCCTCTAGATTGGAAATAATGAAAGACAACATTGTGAATAAAATTAAAGTCAATTCCATAACTTAGTTTTTAAGTGAAAACTGTCAACCCCCAAAGCGAGTAGTGCATCCTGCATTTGCCATTTTTTTTCAGCCTTGTATACTTCACATTGTAAAAGAATGTGTTCAACTGTTTCTTTTTCTTTCTAAATCTTTTTATTAATATTAGTAATATGGACAGAATACAGATGATATATTGATAAAGAAATTACCAACATACACATTCCATTACATATGAAAAAAAACATACATAATAGTTACAATATAAATGAGTTTACCAAGACATAAGCCATAAGATATATGTATGGACATAGTAAATCTAAATATTTCATAATGTATAATATAAAAAAAACAGAAAAAAGAAAGAAAAAAAAACAAAAAAAATTTATATAATGCAGAACTAGCTAATCTAATCTAATAACTATAACTAATAAGTAATATAAAAGAAAAAAACAAAAAAGGAAAAAAAACGGGCTGTTTATAATATCTCACAAAAATAAGTATTCATCAATGCCGTCACTTCTGGTCCTCTCAAAATACATAAGCTGAAAACTGGGAAATCAAATGAACTTGGCACAGGGTCATATTACATCATATGAAAATGTTGAATAAACGGTCTCCATAACTTTTCAAATTTAATAGAAGTCTCAAAAGTACCACTTCTAATTTTTTCTAAATTTAAACATAACATAGTTTGAGAGAACCAATTAAATACAGTGGGAGGATCAATTTCTTTCCAATTCAACAATATAGATCTGCTAGCCATCAGAGATAGAAATGCAATCATTCGACGGGCTGAAGAAGATAAATGCAGTGAATCTAACGTTGGTAAACCAAAAATTGCGGTAATAGGATGAGGTTGTAAATCAATATTCAAAACCGCAGAAATAATATCAAAAATATCTTTCCAATATTTCTCCAAAAATGAACACGACCAAAACATGTGAGTTAAAGACGCAATTTCAGAATGACATCTATCACAAATAGGACTTATATGAGAGTAAAAATGAGCTAATTTATCCTTGGACATATGGGCCCTATGTACGACCTTAAATTGTATTAGTGAATGTTTAGCACATAATGATGATGAATTAACTAATTGAAGAATTCTATCCCAATTCTCACTAGAAATACTAAAACTAAGCTCTCTTTCCCAATCCTGTTTAGTCTTATAAAGAGGCTCTGAACGTATCTTCATAATTATATTATAAAGTTTTGAAATAAGCCCTTTTTGAAAAGGGTCTAATTCAAATAAACTCTCCAAAGTATCTGAAGGCACAAAATTTGGAAACGTAGAGAGTACAGAACTTAAAAAATGTCCAATCTGTAAATATCTAAAAAAATGAAATCTCGGCAAGTTATATCTGTTGGATAATTGTTCAAAAGACATGAAACAATTATCTAAAAATAAATCAGAAAATCTTAGTAATCCCTTAGTTTTCCAAGCTGAATAAGCTTGATCTATAATGGAAGGGTGAAAAAAACAATTAGATACAATAGGACTATTTAAAACGAATTGAGTCAACCCAAAAAATCTCCGAAATTGAAACCATATACGCAATGTATGTTTAACTATCGGGTTGTCAATTCGTTTCGGCAATTTAGAAAGAGCAAAAGGGAGAGAAGTCCCTAAAATAGAACCCAAAGCATAAGCTGATACCGATTTAGATTCTAAACTCACCCAACAAGGGCCAAAAGATCCACCCCCATCTTTCAACCAACATAACAAATATCTAATATTAACTGCCCAATAGTAAAATCTGAAATTAGGTAATGCTGACCCGCCTTCCTTTTTTGTCTTCTGTAAATATGTTTTACCTAACCTGGGATTTTTATACTGCCATATATATGAAGAAATTTTAGAGTCAACATTAGTAAAAAAAGATTTCGGGATAAAAATTGGTATCGCTTGAAAAATATATAAAAACTTAGGTAAAATAACCATCTTAATAGCATTAATCCTACCTATTAGGGATAGAGACAAAGGTGACCACTTAGTAAACAAACTTTTAATCTGATCAATTAAGGGTAAAAAATTAAATCTAAACAAATCTTTATGGTTTTTTGTGATTTTGATCCCTAAATAAGTAAAAGAGTCATTAACTAATTTAAAGGGTAAATTTCCATAAATTGGGACCCGTTTATTCAATGGAAACAATTCACTTTTATTAAGATTTAACTTATACCCAGAAAACTCGCTAAATTGAGCCAATAATGATAAAACTGCTGGAATGGATTTCTCCGGGTTAGAAATGAATAATAATAAATCATCTGCATACAAAGATAACTTATGAATATCTGTCCCACGATTAATACCCAAAATATCCTGTGATTGTCTGATGGCAATTGCCAAAGGTTCTAAGGCAATGTTAAATAGTAATGGACTAAGAGGACATCCCTGTCTAGTGCCCCGAAATAGGCGAAAAAAGGGAGATCTTTGATTATTGGTAACCACTGAGGCTACTGGAGTATGATAAATCAATTTAATCCATGATATAAATATCAGACTAAAATTAAACTTCTCCAACACATTAAATAAGTAAGGCCATTCAACTCTGTCAAATGCTTTCTCCGCATCTAATGAAATCACGCATTCTGAAGTATCATGTGAGGGAGTATAAACAATATTCAACAATCTCCTAATGTTAAAAAAAGAATAACGATTTTTAATAAAGCCAGTTTGATCATCTGAAATAATTTTGGGTAATACCTTCTCCAATCTAGATGCCAGTAACTTAGAAAAAATCTTGGAGTCTACATTCAATAAAGATATAGGTCTATAAGAAGCACAATTAGTAGGGTCTTTATCTTTCTTCAATATTAGAGAAATAGAAGCTCTATAAAAAGATTGTGGCAAATTCCCTAATCTAATGGCCTCCTCAAAAACCTTACCTAACCAAGGGGAAAGAGTAGCGGAAAAAAATTTTAAAAATTCAACTGTATAACCATCTGGACCCGGTGCTTTCCCAGAATTCATTGAGGAAATAGCCCCTTTAATTTCTACATCCGTAATAGGAGTATCCAATATCAAAAGATCATCAGATGATAACCTTGGAAAATTTAATTTTCCAAGAAAATCAGACATGGTATTATAATCTTGAGGAAATTCAGATTGATACAGGGAGGTATAGAAATCTTGAAATGCCTTATTTATCTCATCATGATTAACTGTCAGATTCCCATTCTGCTGACCAATCTTAGTGATTTGATGTTTAACCAGAGCATTCTTCAATTGACTAGCTAACAGTTTACCAGATTTATCACTATGTATATAAAAATCAGATTTAGTTTTCATTAATTGATTTTCAATCGAGGATGTAAGTAATAAACTATGTTCCATTTGAAGTTCAACCCTTTGTTTGTAAAGCTCCTTACTAGGAGCAATCGAATATTTCTTATCAATCTCTTTAATTTTATCAACCAATAAAAGAGTTTCCATCTTGATACGTTTCCTCAAACCAGCAGAATAAGAAATAATCTGTCCACGTATATAAGCTTTAAAAGTGTCCCAAAGTGTTCCGCAGGAAATATCATCTGTAGAATTAGTTGAGAAGAAGAAGTCGATCTGCTCCTCCATAAATTTTATAAAGTCAGAGTCTTGCAACAAGGTAAAGTCAAATCGCCATTGTCTAGCATTAGAAGCTGTATCCGTAAATTTCATAGAAAGTAATAACGGAGCATGATCAGAGATAGCTATAATATCATAGTTACAACCGATTACCAATGGAATAAAACAAGAGTCTACAAAAAAATAATCAATTCTTGAATAAGAGTGATAAACATGTGAGAAAAAAGAAAACTCTTTGTCTTAAGGATAACGGAATCTCCAAATATCAAAAACTCCATTGTCAGTCAAAAAAGAGTTAATACAAGTGGCCGACTTATTAGGTAAAGTCTGAATAGATAAATATTTATCCATCAGAGGATTTAAACAACAATTAAAGTCACCACCCATTATTAACTTATATTCGTTTAGATTGGGTAAAGAAGTAAATAAAGACTTAAAGTCAGGACAATCCACATTTGGAGCATAAACATTAACCAAAGCAACCTTTTTATTACAAAGTAAACCCGTAATTAACAAAAATCTGCCATTCGGATCCGAAAAAATATCATGTTGAACAAATGAAATAGAGGAGTCAATAAAAATTGAAACTCCTTTTACTTTAGCATTCGAATTTGCGTGATACTGTTGACCCCGCCAAAATCTAAAAAAACGAAATTTGTCCTCCCTCCTCACATGAGTTTCTTGTACAAAAATGATATGAGCATTAAGCCTTTGGAATACTTTGAAAATCTTCTTTCGTTTAATTGGATGATTTAAACCATTAGTATTCCAAGACACAAAATTAATGGTCTGAGCCATAATTCTAAAATCAACCCTTTGGTATAGAAAGGGTTAACCAACTTATAAACTCATGCACCCGGAAGAGGAACAAAAGTAGTGAGAAAACCCGGAAGTGACGACAACACAGACATATTTGAAGTTCAAAAACAGCCCGAATAAAAAAACTAACACAAACTGGTACAAAAAAAAAGAATTAGAAAACAGACCATCCCCCACCCCCCGAGAAAAAGAGAACAAGCCAAAATATGATTTAAAAAGAGAAAAAGTAAGACTAATCCTACCCCCATGTCAGCTGAAGAACACTCCATATAAAAAGGATATATATAAAAGAATCAGCCCAACTTTAAAAATAAAATCGCTATAATAAAAACTATATTTCTAAGTATAGTTAGTTGTAAAAAGAATAAAAATATAATCACTAAAAAACAATTATAACTCGGGCTCTGGCCCAGACAAAACAAAAAATATTTAAGCTAAGATAAACGATGCATTGTACGGAAGAAACGCGAAAAATATAAACATAATGCCATCTTAAGCAAAACCAAAAATCTTTTCCAAAAAACCACCATCTTAATCAAGGAAAAATTTACCTTCAAAGAATTAAAAATATACCTTCGAAGGAACAAAGTTAATAGACAAGTATGTAGTTAAATGATTAAAGTGTATAAGGCAAAACAATTAACATGACGCAAACACACTTTAACTTGAGTATAAAGTGTAGGATGAACCTACACCAATAACCAGATTTTAATTCTGGTTTAAGAGATCGAGAACCATCTTACACGATCAGAATCATTCATTTATTAAAGACTGGTGTCTGTAGCAGTAGGAAAGTTCTCCTCCAGATATTTTCTCGCTTCTGAAGTTGAAAGGAAAATTTGTCGTGGAGCATTCGACGGAGAAATTCGAAGCTTCGCGGGGTATAGAAGCGCAGGTTTCAGATTTTTCTCATAACATTCAGCCATCAACGGTTTAAAAAGAAGCCTTCTTTTTAAAAGATCTGAACTAAAATCTTCGATCAGGCGGAAGCAAAAATCTTTGATTTTAATCATTCCTACCCGACGAGCTGCTCTTATAACTTGTTCTTTGTCATGTACATAATGGAACCGGACAATTATCACCGAAGGTTTGTCTGTAACACTCGGTGATCGACGCCGAATTCTATGTGCCCGATCCAATAAAGGGGGGTTATTCGGGAAAATCGTCGGAAAAGCTTCTTATAAAAGTTGAGCAAAATATTTCGAAGGGTCATCTTTTTCTATGCCGTCTGGAAGACCAAGTACACGTAAGTTCTGTCTTCTGGACCGATTCTCAAAATCGTCACTCTTGGCTTTAAGGGCTTCCATCAGCTTAATGGTCGAAATTAAATCCTGTTGCAGTTTTCCAATAGTCAAATCTCGCTTCCGAGCTTCTTCTTGCAGAGACGCAATAAGAGCTTGTTGCTGTTTAATTACTAAATCCGTCTTAACCATGTACTCTTGAAAAGCCTTTATATCTTCTTTAAAAAATTGTTTTAGTTCAGCAAATTTTTTATCCAAAACCTCCATAAACAATTCAAAAGTTAATTGTGTTTGTTGTGTCGGAGCCTGCTTTTTTTCCGTTACCGTTCGGATTACGTCCGGGATCCCGTCCCTTAGACCTGAGAGACATTTCTGTTTGCATATCTTCAAAAGTTCACAACAAACTCTTGGGAGTAAATCCAAAAAAAAGAATAAAGAAACTTTCGATATAGGTGAAAATAAGCTGAATAAGGGTAATCAAAGGTTAAAAAAAGTAAAGGTTATGGAGCGAATCCAAAACGGTACTCACTCCATGAGCGTCTCCAGCTGACTCCAACTGTTTCATAATGATGACAAAACCTACACACCCCAGAGTGTTTTCCAACAAGATATAAGGAATAAAGTATAATATGCTGAATTCTAAGTTCGGTCAATTTAATTCCTTCCCGTTTTGTCTTACCCCCTTCTCCCATCCATCTAACAGCTTTATGCATTCTGTCTCTCCTTTGCCCTTTATCCCACAAGTTTTGTCATAACCACTAATTCTTAGTGCCACCAAACCCTTAGCTTCTGATTTGCTAATTGGAAGGTCTATATCCACAGATGAACTTTTAATTGCCTTATTGGCCAAACAATCAACTTGCTCATTCCCCTCAACTCCTTGATGCACACTCAGTACAATGCCAGATTGTGAGTGAACTGGCAGAAAGACAAGGCAGGTATGAGGAATCTCATACTCTGGTTGGCTGAGGTTGGATGTGGGCAGCTAAAAGGAATTGGGTACAGGTCAGACAGACAGGAGAGGAGGAGAATTGACTCTCAGCTCAAACCTGCCCACCAGACAGTCAAGCCGGGGCTGGTCGGTGCTTCTCTCAACTCCTCTTCCATCATCTTTCTCCAGGCTCCATCACCAAATGTTTATTCCCCTGCGTGATCCATTCTCCACATCTATACCATCATTTCCCTCTTCCAACACGTCAGTTTTATACCACTGGATCATTATCTGTAGGTAAATTCCTTGTTCCAGATACTAATGAAAACAATCCAGCATCTCTCTTGTCAAACCAAAGTCTTATGTGTTTGAACAAGATGACCCCAATTTCTTCTAAACTCCAAGTTGTACAGCCCAAAATGGTTGATGGCAGAACTCTCTGATTCCCAGTTAAGCTTCAAGAAGCTTCCAGATTTTAACCTCAATGGCTCCCTGAACAGTTGGGTCCTCAGTTTCCTCATTTGCAGACATTAGTCAGTTCAGATTGGCTAAAATATCTCCCCCACAATTTCCATCAGGACAAGTGCAACACAAGCTGTGTGCTTAGCCCCTTGCTCTACTCTCTTTATACTTGTGACTGTGAGGCTAAGCACAGCTCCAATGCCATATATAACTTCACTGATAACACCACTTACACTGGCCAAATCAAAGGTGGTGACAATCAGCATATAGGAGGGAGGTTGCAAGCCTAGCTGAGTGGTACCACAACAGCAATCTCTCACTCAATGTCAGCAGGACCAAACAGCTGATGATTGACTTCAGGAGGAGGAAGCCTGAGGTCTATGAGGCTATCTTCATCTGGAGATCAGTGGTGGAGACGGTCATCAACTTTAAACTGTTCAGTCTTATAATTTCAGAGGACCTGTCCTGGGCAGATATAAAGAAAGCATATCTTCTATTTCGCACCTTTATTTCCTCAAGAGATAGTGCATATTCAGGATGACATCTAAAACTCTGACAAACTTCAGCAGATGTGCAGTGGAGAGCATTTGATTGGTTGCAACATGGCCTTGTATGGAACACCAATAGCCGAGAATTGAAAAATCCTGCAAAAAGTAGACAACACTGCCCAGTTCATTACAGGTAAAGAACTGCCACCACTGAGCAAATCTACATGGAGCACTGTTACCAGAAAGCTGCATCTATCCTCAAGGACAGTCACCACCCTGACCATGTCATCTTCTCGATGCTGCCATCAGGAAGAAGTTACTGGAGTTTTCGGACCCACACCACAGAATTTGGGTACAGTTAATACCCTTCAACCGTCAGGTTCCTGAAATTTTATTCTGTTTCTTCGATATACTGTGCATGCTTGCAAGAAAATTAATCTCAAAGCTATGTATGATGACATTTACATACTTTGTTAATAAATTTACTTCGATCTTTGAAAAGCTGTTCATTGACTTCTAGAAGAGGGTGATGCATTATTGTTTTCCCTTCTATTTCAGACTAACACCAGCATACTAGAGGAGGGCAATATGAACACCATTTCCACCATGATAAAGGAACACAACTCTGATGGATAGGTCAGGCATTCCAATGCCTAACTCACGTCTCCCCAAACAGATTCTTTACTCACAGTTGAATGAAGGACAAAGTGCCCAGCTGAATAAGTTCATCTAAAATCTGGAAAGATATTGCACTCAAGAGATGTACCTGGAGAAAATCTTTTCAAGAGGGAGTGCACTACATGGGAATGACTGCCACTGTATGGACAATAATATGTTATTGTTACGTCCGTAGCCCCCTCCTTTGTGAGATTTGCCAGATCACTGTTCGGTTGAGTCAAACGGGGGGGCCCAAGACATGAGGGGGAGATGTGCAGGATGTCACTTTTCTCCCCCCCATAGCGATGTAAAGCTACGGGACATGGCCATTGTCTCTTGGAGACAGATTTGTGGATTGAGATGTTCTGCTACGTGAATGCCCTCGGGCAAAGTGGGCTGGTTGAGGGAGAGATTGCATCACCCCCAACCACAGATTCAACCCCAAATATAGACTGACCACAATCTAATTTTCCCCACAGATTGAACCCCAATTACAATGTCCAGAAACTAATCTTCCCCATGGATTGAACTACAATTACACTCTGTCCAGAATCTAATTTCCCCGCAGATTGAACCACATTTACATTCTGTCCAGAATCAAATCTTCTCCACAGATTGGACATCAATTACATTCTGTCCAGAATGTAATCTTCCCAACAGATTGAACCTGAATTACACTATGTCCAGTATCTAATCTCCACCACAAATTAAAACTGAACTACACTCTGTCCTGAATCTAAATTTCCGCACATATTGAACCCCAATTACACTGTCCAGAATCTAATCTTCCCCACAGATTGAACCCCAATTACAACCTGTCCAGAAACTAATCTTCCCCATGGATTGAACTCCAATTACACTCTGTCCAATTACATCTATGACCCTGCGAGTCAGAATAAAAGAGGGGCTGTAGGAACAACCCCTCAGACACACCAGAAGAAACGTTAAGCGACCACGTAACAGCAGACGGTCATCGGAAACCAAGCCATGTGCATTCAATTCCGTGGCTGGAATTGGTGGCTGAAACCACGGAAAACGGCTTTTTAGCTAACAACGGGGAAACCCGCTCCCCTGACTCAACGGATTGACATCGTAAAAGACCCAGGCAAGTTTACACCGCATTGCTCTTAAACCCAACTACGCTGCAGCTTGAACGAACTGATAGTGACTGATAGCTTTCCATCAGACAATACAGTAACCCCTAGACAACGATAGAGTTATTTCTTATTGGTTATTATTATACCCGCACTTAGATTTAGTATTGATGACGTATATTATCTGTATGTTTGCATTAATCTTCTTTTTGTGCCCTTTATCAATAAATACTTTTGAAAATAGTACCATCAGACTTCAACGGACCTCCCTATCTTTGCTGGTAAGAAATCCAATTACGGGAATTTCGTAACAAAGTTGGGGTTCTCGTCTCGGGATTTGACACCAAATTGGCAGGGCAGTGAATCGGGATTGTAAGTCCAAAACTTGGATCTGGTTACGTGGGTAGCCAGACGGGAAACCAGCAAAGATGGACATGGGTGAGTGTATAGAAAACCCAACTCTGGAGGCGCTGGAGGTGGCCTCCAAATCGGACTTGATAAAATTGGCGAAGGAGTTAAACCTCGCAGGGGTGAGGTTGTCAATGAAAAACCAAGAGGTGCGAAGGGCAATAACTCGGTATTATATTGGGAAGAAGGTGTTTACAGATGAGATATTGGAAAATATCCCTGAAGAGGCACCCGCTAGTGGGATGGCTCAGTTAGAGTTGGAGAAATTAAAGTTGGAACATGCAATTAAGTTAAAGCAGCTGGAGGCAGCTGAGAGAGAGCAAGAGAGGGAGAGGGCCAAGATAGAGCAAGAGAGAGAGAGAACCGAGAGAGGGAGAGAGAGCGCATGAAATGAAGTTAAAACAGCTGGAAGCAGATGAAAAAGAGAAACAGAGAAAGCATGACTTGGAGATGGAGAAGTTACGGCAGGAGCCACGAGTTCTGGGGTCAGACCAAGAGGAGCATTTCAATGTTAGTCGAGAATTGAGGCTAGTTCCTCCGTTCAAGGAAACGGACGTCGATAGTTACTTCTTGCTTTTTGAAAAGGTGGCAGTGAATCAGAAGTGGCCCAAAGGTCAGTGGGTGGCACTGTTACAAAGTGTGTTAAAGGGGAAGGCACAGCGGGCATATACGGCATTGGCCATGGAGGAGGGAGAGGAGGAGAGTTATGACAAAGTAAAAGTGGCCATTCTCCAGGGTTATGAGCTAGTACCTGAGGCGTATAGACAAAAGTTTAGAAGTTTAAAGAAAGGGTGGAATCAGACGCATACCGAGTTTGCCGATGAGAAGGGTGTGCTCTTGGACTGGTGGTACACCGCAGAGAGAGTGGGAGAGGATTATGGGCGTCTCAGGGAGCTAATTCTGATTGAGGAATTTAAAGGGTGTGTTTTGGAGGATATCCGGACGTATCTGAATGAGAAGCCGGATAAGTCCATCTCAGAATTTGCTAGGTTCGCAGATGAATATGCCCTAACCCACAAGACAGAGTTTTCCTCGAATAAAAGCTCCCAGAGAGACCGTAGGAATGATCGCGAAATGTCCGCCGGCTGAGGCAGAGGTCCTGCCGGGAACTAGTGGTCAGGTCGAGGGGGAAAGGCCAGACGGCCAGAGATTTCCGGGCTTGACCTGTTTTAATTGTGGAAAAGTGGGACATATTGCATCGCGGTGCTTTGCTCCGAGGAAAGAAACAGGAAAGGGGAAAGCAGCAGTCCCTATCGGATGTGCCGTGGTAATCAGTAGATCGACAAGAGAGCCCTGGGTAAACAGAGTACGAGAAGGGTTGGAGACTTGTCTGTCACACGGAACCGTGTCTGTGAGGGAGGGAGACACACCAGTTCCCATACGGACCTGGAGAGACACGGGGGCTGAGCTGTCGTTGATCAGCAGTAAGGTATTAGAGTTTGGTCGAAAGACGAGAATGGTAGCTGTAAAAGGACAGAAATGGTGTCCTTACATAAGGTCATTATGGATTGTGAGCTGGTATCTGGACCAGTTGAAATAGAGGTGCGATCAGAATTCCCGAGGAAGGACGCGGACGTCCTCCTCAGTAATGATTTAGCAGGTGGTAAGGTTTGGGCAGCCATGATGATGGCCAGCCGACCGGTGAGTGTTGCGGCCCCGCCCCTAGATTCCAAGATCTACCCCACATGTGCGGTCACTTGCAGCCTGTCGAGAAAGGCAGCTGAGAACGAGAGCTGTTTAAGTCTGGCCAGTTTTGATTTGGCTGAGATGTTTCTACCGACCTTGTACCACGAGGGTTTAAAGGGTGGTAAAACGAAGAGTAGTAAAGTGAAAGAGGATAAGGAAGCGGAGGTAGATCTGCCCTTAGCGAGGAGAAAGGTCCTAGAGGCTGGAAATAAAGATGAGGAACTGCTAGAGTGGTTAAGAGTTCCAGAGTTGGACAAGGATGATCTGTCTGGTTTGGCAGAACTGTTTGAAGAAGTTGAAAATTCTACAGGTGTTCCTGATAATGAAATGAGGGCAGTCCTAAAGGAAAAGGATGCCATTACCTCGAAGAAGTCTGCTGGGTTGGCAGATGAGGTTGTTTCAGCCAGCGGGGTTGAGTTTACTCCGGAAGGGAGTTGCCCAGAGAGTACCTGGGAGATACCGGGGAACTTAGAATTTGAAAAGGGTACGGGTATTGAAAGCCTGGAAGAGGCCAATGTCCCGTTTGAGTGTGTCCAAGATGGGGATGCACGTGGTATTGAACCTAGCAACGGAGCTCAGAAAAAGGCTGAGGTATTTGATTCAGTGGGACGGGATGGCCATCCTTGTGGGTCAGATAGACTTGGTTCAGTGGAAAAAGGGTTAACCTTGGTAACAGTGGGAAGTGGGAGTTCCCAGGTGTTTGTGCTCGAAAGTGTGTTCAAAATTAATGCAGAGTTTTAAGAATGGGGAGATAAGAATTATCATTGAAGGAAACGGGAAATCTGTAATTCCCAAATCGAATGAAGAAATTTTAAGTCCTCCAGATTGCTTACAGATTAAGCCAGAATATGACAGGGCCCCCCACACTATTGTTATTACAGCGTGTGGTGTAAAAGGGCAGAATTTGAAATGCTGCTTGAGCAAGGAAGTCGAACTGAAACCACATAGTCTGAAGGGGCCTGACGAGAGGGTTAGCCACCTGTGTAAAATTACAGAGGTGGGTGGAAATTCAGAAGATGGGCTAAGTTTGGGACACTGTGTTGATAAAATAATTCCTATGGAACAGGCGGGCGAGGGTTTATCTCGCCACCTTACTCAAATTCCCGGGAAAAGAGGCGACGGTTAAGGGGGACGCCATTTTTAAATAGCAAAGCCCGTTGTACGGGATTATTTGTGTTCTGGTGTTTTATTGATTGTTCTGTGTGGGGAATCTGTTTGTTTTCTGTGAGGGAGGGGCTGGGGATTTGTGTTCTGGTGTTTTATTGATTTTTCTGTGTGGGGAATCTGTTTGTTTTGTGTGAGGGAGGGGGTATTGGGTTTGTTACTGTTCTTTTTTGCAAGAGGGTGTTTGTGGATTTGATATTGTTGTCTATTTTTTCAAGGGAGGGGGTTGGAGATTTGGGATTTTTGATGTTCTGGTGGCAATCTTCTAGTAGGGCGACCTGTTAGTTTTTATGTGAGGGAGGGGTTGGGATTTTCAGGTTCAGTTCCTTTTCCATTTCATTTGGGAGCTGGGTGGTGGGTTGATGTCTTTTCTTTCAACAATGAGGGATTGATTTTGTGGATAGTCAGAATCTTTTTCCTAGGGCTGAAATGGCTAGCACAAGAAGAAGCAGGTACAGAAGAGATGCCAAGTGTAAGTTTTTTATGCAGAGAGTGGTGAGTGCGTGGAATGGGCTGCTGGCAGTGGTGGTGGAGGTAGAAACTCTAGGGTCTTTTAAGAGACTCCCATCTGGGAGCTTAGCTACATGGAGCTTAGGAAAATAGAGGGCTATGTGTAAAGCCTAGGTAGTTCTAAGGTAGGGACATATTCAGCACAGCTTTGTTGGCTGAAGGGCCTGTATTGTGTTGTAGGTTTTCTATATTTCGATATTTCCAATTCCATTGGATTTTCTGTAATTCTTGGCTACCTGGAGAAGATGAACATCAGAGTTGTATTGTACATGCATACCTTGACAATTAAATATATCTATGAATTTGTGAACAGCTGCTACTACTACCTCAATGCACCAATGGCATGCAAAACAAAGTGTTTCAATGTACCTTGCTACATTTGTCCACAATACAATGGGTGATTGATAAGTACATGGCCGAAGGTGGAAGGAGTCAATTTTAGAAAACCTAACACATTTATTTTTCAACATAGTCCCCTCCTACATTTACACACTTAGGCCACCGGTCATGGAGCGAAAGGATCCCTTCTTTGTAGAAGTCAGCAGCTTGGACCTCCAGAAAGTGGTCCACGGCAGGGTTGATTGATATGTTCATGGTCTAAGGTAGAAGATGAGTTATACAGCTCTCGTTACGTGCACATGCAGTTCAACTCTTTGAGTGATTATGTAGAAAGTTTGAAGGTAATAACTTATCTCCTTCTACCTTAGGCCACGAACTTATCAATCGTCCCTTGTTAATCTATTTACCAATTTAGATTGAATCTATTGAGGGAGTTGAGATTAGAGAATTGATTAACTCTGGGAAGCCATGACAGGCCGGCAATGGCATTCTCTGTACCTCACTGCAGATGACAAAACATTCAGCTACATAGGGTTAGACTGCGGTGAGCCACTTTCTGCACAGGCAAACTGGCTCACAAAATGACGTGCACATTGGCAGAGAGGCCAGCCCCAAAATGGTGCTGGGCCTTCTTCTTCACCAGCAAGGGAAGAAAGCCCGAGCATGGGGAAAGACTTTTGTAATGCACCTCTGACGTCATTTCCACCCAGAGAGGGTGGGAAACTGGGCTGCGTAGAAGCCAGCACCACGAAGTTTGAATAAACGCGTCTTGAGTGGAACTTATAGACTGCGTGTCGTTATTTCTAGCTCTGTGCATAGCACATCTCTACATTGGTGACCCCGACGGTCCAAATGTGATTTGGACTAAAGATCATCGATTTTCACACAGTTTCGCTAAAGCTGCCAACTTTCTGGACGCTGCGACCACGCGTGTGGTTTGACCAAACAGAAACACAGTTCCAGATTCGACAGATAACTTCTGTTTCCACGCATTACTATTACGTGGTGAGCCCCCTTGACCAGGAGACAGCCACCCGTGTTGAGGATTTCATATAGCCACCCCCTGAAGAAGGCAAATATGCAGCATTCAAAGCATTGCTCATAGGGACCTTTGGCCTCTCACGGCGTGAGCGAGGTGCCCGCTTGCTGCACCTGGACTGCCTGGGAGATAGGCTGCCGTCAGCAGTAATGAACGAGATGCTGGCCCTGGCTGAAGGACACAGACCTTGCCTCATGTTTGAGCAGGCGTCCATAGAACAACTGCCCGAGGACATACATCTGCTGTTGGCCGATGCAGATTTCAGTGATTCCTGGAAGGTGGCAGCCCCAGCAGACATGATGTGGAAAGCCAAGAGGGAGAGGTAATCTGTTCCATCGAACAGATTACCAGGCCACACGCCCAACAGCAGGCCAGACCAGCCCAGCAGTGGAGTGCACACAACCCAGAGGCAGGAGTGAGGAAGCCAATGAACAGTGGTGTTTCTACCACCAGCAGTGGGGCACAGAGGCCCGCTGTTGTCGCCCACCCTGCAAGTTCCTGGGAAACGCCAGGGCCAGCCACCTGCTGGTTAACTTGCAAGGGAAAAGACAAGTCCATGCCAAGTTTTTCCAGACGTTCTCCGTGAGTGAAGCCAAGTTGGCGGCCCCACACCTGGACTCCATCACGCTGTCTGACAATGAATTCACCAGAATCCTGGTGGACTTTCCATCGGTTCTGGCACCGCAGTTCACGGCAGCCATGCCCAGACACGGAGTACAGCACCACATCCGACCCAGGGACCACCCCTCCATGCCCACACATGAAGTCTCCCCCCGGACAAGCTCTGCCTGGCGAAGGAGGAGTTTAAGAGGATGGAGAAATTGAGGATCGTACGGAGGTCCAACAGCCCATGGGCGTACCCCCTGCACATGATGTCCAAGCAGCCAGGGACTGGAGACCATGCGGTGACTACCGCAGACTGAATGAGGCTACAACTCTATACCGCTACCCTATGCCGCACATACAGGACATTGCAGCAAATCTGCACGGGGCAAGCATCTTTTCCAAAGTAGACCTTGTCCGGGGATTCCATCAAATCCCAGCACAACCTGAAGACGTCCCAAAAGCAGCACTCATCACCCCGTTAAGCCTGAAGAATGCCACACAGACATTCCAGCGGCTAATGGATGTGGTGGGACGCAACCTGTACTTTGCATTCATCTACTTGGATGACATCCTCATAGCCAGCAGTAGTCATCAGGAGCATCTGAACCACCTCCGCCAGCTCTACTCCCGCCTTAGTGATTTCAGCCTCACGATCATCCCGGCCAAATGCCAGTTCAGACTTAACACCATCGACTTCCTGGGCCACAGGATTACCAAAGACGGGGCAACACCTCTGCCCGCCAAGGTAGACATGATCTTCCACTTCGCCCGGCCCAACACAGACAAATATCTGCAGGAGTTTGTTGGTATAGTGAACTTCTACCACCGTTTCCTCCCCTCAGCAGCCTGTATCATGCGCCCTTTGTTCACCCTGATGTCGGGTAAAGGCAAGGACATTACTTGGGACAAAGAGGCCATGGCCACTTTCGTTAAAGCCAAGGTAGCCTTGGCAAATGCCGCGATGCTGATGCACTCCAGAACGGATGTTCCAACCGCCCTCACAGTGGACGAATACAACACAGCAGTCGGTGGGGTGCTGGCAACCCTTGGCGTTCTTCAGCAGGCAACTACAACCACCCAAACTCAAGTACAGTGCCTTCGACTGAGAGCTTTTGGCACTATATCTGGCAATCCGGCATTTCAGGTACTTCTTAGAAGGCAGGCCGTTCACCACATTCATGTACCACAGACCATTGACCTTCATGTTCACGAAGGTGTCCGATCCCTGGTCGGCCCGCCAGGAGCGACATCTGTCCTATATCTCCGAGTACACAATGGACATCCAGCATGTCTCGGGAAAGGACGATGTCGTGGCGGAAGCATTCTCCAGACCAGCTGTCCAGGCCCTATCCCTGGGGGTGGACTATGCAGCACTGGCGGAGGTGCAACAGGCAGACAATGAGATGCCCAGCTACAGGACCGCATCTCGGGTTTGCAGCTGAAAGACTTCCTCGTCAGCCCAAGTGAGAGGACCCTCCTGAGTGACGCGGCTACCGGCCAACCTCGTCCCACTGTCCCGGCTGCCTGGCGGGGGTGAGCTTTCAACTCCATACACGGCTTGGCACACCCATCTATCAGGACAACCGTCCGGCTGGTCTCCAGCAAGTTCGTGTGGCACGGACTTCGCAAACAGGTCAGCAAATGGGCCAGAACATGCACGCAAAAGCCCCGCCGCAGCAGTTCAAACCCACCCGCCGGAGGTTCGACCCATTCATGTGGAGATCATGGGTCCCCTACCAGTGTCCTGAGGAGCGTGGTACCTCCAAACTAGGGTAGACCATTTCATGAGGTGGCCAGAGGTGGTCCCGCTCACCGACAGCTCTGCCAATTCCTGCAACGAGTGCTGATTACAACCTGGGTAGCACACTTTGGGGTACTGGCCCACATTACCTCCGATGGAGGTGCCCAGTTCACATCCAGCCTGTGGTCGGCTGTGGCCAGCCTGTTGGAAACACAGCTACACCACACAACTGCCTACCACCCACAATTGAACGGACTAGTGGAACGCTTCCACCGTCACTTGAAGTCGGCTCTCATGGCCCGCCTGAAAGGGCCTAACTGGGTGGACAAGCTTCCCTGGGTTCTTCTTGGAATCCGCACAGCGCCCAAAGAGGATCTGCACACCTCATCGGCCGAGCTGGTGTATGGCGCACCCCTGGTTGTCCCAGGAGAGTTCATACCAGCCCCAAGGGGGCAAGAGGAAGAACTTGCAGCAGTCCTGGACAGACTGTGAGAGGCTCGGTAACCTGGCCCCCATACCCACTTCACAGCATGGGCAGAACCTGACCTGCATACCCAAAGACCTGCAGAACAGTAAGTTTGTATTTGTACAAAGGGGTGACACCAGGCACCGCTACAGTGGACGAACGTGGGGCCATTCAAGGTGATCAAGAACAACAGGTCCACGTACATTCTGGACGTTGGGGGGAAAGAGGTTTTCATGGTGGACCGACTCAAACTGGCCCATGTGGACTTGGCACAGCCAGTTGAGGTTCAGGCACTGCAGCTCAGAGGCAGACTGCCCAAACAGAGACTAATCCACACAGTGGACGTTGGGGGGTGTATAGCCGGTTCTTGGGGGAGGTTATGTGGCGACCCACTTTCTGGGCAGGCGAACCGGCTCACAAAATGGTGCGTGCATCAGCAGAGAGGCCAGACCCAAAATGGCGCTGGGCCTTCTTCTTCACCAGCATGGGGAGAAGGTATTTCACCAGTGGTATGGAAAACAATGCCTTTCTCTGTGCTTTGCTAGAGTTGACAATAATAAATATGGTTACCAATTTAGATTGAAACTTAATGGGATAGAGTTTGTCAGATCTGCTCAGGAAAGTTTCTCTCATCGGTATGTAGAAGTAGCATTGAGAGAGCATGCGATACTGGATCTGAAAAATGGGAATGAGTCAGTGCAGAAGACAGAAGCTTGTGCAGGGGAACACTTTGTATCTAGTGATCACAACGCCATGAGCTTCAAAGTAAATGTGCAAAAAGATAGATCTGGTCCATGGGTTGAGATTCTAAATTGGAGAAAGGCCAATTATGATGGTATCAGAAATGACTTGGCTAGTGTGGACTGGGACAGGCTGCTTTCTGGCAAATGTGTAGATGGTAAGTGGGAAGCCTTCAAAAGTGAAATTTTCAAGAGATATTGAGGCTCTGGTTAAAATAATAAAAAGAAGAGGAGAATAGCAGATAAGACCCAGTAGGGACAAATGGGGTGCTGATGGAGTACAAGAAATGCCACAGAATAGTTAAGAAAAATCAGGAGAGATAAAAGAAAACATAAAGTTTCCCTAGCAACCTAGTGTCATGGTCTGGTCCATGGTCCACATTCTGGTTCACGGTCTGGTCCATGGACTCTGGACTCTGGGTCTTCCGGCTGTCTCTTGTTTCAGTTGGGCTTAATCATAGGCACCTGATGCTCGTCTTCGGGCTGGGAATGTAAGTGGCCCTGGTTCAAGATGTGGGTGCTGGTTTATCTTGTCGGGATCCCATCCTCACCTCGGTGGGGTAAGTCAGGCCATCTTGGCTGTTACCCTACAGTTGGATCTGTCCCTTCCTGTCCTCGACTCTGTTGGGTAAGCCAGGCTGCATTGCCGTTACCCTGAGGTTATACTGTTCCCTTCCCTTACCCTTCTTTCTGTAGACCTTTGCTGAAGCATGGCCTGCTACCTTTC
This sequence comes from Hypanus sabinus, assembly GCF_030144855.1. Classification (NCBI taxonomy): domain Eukaryota; kingdom Metazoa; phylum Chordata; class Chondrichthyes; order Myliobatiformes; family Dasyatidae; genus Hypanus; species Hypanus sabinus. The sequence goes on from NC_082706.1 coordinate 56,244,696, forward strand.
ACCTGGAGCCTTGACTGCGATCTTTCACCTATTCCTGTCGTCATGTTCTACCGCTGAAGCAAGACTGGAGCCTTGCTGTGTCTAGATCAGGAACTATCTTTTGTTGTTTGTAACGGTCTCTTTATGTCCTCACCTTCGCTAGGTAGGTCCAGCCATTTACCACTACCTTGTGTATGGAACCGTCTCGTCATGCTCAGCTTTCTGTTTATGAGTCCCAGCCCTATGTCCTGTTCCCAAGGAGGGGTCCCAGCTCTGTGTTCCGCATTCCTGTATCACAAGACCAAGGCTCTGTGTTCCAGTCTCCCAAGTCTGAGCTTCATGTCCTCATCCAGCCCAGGAGTCCTGCATCCAGTCCTTTTACCTTGCCACGTCTTGTCCTCGCCTAGATACGGAGTCCAAGCCCAAGTCAAGACCCAGGTTCCGGGTCCTTGTCCAATCTCTGGCTCAGAGTCTTTGTCCAGGTGCCCAGTTCCAAGTTCCTAGTTCCTCGTCCAGGTCCCGCTTTCCTAGTCTAGTCTTAGCCCTGACCCTGTATCCTAGCCTTGGTCAGGGCCTGTGTCTTTAAAGACAGGAACACAGAACACAGAGCCAGGACCCTTCCTTGGGAACAGGACGTAGGGCCGGGACTCATACTCAGAAAGCTGAACATGATGAGACGGTTCCCAACTCAAGGTAGTGGTAAATGGCTGGACCTACCTAGCAAAGTTGAGGTCACAAAGAGACGGTTCCAAACAACGAAAGACAGTTCCTGACATAGACATAGCAAGGCTCCTGTCTAGTTCTGGTGGTGGAACTTGACGGCAAGAATAGGTGAGAATGCAGGGGAGGCTCCTGGCGAAAGGTAGCAGGCGAGACTTCAGCCAAGGGCTACAGAAAGAAGGGCAAGGGAAGAGAATAGTCCAACCTCAGGGTAATGGCAAAGGAGGCAAGGATGGGATGTTGATGAGATGAACCAGCACCTCCACTCGATCCCAGGGCCACTTATATTCCAGCCCCAAGATGAGCATCAGATGCCTATGATTAAACCCAACTGACGCAAGGGACAACCGGAAGACCCGGAGTTCGGAGTACATGGACCAGACTGTGAACCAGAACGCGAATTTCACAGACCAGAGCATGACACCTAGACTGATTGGTCCAACCAAAGTGCAACACCTCGCTCTTGATTGCATTAAAACTTATCTGCAATGTTTCCAGCTGATCTAGATCCCTCTGCAAGCCATGATAGCCTTCCTTGCTGTCCACTACACCACCAGTCTTGGTGTCATCCATTTAACTACATTATCATCCAGCTTGTTGATATAGATGACAAGCAACAATGGACTCAGCATGATGCAAAACACGATGGCCTTAGAGTTTATTTTAGAATAGAAAGGAGCAAAGTGTGTCATTATAGTACAGGAATGTTATACCTATCTTCATGGTGAATCTGAAAGTGTAACCCACCTAGCTAACTATATCCAGAGAAGTGTAAAACAGATACATAAGTTTGGAAGAGAATTCCGTAACTATAATCCTCCTGGGGGCTGGGGGGCTTTTAGGAAGATCTTTGGTGGTTGTTGGAGAATGCTAGTACATTATGGAATTAATATCACTACAATAATAGTGTGTGTTTTGACCACTCAGCTCAGATGTGCTACCCTACCCTGCTTATTGACTCGTCCCATTTCTATGTTCCCTCACTGGTATTTATGACCAGGAGTATAACAAAGAGGAGAGTTTAAAATGAGACCCCTACCACCAGGCTATGAGGTCCCATATGCTAATTCTGATATTTATAGTTGTGATCAAAATGGAGGAGACTGTGGAGGAAAATACTTTGATAGAAAAAATGTTAATATTGGCTTTTTGGGTATGGAAGCCAGTTGTAGCTTAGTTGGTTATAGATATGGCCTTGGCTTTCAGAGGAGAAGACTCTTAGAAAAAATACTTTCAGTTGCTTTTCTTGTAAGAATTTGACTCCAGGAAATGAGACAAACTATCTGTTAATAGAAAGTTGTACACACGACTAAAATTTTAATTTGTGGCTGTTGCTATTGTTACGTACCCCGTAACTGGGTGTCTATCCAGCAAAGATAGAAGAATCCGTTGGAGTCTGGTGGTACTATTTTCACAAGTATTTATTAGTAAAATAAGCAAATCAATACCATTAATGCAAACGTATAAATGACATAAGTTAGCAATAATAAACCTAAAAGTGTAGCTATAATAATAAGCAATAATAAACAAGCTCTATTGATGTCTAAGGGTTTTCAGTTCAGTTCATGGGTGCTGAGGTAGATATGGTTGTTGTGTTGTAATTGTTGGAGAGAGAGAGAGAAAGAGAGAAAGCAAGAAGTAACAGCTACAGTCAGGCAAACCTTCCTTTGCGTTCTTGATCCATCGTGTTGTTGTGGCCATTCAGTTATGACCCCTCTGTCCTTCAGCTAGACCGTTCTTCTGTGGTGGACTCATCACTCTGGCATGAGTGGACACACACACAAGTCCCCACTGGCCCTGCTATAACACTGTGAGTTTTACTGACCAACCTCCTGGTTCAGTCTCCGAAGCCCCACACCTTCCCGTGGGTTCCAACACTCAATCAGTGTCCACTAGTGTGTCTCTTGGTGTGCCTGAAGGGTGCCTCTCCAGACCTGACTTTTATCCCTATTCACGGGGTCTCAGTTATCAATCAATTTTGAGTGACTGTGTCCATCAAACCAGCCCACTCCGGCTGTCCACTGAGGAATTTTAATGAACAGAATGGTATAGGATAAATAACCCTTGCAGAAGTCATAACAGTAAATCACCAAGTCTCTCTTCCCTCTCTTATCAGTAGCAGATGTTCTTGCATGTTTGTTCCTCATATCTCTCTCTCATGAGCAGCATAGCAACAGTAATGGTTTGTGATTCTCCCGGGGGGGGGGGGGAACATGGGCAACTCTGCACCCTTCTGCCCATCAGAGTTGTTCATCCTTCGTAACACTATGGTTATAGTTTATCACAAGAGATCTGCATGTGAACCTGGTTATCTTATTTAATTCACAAGGATAACTGAACAGCCTTTACTTTTGCAATTGATTTCTACATGTATAAAAGGTGCTGTGCTCTCTGTATTATTTGGTGTTCGAAACCCATTTTTACAGGTTCCACTCCCCACGATATTATGAATAAAGACCTCTTTAGTTTGAAGTCTGTGTCTAATTTACTTATGATCAACTTTCATCAAACTTCCTTAGCAAATTAATTTCCCTAACAAGGACCTTGTCAAGTGCCTTGCTAAAATCCATGGTGACAACATTCACTACCTTGCTTTCAACAACTTTCCTGGTAACTTCCTCAAAAAAACTCTGTAAGATTGGTTAGACATGACCTACCACACATGAAGCCATGTTGACTATTCTTAATCAGTCAATGTCTATCCAGTTACTTGCACGGTATATCCAGTCCCTCAGACTACCTTTCCCACTTCTGATGTCATGCTTACCAGCCTACATTCCTGATTTATTTTTAGAGCCTTGCTTGAACAGCAGAAAAAACATTGGCTATCCTTCAATCCTCTGGTATATCTCCTGTTGCTAAGGATGATTTAAATATCTCTGCTATGGCCCCATAAATTTCTGCACTGGCCTCCCACAGGGTCTAAGGTGACATCTTGTCAGGTCCTGGGGATTTATCCAGCCTAATTTTCCTTGGGATAGCAAACACCTCCTTCTCTGTAATCTGTACAGGATCCATGAAGTGATTGCCACTTTGCCTTACTTCTATAAACTCTGTGTCCATCTGTTAAGTAAGTACATGTATTACTATTCAGACCTTCCAGAGGACTAACTGTATCCCTTGAAATCCTTTTGCTCTTACTATATCTGTAAAATCCCTTATGATTCTCCGTCACCTTCTCTGCTAGGGCAACCTTATGCCTTCTCTTAGACTTCCTGGTTTCTTTCTTAGGACAAATGGCATTATGATCACTAGATGCAAATTGTTCCCCTAGACAAACTTCTGTCACCCCCCTTGTCTTATTCCCTACTAGCAGATTAAGTATTGCATACTCTTTCAATGGGACTTCTATGTACTGAGTATAGAAACTTTCCTTAACACATTTGATAAACTCTGTGTCATCTAGTACTTTTAAAGTATGAGTGTCCCAGCCAATATGTGGAAAATTAAAATCATCTACTTTGACAGCATTAAGTTTCATGCAACAGTCGGCGGTGTCTCTCCAAATTTTTTCCGTTAAATCCCTCAAACTGTTGGGTAGTCTGTAGTATAGACTCATTAACGTGGTCATTCTTTTCTTATCTCTCAGATCCACCCATATTTCCTCTCCAGACGAATTCTCCAGTCTGTCCTGACTGAGCACTGTTGTAACATTTTCCCTGACTAGTAACTGAACCCTTCCTCCTTTAATCCCTCCCACTCTGTCACTTCTAAAACAATGGAACATCAGAATATTGAGCTACCAGTCCTTTCCTGAAACCAAGTTCCACTAGTAGCTACGTATCATCTGGTGATACTTCTTGCATTGAAATCTACACAGTTCAGGATATTTGTCTTACATGCTCAAACACTGTCGTTCCTGACTCTACCTGAGGTCTTAACAACATCTTTCTCCATAACCTCTCGCTAACTGCTCTGGCACTTTGGTTCCCATTCCCATGCATCTCCAGTTTAAACCCCATCATGCAGCACTATCAAATCTTGCCACTAAGATACTAGCTTGCCTTCAGTTCAGCTGCAAGTTTTCTCTCTGTATGATCCCACCTTTCCCAGAAGGGAGGCCAATGATCCATAAATATTATGCCCTCCCTCCCATACCATCTCCTTAGCCAATGTTAAACTGTATAACCTTTTTATATCTGGCCTCACCAGTACATTGCACAAGTAGCAATTTCAAATCACAACCCTGGAGGTTCTGCCCTTTAACTTCTCACCTAATTCCCTGAAATCTCTTTGCAGAACCTCGTCACTCATCCTACCCATGTCATTGATACCTACATGGACCACAACCTCTGGCTCTCACCCTGCCACTTAAGAATATTGGACAAGATTTACCACAGGTTAGTACGGCAAGTGAGGAAAGAGATTTCTGCACCTTTGGCCATGATCTTTGTGTCCTCGCTTGTCACAAGATTTGAACCAAAAGATTGGAAGTTGGCAAATGTTATTCCTTTGTTCAAGAATGATAATAGGGATAATTCTGTTGCAGACCACTGCATCTTATTTTAGTGGAGGTTGAACTACTGGAGAGGTTTCTTAAAGACAGGTTACGTCAAAGCATTTGGAGAAATATAGGCTGATTGGGAAGAGTCATCATTGCTTTGTGAAAGGCGTGTCATGAGCCTGACTGAATTCTTTGAGGGTGTGTACGCCTTGATGAAGGTAGAACAGTGCTTGTGGTGTATATGAATTTTAGAAAGGCATTTGATAATGTTTCCTGTAGGCTCTTCCCCAAATTCAGGAAGCTTGGGATCAAAAGAGACTTAGCTGTGCTGACTTGGAATTCACTTGCCCACAATAGGCAGAGGGATGTAGAATATGAACACAGTTAGTATGGAGGGGTCGGTGGCCAGTCATTTTCTGCAGGGTGCTGTTCAGGGATCCCTGCTCTTTGTGATTTTCTTATAAATGACTTGGATGAAAAACTGTAAGAGTGGGTTAGTAAGTTTGCAGTTGACGTGAAGGTTGGTAGTGTTGTAGACAATGCAAAAGGTTGCCATGGGATACAGAGGGACATTGATAGGATCCGCAGTTGGTATGAGAAGTAGTAAATGGAGTTCAATCTGGAAAATTCTGAATTGATACACTTGGAAGGTCAAAATTGAAATCACTGAAAAGGATTATGATGCCAAGATTGTTCCAGTGTGGAGCAAGTCCATAGATCCCTCAAAGATACCACGTAGGTTGATAGGGTGGTTAGGAAGGCATATGGTGTGTTGACCTTCACTAGCCAGGGGACTGAGTTCAAAAGCTACAGTTCATAACACATTTCACAAATTGGAGATTTCAGAACAGCCTCACAAAATGACTGCCTGCATTCCTTTCACCACAGGATTTCAGAGCATGTGCTCTACTCCATGATGGCCACACCTTTCCAATGCATTCATGACCCATGCAGTGGAACTTTGCAAGTTCAGACTCAAAACAACCTTCACTCTGCAGGTTCTCCATGATAGCATGTTGCAAGATAACTTTCACTTTTGCCCTTGCAACTGTTGCTTGCTTTACAATAAACTGAACTTTGATACTGACCTTCAAAATCCTGCTTTTTTCTTTCATCATCATTAGTTAGATATGAACCATAATTCTAAATATCTGCAGTGCTGTAATTACTGCTGGGTATGAGGACTGTGTCTTGCAAAATGTAATGCTGTAGACAAACCTTCATCACCAAGTAACGGAACAGACCTGTGGGCAGGTAAGTATCTGGAAGCAAGGCAGAGACTCACCACCACTTTCACTAGGACAGTCAGGGGTCAGGGATCATTGTGTCCTCAATAGCAACACAAACGTCTTGCAATGTGACTGTAAAAGATTTACAAGAACAATGGCTCTAGGCAACACCCTTGTGAGGGATTGTAAACTCTCCCACTTCATACAGGAAGGACTTTCTTCCAAGAAACATTGGAATGTGAGAAGGAGGAATTATTGGCAGTCAAGAAATCCACGTGAATGTTGATGATGCTGGATTAATTCAGAACGTGCATGATTTGAGAAGCATCCAAACATATGAGCCTGTCATTGTCCCTTCTGGCACCTGGTGGTCGCTGGAGACAGACTATCCACTGACATCTTCTACAAACCCACTGACTCCCATAACTATCTTGACTATACCCCTTCCCACCCTGCCCAATGCAAAAATGCCATTCCCTATTCCCAGTTCCTCTGTCTCCGCTGCATCTGCTCCCAGGATGAGGCTTTCTGTTCCAGGACTTCTCAAATGTCCTCATTCTTTCAGGATCATGGTTTCCCTTCTGGCGTCATCAAAAATGCCCTCACCCACATCTCCTCCACTTCCCGTACTTCAGCCCTTAACCCATCCTCCCATCACCACAACAGGGACAGGGTTCCCCTTGTGCTCACCTACCACCCCAGCAGCCTCCGGATCCAACACATTATCCTCCACAACTTCTGCCACCATCAACAGGACCCCACCACCCAGCACATCTTTCCCTTCCTACCCCTCTCAGCTTTTCTCAGGGATCGTTCCCTCCGCGACTACCTGGTCCACAAGTCCCTCCCCACATAACTTCCACCCGGCACTTATCCCTGTAAGCGCAAATGCTACACCTGTCCCCACACCTCCCCACTTACCACCATTCCGGGCCCCAGACAGTCCTTCCAGGTGAGGCAACACTTCACCTGCGAGTCTGCTGGAGTTGTCTATCGCATCCGGTGCTCCTGGTGCGGCCTCCCCTACATCGGCGAGATCTGACGCAGATTGGGGGACCGCTTCTTCGAGCACCTCCGCTCCATCCATCACAATAGACAGGACCTCCCACTTCAACTCTCCCTCTCATTCCCATCTAGATATGTCCATACATGGCCTCCTCTACTGCCATGTTGAGGCCAAACTCAGGTTGGAGGAGCAACACATCATCTACCGTCTGGGTAGCTTCCAGCCTTGTGGTATGAACATAGAATTCTTCAATATCTGATCATTCTCTTGCCCTCCCCCTTCCCCTACCCCAGGTCCCTCTCTGCCTCTCTCCCCTTTCAACTTTCTGCTTCTTTATCACGACATTTCTTTCATGATTATCCCCTCCCCCTCCACCCTTTATCTTTCCTCTGATTGGTTTTCCAGCTGGCGCCTCTAGGCCCTACCCCTCCCCTATCTCTATTACTGGGCTTCGGCCCTCTCTTTCCCCCCATTCCTGATGAAGGGTCCCGGCCCGAAACGTTGGCTACTCTTTTCTCACGGATGCTGCCTGACCTGCTGAGTTCTTCCAGCGTTGTGTGCTACTACAAGAAGGTGCCAGTTCGTTGGTCAACTCGTGTACGAGTAACCTCACTCCATGGTGTTTAGAGCTATCAGTTCTAAGTCTAGCCTTGTTCCTGAACTATCTACCAAGACCAAGACTCCGGGTAAAAACCCCCTTGGAAGCCTGCCCACGCTCGCTACGACAGCAGCGTCTCCCTCCTCAGCTTTTCGCGCCCGTGTTCACCACTTGGCTTCGACCCACCGCCACGGCCGGGCGACAGAACGAACTGGCCACGATGAACCCAGCAGACACGGATCCCGTACAAGAGGCCCTGACTAACCAGGGCCACCTGTTGGGCGCCCATGACCAACTGCTTCAGGAGATCACAGACAACCTTCGGACGCTAACCATGAATGTGCAGAAGGTCAGTGAAAGAATGGACCAGGTCTCCGCTTTGGCCTCCCCACCCCCTCCAAGATCCCCAGCTACCCAAACTGCACCGCTCGGGATGGCTTCGCCCTCGGAGTCTGCAATCCCATCCCCTCGAGAATCGTCTGTGCCCGACCCTGAACCCTACGCCGGGGACCTAGGCAGGTGCCGGGCTTTCCTGCTACAATGATCCCTGGTTTTCGAGCTGCAGCCACGTATCTACACTGCCGACAAATCGAAGATTGCGTACATCATGGATCTATTACGAGGGGAAGCCTTGGCTTGGGCAACGGCGGTGTTGTTCCTCTTTGTCGCAGAAATGAGGAAGGTTTTCGAACAATCCATTCGCGGCAAGGACGCCGCGAGACGACTGCTTTCCCTTTGCCAGGCTTCCGAAGTGCAGCCAAGTATTCCACTGAGTTCCGGACATTGGCCGCAGACTCCAGGTGGAATGACGAGGCCCTACGAGAGGTGTTTCGGCAGGGCTTCTCGGACCAGGTGAAGGATGAATTGGCCGCGAGAGACGACACGGACTGTCTGGACCGGGGGTCGGCAACCCGCGGCTCCGGAGCCACATGTGGCTCTTTTACGTCTGTGCTGCAGCTCCCTGTTGCTTTGGGAAATAATTGGTCAGTATTTAATTAAAATGTATTTTATGTTAGTTTGTTAGTTTTTGAAATGTAATTCTAAATTTGAAGATTATGGTGATCTTGTACAATCTAAATAAGACGTTGTGGCGACCCATTTCCTGACACATCCGAACCGGCTCACAATTAGCCAGCGTTCAGGCTAAGGGAGACAGCCTACGGGGGTTTGTGAGTACGTGTCTTTTGCAGCATCCGCGCCCATGGGGGGCGGGTTGAGGGAGGCTTAAAAGCAAGGCTGTTTAGTTCGAATAAAGCTATCTTTGACTGCAGTTTACTGACTGCGTGTAGCACACCGCTACAACGTGTTTTTATCGCTGGCTGTCCAGAGGGGAGGTGCTGAAATGCTTTGTCGCGTGTCTGGAAGAAGTGAAAACTTTCCTGGGCAGCAAAGGGCTCACCTTTCCTGAGCTGGAACAGCCAGAGTGGCTGGAAAAGCTACACTTCATGGTAGACATGACAGCGCACCTGATCACGCTGAACACAGCTCTTCAGGGGTAAGGACGTACAGCCCTGCACATGTTGGAGGATGTTTTGGCATTCGAGCGCAAGTTGACAGTGCTTGCCAGAGATTTACAGAACGGCACATTGTCTCACTTCCCCAATTTGAGAGAGTTCAAACAAGGTCACGACATGATAAATTCGGAGTATTTACATTCTGCAATCATCGCAATGCAAACATCGTTTGGGAAACGCTTCTGTGAGTTCAGAGAGGAAAAAAAACACATTATCCTTCCCGGTCACTCCGCTAAGCATCGATCCATCCCTACTGAATACGACTGCATTGTCAGGTGTGAGTCAACCTGACCAAGTATGATAATTATTTTAATTGCCTATTATTTTACGTATATTCATATGTTTTCATTGTTCAGTGAAATACTCCTTTTATTTTTCAGGTTGACAGCTGGCTGACGTTATTTTTGGTTTGCTGCTGGCGGAAAATTTAAGTTTGGCGTTTTTCATAAATACAAGAAGGACTCAAATAGACGTTGAGTATTTTACTTTAAAGTAACCTTCAACCCAACGTCTTTTTTTCTGAGTTCAAAATGTTTTTGTTGCCTGCAGAAATGTAATTTCGTTTTCTCTGCAGGAGTTCATCAATTTCATAAATGCAACACATTATAGTTTGTTTATACATAGCATAAAGGCAAAACAAAACGTTGTATGCAGTGTTATTTCATTTTAAATGTCAAACGGGTTTTGCGCTCCCAGTGTTTTCTTTTCTGTGGGAAACGGGTCCAAGTGGCTCTTTCAGTGGTAAAGGTTGCTGACCCCTGGCTGATCTCGCTAGCCATCCGATTAGATTATCGACTTCGAGAAGGTCTGAGAGAGCTGACCGATTACCACGTTCCTTGGTCCAACTTACTTTCTCCAACCAGCCCTAACCTCTCTCCCCCCGCCGTTCCTCGCAAAGCTCCCGCTCCTACTGTTCTGGTGGGTCCGACGGCACTCCCTTCAGCATTCCAGACTAGGATGCAGGTCCAGGCAACCGTGAGCTAACAACAACAGTCTCTATCCCTATCCGCTTTGTTGGATTCCGGTGGTGAGGGCAACCGCGGGACGAAGAGATAGCCGCCCAGCCCGGAATACCCCGCGAGCTGTTAACCAACCCCCTGGAGGCCGGGTCCTGGACGGAAAACTGCTGGCTCGGGTGACCCACTGTACGCCGCCCCTGACCTTGATTCTATCCGGCAACCATCGGGAGGAAGTACAATTCAGCCTCATTCAATCACCTGGGGTACCCATGGCTGACCCAACACAATCCCCGGATTGACTGCCTGTGGTCGGCCCTATCTCCCGGAGAAGCTACCGTGACCCCACCTGTTTTGAAACCCCTTGACTTGCCCCGCGTCCCCAAGGAGTACCATGACTTAGTACAGGTGTTCAGCAAACAGCGGGCCCTTTCTCTACCCCCACACCACCCATACAATTGTGCTATCAACCTTCTCCCAGGGGCCCCGCTACCCACCAGTCGCCTATTTAACTTGTCCCGGCCAGAGAAGGAAGAAATGGAAGGATACATCAGTGAATCTCTCGCGGCGGGCATTATTCGACTCTCATCCTCCCCGGTGGGCGCAGGATGCTTCTTTGTGGGGAAGAAGGATGGCTCTCTCCGTCCCTGCATCGATTACCGAGGCCTAAATCAGATCACAATTAAGAACAAGTACCCACTGGCTCTTAAAAGTTCTGCGTTCGAGCCACTTCATGGAGTCACCATCTTCTCGAAGTTGGACCTCTGAAACACCTACCATCTGGTCCGGATGAGGGAGGGGGATGAGTGGAAGACGGCTTTCAATACCCCTTTAGGACACTTCGAGTATTTAGTCATGCCTTTCGGCCTCACCAATGCCCGGCAGTTTTTAAGCCTTGATTAACGATGTACTAAGAGACTTCATTAACCGCTTTGTGTTTGTCTACCTGGATGACATCCTGATCTTTTCCAGCAGTCCCCAGCAACACGTGCACCATGTCCGTCAAGTCCTGCAGAGGCTGGGGGAGAATAAATTATTCGTAAAGGCGGAGAAATGCGAATTCCACGTCCCCTCGGTCAGCTTCCTAGGTTATATAATCGAGAGTGGACAGGTGAGAGCTGATCGCGAGAAGATCCGGGCTGTGGCGGAGTGGCCCAAACCCACGGACCGCAAGCAACTCCAACGGTTCCTGGGGTTTGCGAACTTCTATCGCCGCTTCATCAGAAACTACAGTTAGGAGGCGGCTCCCCTTACCCGACTTACCTCGCCTACCACACCGCTTTTCTGGGACCCCGAAGCTGACTCAACATTCACTAATCTGAAGAAGCGTTTCACCATCCTGGTTCATCCGGACCCATCCGGGCAATTCATCGTGGAGGTGGACGCCTCCGACTCCGGCGTCGGAGTGGTCCTATCCCAAAAGGAAAGTTCGGACGAAAAGCTTCACCCCTGCGCCTTCTACTCTGGCCGACCGTCCCCCGCCGAGCGGAATTACGACATGGGAGAATCGGGAACCACTGGCAGTCAAACTAGCGCTGGAGGAACGGGGGCAGAACACCCGTTTGTGGTATGGACGGATCATAAGAACCTGGAGTATATTAAGACCGCCAAGCGATCGAACTCCCGTCAGGCTCGTTGGGCATTGTTTTTTGGATGGTTCCAGTTTGCCGTCAGTTTCCAGTTTACCCAGGATCCAAGAAGGGGAAACCTGATGCGCTATCCCGCTAGCATGACTCCAAGGAGGACACCTCCAGTCCCGAGACGATCCTCTCTCCAACCTGCGGGGTGGCCGCCCTCTCTTGGGAGAGAAAGCGGACTCGGCGATCGCCTGTACGTGCCCGCCTCCGTCAGGCCTCGGGTCCTCCAATGGGGACACTATCCCGGTTTGCCTGCCACCCCGGGAGTGATCGGGAGAGATACTACTGGTGGCCGTCCATGGAGGGGGACATCCGCTCTTATGTCTCGGCTTGTTCCCTCTATGCCCGGGGAACGGCCTCTCTTCGACCACCTGCGGGTCTACTTCGTCCTCTACCTGTCCCTGGTCATCCCTTGGTTGCACATCGCCCTGGACATCGTCACCGTTCTACCCCCCCCCCCCACACCCGCGGAAACACAACTGTCCTCACTGTGGTAGACTGATTCTCCAAGGCGGTGCACTTTGTGGCCCTCCCTAAACTCCCATCCTCCCAAGAAACTGCAGAGCTTCTCGTCTGCCACGTCTTCCGCCTCCATGGAATCCCCGCGGACATCATCTCAGATCGGGGTCGCCAGTTCATCTGGCAGAATTGGAAGGCCTTCTGTCAAGCCTTAGGTGCATCGGTCAACCTGTCACCCGGCTTCCACCCCCAGGCAGAACGGGTCAACCGAGACCTGGAGGCAACGTTACGTTGTGTAACGGCAAACCACCCGTCGTCCTGGAGCGACCTTCTCCCGTGGGTTGAGTACGCCCACAACTCCCTGGTGCGCTCTGCCATTGGGAGGTCCCTGTTCGAGTGCTCCCTTGGGTACCAACCTCCTCTGTTCCCCGCACGGGAAGAAGAGATCGCCGTACCGTCGGTTTGGGACCATATTGACCGGTGCTGGAGGATTTGGGAGGAGACTCGCATAGCCCTACTGAAATCAACAAATCGAAATAAGAAAACGGCTGACCAACACCGGACTCCAGCGCCGAATTACCAACCGGGGCAGATGATGTGGATTTCCTCCAGGGACATCCCGCTCAAAAACGCACATAGGAAACTCGCCCCCCTGCTTCCTGGGACTATTCAAGGTCGATAGCATTATCAATCATTTAGCGGTCCGCCTCACGCTGACAGAGTCCATGCGTATTCACCAAACCTTTCCTGTGTCTCAGTTAAAACCAGTCTCCGTCAGCCCTTTGTGTCTCCCGGCTGAGAGTCCTCCCCGTGCCCGGCTCATCGTCAACCATCCAGCATACATCGTCCGACGACTGTTGGATGTGCGCCGTCGGGGCAGGGGCCTCAAATACCTAGTGGACTGGAAAGGGTACGATCCTGAAGGACGTTCCTGGGTCCCCGGCTCCTTTATCCTAGACCCTTCCCTCATCCAGGACTTCCATCCAGACAGGCTTGGAGGATCGCTGGGAGGCTCCCATTGTGGGGGTGCGGGTACTATCATGGTCCCTTCTGGCACCTGGCTGTCCTACTGAGGAGTTGGGCCTTTAATACCTTGTTAGTTCCCAAAATATTCCCAGGTTCCAATAATTACGAACATCTGCATCCCATCAATCAGTAATATAAGAGCCCTGTGACCACCACTAGAAGGTGCCAGTTTGTTGGTCAACTCGTGCACGAGTATCCTCACACCATGGTGTTTAGAACTATCAGTTCTAAGTCTAGTCTTGTTCCTGAACTATCTACCAAGGCCAAGACTCCGGGTAAAACCCCCCTTGGAACCCTTCCCATACTCTCTACGACAGCAGCGTCTCCCTCCTCAGCCTCAGTGCCCGTGTTCAGCACTTGGGTTTGATCCACCACCAGGTCCGTGCAACAGAGCCAAGAATTTCACTCTACCTCTACCTCCAGTACCTACACCACAACAAAGGCTCGCGATCTGTCTTGATTCCCTGAGTGAAAGTTCCCATTAAATCTGCATCCACTGCTCATTCAGGCAGCTTGTCATGTGTCACCTGCATTGGAAATCTAGAGGCCTGTCTAGAGGCACGGGTTCAAATTCCCCCACCACCCACAATGCCCAAGCAAAGCAAAAAGAACATGGGCAATGAAATAAAATTTGGAAAAAAATCAAGCAGCAGGAATGACATTAATGGAATCCCATCAAAACCTGTTTGCTTCACACATGACCATGTGATAAGGAAGCTCTGTGGTCTATACATGATTCCAGAAATGTAATAACATGCAGACCATGATTCGATGAATCCACCCAGATGTACAAAACCACAATGATAAAGCAGACATCACTGTCACGAAATGCATATCGCTGGAGAAACTAAACAGGTCTGGCAACATCTATCGAGGGAAATAAAGAAATTGGTAGTAGAGGAGGCCACATTCAGATATGTTGCAATGGGAATTTGACAAAAAATTTAAATGTATGATCATCGGGCGATCCTGATGGTGCTGTGGATGGAGCGGAAGTGTTCGATGAATTGAACCTCTGATCTACATTAGGTCTCACTGATATGGGTGACCCTTCCAGTGGGGTTTGTGTAAAATACTTAACTCTGATATCTCACCTAAAGTTTCTCTAATCAACTTAAATGGATGTCCTCTAGAATTAATATTGTTGCCCTAGAAAGTAAGGTGCAGTCACACCGAAAAGACAGGAGATAGACAAGTTGGTGACAGTCAAGAGAGGCAGGGGGAGCAGACAGAGAGAGCAGAGCACCCCTGTGGCCGTTCCCATCAAAAATAAGTATACCGTTTTGGATACTGTTGGTGGGGATGACCTACCAGGAACAAGCTGCAGTGGTCCTTTCTCTAGCACTGAGGTTGGACCCTTGACTAGGAAGGGGAGGAGGGGAGAGAAGAGAGCGGTATTGATAGGGGATTCTATAGTCAGGGGCGCGGATAGGAGATTTTGTGGGGAAGATCGGGAGTCTCGGATGGTATGCTGTTTCCCTGGTGCCGGGGTCTGAGACATCTCAGATCGGGTGCAAGTTATTACCGAGTGGGAGGGCAAGAATCCAGATGTTGTGGTCCATGTTGGGACCAATGACGTGGGTAGGATGAGTGAGGGGGTCCTGTGTAGGGAGTTCAGGGAGTTAGGTGCGAAGCTGAAGAGCAGGACCTCCAGGGTAACAATCTCAGGATTGCTACCTGTGCCACGTGTGAGTGAGGCAAGGAACAGAAGAATTATAAAGATTAATACATGGCTGAGAGGATGGTGCAGGAGGGAGGGCTTCAGGTTTGTAGGTAATTGGACTTTGTTCCAGGGAAGTTGGGATTTGTTCCGACGGGACGGTTTGCACCTGAACTGGAGCGGTACTAACATTCTTGCAGGGAAGTTTGCTAGTGCTTCTTGGGCGGGGGGGGAGTTAAACTAAATTTGCAGGGGGCAGGGATCCAGAATGTGAGAGAGGATAGCGAGAGGAAGAATAAAGGACAGGTGGGGACTACACAGTTCCGAAGTATTAAGTGTGTAGTTGAAGAAGGTGGGGCAGAACAAGTGATAAGGAGGACTCGTGTACAGAGGGATGGTCTGATGGAGCGTGGAGTTAAATGTGTTGAAAGAATAAGTAAATTTAGGAAGGACAACAAAATTCTAAGGGCATATAACCTGATGGGAGTTCGGGGAGCTGGGTTCAGCACAATAGGCAGTGATTCAAACAGAGAGAGGAGAAATGGGTGAAAAATTCTAAATCTGAATGCACGAAGTGTCAGAAATAAGGCGGATTAGCTTGAAGCCCAGGTGCGAATGGGTAACTATGATGTTGTTGGGATAACGGAGACATGGCTGCAGGGAGATCAGACCTGGGAAATGAATGTACAAGGGTATACGTGCTATCGTAGGGACAGAAATGTGGGCAGAGGGGGTGGGGTGGCCCTGTTGGTGAGGAATGAGATTCAGTCCTTTGCAAGGGGGGTCATAGGGTCAGGAGAAGTAGAGTCTGTGTGGATAGAACTGAGGAACAGTAAGGGCAAAAGGACCCAAATGGCTGTTGTCTACAGGCCACCAAACAGTAGCATG
Organism: Hypanus sabinus; assembly: GCF_030144855.1. Taxonomy (NCBI): domain Eukaryota; kingdom Metazoa; phylum Chordata; class Chondrichthyes; order Myliobatiformes; family Dasyatidae; genus Hypanus; species Hypanus sabinus. The sequence continues at coordinate 56,260,812 of NC_082706.1, forward strand.
GATATTGGGTGCAAGTTGAATAGGGAGTTAATGTTGGCATGTGGCAAAGGTAATGTCGCAGGAGTTATGGGGGATTTCAACATGCAGGTGAACTGGGAGAATCAGCTTGGTGCTGGACCACAGGATAGGGAGTTTGTAGAGTACCTACAAGATGCATTCTTGGAACAGCTTGTACAAGAGCCGACCAGGGACAAGACTATTCTGGATTTAGTGTTATGTAATGAACAGGATTTGATAAGTGATCTTGCAGTAAAGGAGCCATTAGGAGGTAGTGATCACAATATCAGCAATTTTATCTGCAATTTGAGAAGGATAAGGGCAGCTCGGAGGTGTCAGTGTTGCAGTTGAACAGGGGAAACTATGGAGCCATGAGGGAGGAGCTGGCCAAAGTTGACTGGACGGATAGCCTAGCAGAAAAGACAGTGGAACAGCAATGACAGGTATTTTTGGGAATAATGCACAAGGTGCAAAATCAGTTCATCCCCCAGAGAAGGAAGGATTCAAAGGGGGGAAAGGGGCCACAGTGGTTGACAAAGGAAGTCAGAGTTTGCATAGCATTAAAAAAAAAGGAAATATGACAGAGCTAAGGCAAGCTAACGCAAGCTGGCCAGGAATATAAGGGAAGATAGCAAAAGCTTTTTTAGGTATGTGAAGAGAAAGAAGACAGTTAAGAACAATGTTGGGCCCTTGAAGAATGAATTGGGTGAAATTGTTAAGGAAAACAGAGAACTAGCAGACAAACTTAAAGAATACTTTAGATCTGCTTTCACTAAGGAAGACACAAGCAATCTCCCATGTGTATGGATGGGCCAAGGACATAGGGTAACAGAGGAAATGAAACAGATTGACATTTGGAAGGAAACAGTGATGAGAAGACTGATGGGACTGAAGGCTGACAAATCCCCAGGTCCAGATGGTCTGCACCCTAGGGTACTAAAGGAGGTGGCCCTGGAAATTGTGGATGCATTGGTAATCATTTTCCAATGTTCCTTAGATTCAGGATCAGTTCCTGAGGATTGGAGAATGGCTAATGTTATCCCACTTTTTAAGAAAGGAGGGAGGGAGAAAACAGAGAACTATCAACCTGTCAGCCAGACATCGGTGGTGGGAAAGATGCTAGAGTCCATTATTAAGGATGAAATAGTGGCATATCTAGATAGCAGTGATAGGATTGGGCTGAGCCAGCATGGATTAAACCAAGAGTAAATCATGCTTGACTAGTCTGTTGGAGTTTTTCGAGGATGTAACCAGGAAGTTAGACGGGGGAGATCCAGTGGATGTAGTGTACCTCAATTTTCAGAAGGCATTTGATAAGGTCCCACATAGAAGATTGGTGGGTAAAAAAAGCTCAGGGCATCAGGGGGAAGGCATTGACATGGATAGAAAACTGGTTGGCAGATAGAAAGCAAAGGGTAGCAGTGAATGCGTGTTTCTTGGAATGGCAGGTGTTGACTAGTGGGGTGCCACAGGGTTCGGTATTGGGACCACAGCTGTTTACAATTTACATTAATGATTTAGATGAAGGCATTGAGAAGAACATCAGCAAATTTGCTGATGATACTAAGCTGGGTGGCAGTGTGACATGTGATGAGGATGTTAGGAGAATTCAGGGTGACTTGGATAGGCTGGGTGAGTGGGCAGATACTTGACAGATGGTGTTTAATGTGAGTAAGTGTGAGGTGATCCACTTTGGGAGTAAGAACAGGAAGGCAGATTATTATCTGAATGGTGTAGGGTTGGGTAAGGGAGAAATACAAAGCGATCTCAGAGTCCTTGTTCATCAGTCACTGAAGGTGAATGAGCAAGAGCAACAGGCAGTGAAGAAGGCTAATGGAATGTTGGCCTTTATTACAAAGGGAATTGAGTACAAGAGCAAGGAAATCCTTTTGCATTTGTACAGAGTCCTGGTGAGACCACACCTGGAGTATTGTGTACAGTTTTGGTCTCCAGGGTTAAGGAAGGACATCTTGGCTGTAGAGGAAGTGCAGCGTAGATTCACGAGGTTAATTCCTGGGATGTCTGGACTGTCTTACGCAGAGAGGTTAGAGAGACTGGGCTTGTACATGCTAGAATTAAGGAGATTGAGAGGGGATCTGATTGCAACATATAAGATTATTAAGGGATTGGACAAGATAGAGGCAGAAAATATGTTCCAGATGCTGAGAGAGTCCAGTACCAGAGGGCATGGTTTGAGAATAAGGGGTAGGTCATTCAGGACAGAGTTAAGGAAAAACTTCTTCTCCCAGAGAGTTGTGGGGGTCTGGAATGCACTGCCTCGGAAGGTAGTGGAGGCCAATTCTCTGGATGTTTTCAAGAAGGAGCTGGATAGGTATCTTATGGATAGGGGAATCAAGGGATATGGGGACAAGGCAGGAACCGGGTATTGATGGTAAGTGATCAGCCATGATCTCAAAATGGTGCTGCAGGCTCGAGGGGCCGAATAGTCTACTTCTGCACCTATTGTCTATAGTCCATTGACAGTTAGTTGGATTTTGCACACTTGTTGTCCTCTCTGTTGGGTGTGATCTTACATTGATTCTCTTATCTCATTGAAACATTTCGTAAATTGAAAGGCTTAGTAAGAGTAGATGTGGAAAGGATGTTCCCCATGGTGGAAGAGTCGAGGACAAAAGGGCACAGCCTCAGGATAGAGGGGCTCATTTTCAAAACAGAGTTGCAGAGAAACTTCTTTAGCCAAAGGGTGGTGAATTTGTGGAATTTGTTGCCACATGCAGCTGTGGAGGCCAAGTCATTGAGTGTATTTAAGGCAGAGATTGATACGTTCTCAGTTGGACAAGACATCAAAAGTTATGGGGAATTAGGATAGGGTTAAGGAGGAGATAGAAAAAAAATGATCAGCCATGATTGAATGGCAGAGTAGACTCAGTGGGCCAGATGGCCTCATTCTGCTCCTATCTCTTCTGGTCTTATGGTTATTGGATTTATGGAGTAAGCCCTCAAGAAAACAAATCTGAGGTTTGTATGTGGTGACATATACGTGCTTTGATAATAAATTTACATTGAACTTCGAATTTAGCTAAGCCACACGTGAAGTCTAGGAGCTGGGCTTGGTTGTCAGAGGCTATTTGACACGCATACCACTAGGATCGCTTAATAAGTAGTGGGAGCTTATCTACATTACGACTCCCTGCTATAATGACCTTTTGAACCAATATGTAGCACCGTATGAATCAATAATGGTTCATCTATCATGCAATAATGCCTCACTCATCACTGTAGAGTAGAGAACAGAGAATGTGGAAGGTTCCTTGTTGTGGAAGGTGTTTCTGTAGCAGGAAATCTGAAATTAGTTCCACGTTGCTGATAAATCTAACTCTTCAGGTTGTGAATACAGATGAAAAGGTAAACATCTTTAAAGTTATTATGTGGAAATCATTGGGTATGCTTCATACCCATGAACTCAAAGCTGAGACTGTCTTCTGAAAACAAAACTGTAATTTTATTTACATAGACACATAGCACAGAGTAAACGCTTCCGGCCCTTCAAACCACAATGTCTAGAAAGCCCCAGTCAACCCAATTTAACTCTAACTTAATCATGAGACCAGTTAACCTACCCATAAGAACATAAGACATAGCAGCAGAAATAGGCAATTTGGCTCTTAGATTATGTGCTGCCATTCCATTATGGCTTATTTATTATCCCCCTGGACTCCATTCTCCTGCCTTCTCCCAATAACCTTTGACACCATGATTAATCAAGACCATATCCACCTCCACCTTAGATATACCCAGTGACTTGACCTGCACAACTGTTTTTGTCAATGACACCCGGTACATCATCAGACTTAAGGAGGGAACCAGACGACACAGACAAAACCCACACATTCCATGGGGAAGCTGCACAGAGACTCCTTACAGAGGATGCTGGGATTGAACTCTGAATCTGGTACCCTGGGCTGTAACAGTGTCACATGAAACGCTGTGACACATCAAATGATTTAATGGTTTAAGGAATGCACACTTTTTGATGAGGCAATTTCTGCACTGAACCAGTTCAATAACTTGAGATCATAACACTACCCTAGTTATTCCAGACAACAAGCAGTGAGGCCACCCTCTCTTTGTTTCCCTCAACTCCATGACCACTCCCTAATGCCTGTACTGTCATCCCTTTTGTTCATTACTCTCTCCTGTTTTTCATCTGCTCATGTCTTTCTTCCCCTCATCCTGCTTCTCACCAAGGGTACAGAAGCTCTGTAATGTGCCTTCATGTTCAACCTTCTACAATTTATCACTTCACACTTTTCTGAATTGACTTTCATCTGCCACATCACTACTCAGCTCTGCATCCTATCAACGTGACAACTTTCTCCACTGTGCACAACAGAGGAGACCATGGACAACTACGTTCTGATGGGAATGGGAAGTGTAACTGAAATAGGTGGCTTTTGAGATATCTGGCTGGGGAAATGGATGGAGTGAGTGTATTCAACAAATCAATCCTAAGATTGAGTCTCAGTGATATAGAGCAGAAGCCCCATCAGGAGTACTGAATGCAGTAACTGACATCAACAGATTCACAGGTGAAGGACTGATTGACCTGCAAGTAATTCTTAGTGCTGTCAGTGGGCCAAACATCTGGCAATTCTGACCTACTGGCAGTGTTACACCTAATCATCTTGAAGCTCAGCCCTGAGTGTGAGTGAACATCAGAAATCTAGACTTCACATAACGTCACTGAGCTCTCCATAACATTGAGTATTCCAGCACAATCTCCTCTTCTCTGGAATGTTCATAGCCCCAACTCCCATCAGTCTGTTCCACGTATCTCAAGGACTGGATGGGCATGTGGTCACCAGAGGAAGAATTGCAGGGAAAGCAGGTGGCAAATTGCTGGTGGTGAAGGCAGCCAAGCGCTGGGAGAAACTCAGCATGGGTGGAATCAGAGGCAGAGGAAGTGGGTCACGTTGTTGAAATTTTAACAGATTGGTACTGGTGATATCTGACTCTGGCACCACTGAAAGCAGGTTTATCAGGTCACTATCTCAGTTTCCTTAAGCAGTGTAGGGAATAGTTTATTTGCCAAAGATAAGCATAGCCGGTGAATGAGCTCTACCACATGCACTCCCAGGACTCTGTCCTAACATGGGGTGTATAAGGTAAACAGTACATAGTACCCATTACAGGAGTCACATCAATCTTTTATTGATCATCACTAGAGCAGAAAAAGGTTGTAAGCAGGGAGCACGGGGAACTTTCAGTATAATAGTTGTGATCAAATGCCCCTGCTCTGGATGAATAGCCACAGTTGTCATTTATTTCTGGCGTCAGAGCTTCTCAGAGTCAGATCTGTTGTCTTCACTGGTAAGTCCAGAGCAGGTTAGCATTACAGGCTGAGTCTGGGCAGTAGACACTGGGTCAGGCCATCACCAGCCTCCTCCTGCAACACTCCCTGGAATAGGAAATACAGATGGACTACATCAGCGCTACATGTCCCCTTGCAGGAATGAGAGCACAGTGGTGGTGATGATACACGCTTCCCCGTGCCAAGTCAGCCCACTGGATGCCCTGTGCTCAGTGCCATCAGCACCAACAGGGATTAAGGTCTCGGAGAAGGAACCAGATCCCTCTGGTCCTCTCCAGTGGGACAGAGTAGATACTGCAGGTGTTATGTTAACCTTGTAAGGAGCATTGTTCAGACCACAATTGGGAGATTGCACATGGTTCTGGAGAATATGCATTAACAGTTTACAAGGAGGGGCCACAACCCAGAAACACTAACCAGACTGGGAAAGGGAAAGCTGAGGGTCATCTGAGAGAAGGCTCTTACAATTACAGATGGGTCTGATGGGGAGAAGATGCTTTCACTAATGGCAGGAACTGAGTTCAGTGTTATTGATACATGGCAGCGAATGAGAAGTCAGACATAACAAGGGAATGTTCTCTGACAGAGAGGGGCACTCCCTCCTACTGGAGAGTCTGGAGATTCAGACTGGGGAAATGGATGAGAAGAATACACTGAGGAGGTGAGATGGAGAAGAGGGGCAGAAAGCTGATAGTGGACAGAAAGACCTACAGTAAGCAGTGAGAACAAGTGTCCGAATTGACTGCTGTAAACACTGTCCAATGCAGGATGTGACAATGAATCACTGAAAATACAGGCAGATGAGCAGTAGTGGCCAGCTGCTGGAGAATATCTGGGACAAGGGGGTTTTCCTCCATCAGCTCCGTCCATCTGTCAGCACAGAGCAGCTGTTACATGTGCCTGTAGATCTTTGCATTGTGTGTGGGAGTGATGTTGTCCAGACTCACAGTAGGAGTTTAAATCTTGAACATGAATTACGTAGTTAGGTAATGATTTTTTTTGTTCATTTCTCGGTATCTGTGCATTGGTGCCAAAGCCAACATGGAAATTAGATATAGTGACATCAACAATGGAAAACTACTCAGTAATTGACCTCATGGGTGTGGACTTGCCTCAGACCAGACTAAGTGAGGATAGCATTTGTGCTTGTCAAAGGACATCTCTGAACCAGATGAGCTTTAACCACCAATCAGGACTTTCACAGTCACTGTTAAACCAATGAAATGGAAGAGAGAGTTGGGCCACCCACAATGCCCCAGGGCAGGGAGGTCCCAGGTCACATGACCAGCCCTCGTCCCAATATGCAGCAATTTCCAAGGATTCTTCAACATCCCCTCCCAAAGACAAATCACCAGAGGGATGTGGCCAGGCAAAATAAGGGCAGTCGGCTGGAGGAAGTGCGGGTAAGGACAGCGGAGGAATAAGGGCCAGAAGAGCCAGAGCAGCAGGGCTTAAGAGCATCATCATCAGCTGCACATCACACAGTATATTAATAAATGCTCTGTTACTTGAACTTTCCTTCATTTTGTCACCCAACGATGCTCCATTAGACTTTGTCCATTGCCTCCAGGTTGCTGGAAGCATCCAGTATCTTATCAGGTAAATTCCACCATTGTTGCCAGAGAATTCGCACAACCACAGTGTTAGCATCAAACATTCCCTGGTGAGCAACTTCAGCAGGCTTTTTCTGTTTATCCAAAGACTTTTCCAGCAGGATCACAGCACTGATGTCATCTCCTTCCTTCCTCAATTGCCTGATAGGTAATTAAACCACATTAAAATGATTTGATCTTGAGAATATTTTAATTTTTTTCTGCACCTCAGCGCATTGCTGCAAAAGCAAAATGAAACAGCAGGAGACTCAGCTGTCAGTCTTGAGTGTATGAACAAGCTTCCCAATTCTTCCTGTATCTCCACACCTTATATTATCCTCCCTCTCCGCCATCCAACCTCCATCTAACTCACCTAGGAGTCAGATCTGTTCAGGAATACTCTTCCTCAGTGTGTTCCAGATGTGGTCTCCCCAGGACCCTGGATAGCTACAGATAGGTCTTCACACTCTGGTCCTACAATAAGAGGGAACAGTACATTTCATCCCTGACTGACACTGGACCTGATGTTTACTTCTTGAACCAATTCTCCCAGTTCAAACAAAACAGCACTATTTACCACTTTCTCGTTGTTTAAAATGCTTCTCTCTCTCTCTCTCTCTCTCTCTCTCTCGCCATTCCTCCTATGTTCCCACATGTCATTATCCACTCCACCCCACAGCTCACAATTCTACTGTGTTTCTATCCATTAAAGACCATAAACCATAAGATATATCAACAGAATTAGGCCGCTTGGCCCATTGAGTCTGCTCCTCCATCTCATCAAGGCTGATCCAATTTCCTTTGCAGCCCCAATCTCCTGCCTTCTCCCTATATCCCTTCATGTTCTAAACAATCATGAATCAGTCTTCTGAATTCTAGTGAATACGGGCCCAGAGCTATCACAAGCCATTCAATCTTGGAATTATTTTAATGAACTCATTTGAACCCTCTAAAGTTTCAGCACATCCTTTCTAGGATAAGGAGCCCTAACCTGCTCACAATACACAAAGTGAGGCCTCAACACTGCTTTATAAACTTTCAACATTACATCTTTGCTTTTATGTCTAGTCTTCCTGAAATGAATACAGTTATCGCATTTGCCTTCCTCATCACAGATTCAACCTGCAAATTAGACTTTAGGGAATCCTGCACAAGGACTCCAAGTCCCTTTGCACCTCAGATTTTTGTACCTTCTCTCAATTTAGGAAATTGTTTACCCTTTTATTTCTTCTACCAAAGTGCATGACCATACACTTGCCAACACCGTATTGCATCTGCCATTTTGTGCCCATTCTCCTAATCAGACGTTAGCACCTTTGCAAATGTAATCTTACTTCTGACCTGCTTGTTAGACCTGCCTGCTAATACTTTGTGATTATTGCACTGGGAGAGCAAGATCATTCTCCTCACATTTGCAGTCTGACTCCATCTGGTAATAATTTTCCTTTGATTCCACTGTATATTTGCTCTGCCTCCAAGACACCAACATGTGCTATTTGGATTTTTTTTTGGATTTCAACTGAGGCTGGAGGTTGTGATCAGTGCCTAGTACCCAGGGGTGGTTTTATGAAATTGGAGTTCTTCCAACTATGACATCAAGCAGTGACTAAGAATTGTGAGCCACAAATCTTTGTGGAAACCTTTGTGACTTGTTACACAGTATTGTATATGGTTTATTTCTGCTTTCTAGTTTATGATAAGTTAGGCCTAAGTTACTTTGTTGTGTTTGTATACTTATTAGCACATCTCCTGGACACTCGATTAGTTTGGGTCTGATCAACACAGCCCATTACACTTTGGACTGTCTCTTTCCTCTGCCTCCATGAGACCAACTTTGTTATTCTGTCAAGTTCTGTTAAATCTACCTCCACTGTTCTTTGAGAAAACAAATTCAACATCATAACTCACTGCCAAGAATCAATCCCTCAAGTGAAGTTTCAACTCTAGTTACAAATAAGGGGAAGGATTAAACTGTAGTAGGAAATTATAGAATTATTAGGCAGCGTTAACTCTCATATGAGAGTTAGTTACAGACCACCCCGTCAGAGCTTAGGGTAAACGTGTTCCAGTGCTAAGGAAGGACTAATGATAAGGGAACATTGGATGATGAAAGAAGCTGTGCATTTACTCAAAAAATAAAAAGGAGCACATTTAATGTTTAGGACACTGAAAATGGACAAAAACTTTCAGAATGGAAAGCAAGGAGTTAGAAGTGCTAAAAATGTCACAGGCAGAGCCTTGGCAAGTGGCATTAAAGTGAATACCTAAACATTTTTTACATGCGTTTAGAGCAAGGTAATAACTGGTCAGAGCATAGGACCGTTCAAGGATAAAGGACGGAATTTATACTTGAAGTCAAATAACATTGAGGAAGTATTGACTGTACTCATCAGTATTCACTGGGGAGAAGGAAGTGGAGGATAGTGAGATCAGTACAGGGTATTCTAATATGCTAGAGAATTTTGAGATAAATAAGTAGATGCTAATGGGTCTTTTGAGAAGCATTGCAGTGGATAAATTCCGAGGAACTGATTGGATCGATCCCAGGGTATTGTGACAAGGAAGAGAGGATTCCTAACTACAAGAAAGTCTGCAGATGCTGGAAATCCAAAGCAACACACACAAAATGCTAGAGGAACTCAGCAGGTCAGGCAGCATCTATGGAGATGAATAAACAGTCGATGTTTCAGGATGATTTATTTATTGAGACAGTACAGAATAGGCCCTCCTGGCCCTTCGAGCTGTGCTGCACAGCAACCCCCGATTGAACCCTAGCCTAATCAAGGAACAATTTACAATGAACAATTAACATATCAACCATACATCTTTGGACTGTGAGAGGAAACTGGGGCATCCAGAGGAAACCCACGTGGTCACGGGGGAAATGTACCAGCACCTTACGGACAGTGGCAGGAATTGAGCTCCATCACTGGTACTGTAAGGTGCTTACTGTAGATCATAATTCAGAGGAATCTCCGCCACATCTGCTCTCAGGATGAGGCTTTTCATTCCAGGACGAAGGAGATGTCATCCTTTTTTAAACAAAGGGGCTTCCCTTCTTCCACCATCAACTCTGCTCTCAAATGCATCTCTCCCATTTCCCGCACATTTGCCTTCACCCCATCCGCCTGCCACCCCACTGGGGATAGGGTTACCCTTGTCCTCACCTACCACCCCACCAGCCTCCAGGTCCAATGTATAATTCTCCATAACTTCCGCCACCTCCAATGGGATCCCACTACCAAGCATATCTTTCCCTCCGCCCCATCTTTCTGCTTTCTGCAGGGATCGCTCCCTACATGACTTTCTTGTCCACTCTTCCCCCCCATCCCTTCCCACTGATCTCCCTCCTGGCCCTTATTCTTGTAAGCAGAACAAGTGCTACACCTGCCCTTACACGTCCTCCCTCACCACTATTCAGGGCCCCAGACAGTCCTTCAAGGTGAGGCGACACTTCACCTGTTAGTCGGCTGGAGTGGTATACTGCGTCCGGTGCTCCCAGTGTGGCCTTTTATATATTTGTGAGACCTGATGCAGACTGGGAGACTGTTTCGCTGAACACCTACGTTCTGTCTGCCAGAGAAGGCAGGATCTCCCAGTGGCCACACATTTTAATTCCACGTTCCATTCCCGTTCTGATATGTCTATCCATAGCCTCCTCTACTGTCAAGATGAATCCGCACTCAGGTTGGAGGAACAACACCTTATATACAGGCTGGGTAGCTTCCAACGTGATGGCATGAACATTGACTTCTCTAACTTCCGTTAATGCCCCTCCTCCCCTCCTGTTTTCCATCTCCCTCAGGTGCTCCCCTCCCCCTTTCTTTCTCCCGAGGCCTCCCATCCCATGATCCTTTTCCTTCTCCAGCTCTGTATCACTTTCGCCAATCACCTTTCCAGCTCTTAGCTTCATCCCACCCCCTCCGGTCTTCTCCTATCATTTTGCATTCCCCCCTCCCCCCACTACTTTCAAATCTCTTAGTATCTCTCCTTTCAGTTAGTCCTGATGAAGGGTCTTGGCCCGAAACGTTGACAGTGCTTCTCCTATAGATGCTGCCTGGCCAGTTGTGTTCCACCAGCATTTTGTGTGTGTTGTTTGGATCTATGGATGCTGGAGCTATGATGTTATGGCCATTACAGAGATTTGGATGGCTCAGGCGCAGGAATGGTTACTTCAAGTGCCAGGCTTTAGATGTTTCAGAAATGACAGAGAGGGAGGCAAAAGAGGTGGGGGCATGGCACTGCTGATCAGAGATAGTTATCAAGGCTGCAGAAAAGGAGGAAGTCATGGAGTGATTGTCCACTGAGTCTCTGTGGGTAGAAGCTAGGAACAGGAAGGGGTCAATAACTCTACTGGTTGTTTTTTATAGACCACCCAATAGTAACAAGAACATCAAGGAGCAGATAGGGAAACAGATTCTGGAAAGGTAATAATAACAGGGTTTTTTGTGATTACAGACATTAATTTCCCAAATATTGGTTGGCATCTCCCTAGAGCAGTGGGTTTAGATGGGGTGGAGTCTGTTAGGTGTGTTCAAGAGGGTTTCCTGACACAATATGTAGATAATCCTACAAGAGGAGAGGCTGTACTTGATCTGGTATTGTGAAATGAACCTGGTCAGGTGTCAGATCAGCATTGGAGAGGAACAGACAAGTTAGGAAAGTGTTTAATCAGAATAAGGGGAATTATGAAACTATCAGGCAGGACCTTGGATGCATAAATTGGGAACAGATGTTCTCAGGCAAATATACAGCAGAAATGTGGCAAATGTTCAGGGGATATTTGCGTGGTGTTCTGCATAGGTATGTTCATTGAGACAGGGAAAGGAAGATAGGGTACAGGGACTGTGGTGTAGAAAGGCAGTTGTAAATCTAGCCAAGAAGTAAAGAAAGGTTCAAAAAACTGGGTAATGATAGAGATCTAGAAGATTATAAGATGAGCTGGAAGGAGCTTAAGAATGAAATTAGGAGAGGCAGAAGGGTCCACGAGAAAGCCTTGACAAGCAGGATTAAGGAAAATCCAAAGGCATTCTACAAGTATGTGAAGAACAAGAGGATAAGATGTGAGAGAATAGGACCAATCAAGTGTGACGGTGGAAAAATGTGTATGGAACTGGAGAAGATAGCAGAGGTACTTAATGAATACTTTGCTTCAGTATTCACTACAGAAAAGGATATTGGTGATTGTAGGGATGATTTGCTGCAGACTGAAAAGCTTGAGCATATACGTACTAAGAAATAGGATGTGCTGGAGCTTTTGGAAAGCATCAAGTTGGATAAGTCATCAGGATTGGGCGAGCTGTAATCCAGGCTACTGTGGGAGGCGAGGGAGGAGATTCCTGAGCCTCTGGCAATCCTCATTATCAATGAGGGTGGGAGAGGTTCTGGAGGATTGGAGGTTTGTGGTTGTTGTTCCCTTATTCAAAAAAAGGGGTAGAGATAGCCCAGGAAATTATAGACCAGTGAGTCTTACTTCAGTGATTGATAAGTTGCTGGAAAAGACCCTAATAGGCAGGATTTAGGAACATTTGGAGAGGCATAATATGATTAGGAATAGTCACCATGGCTTTGTCAAAGGCAGGTCCTGTCTTACAAGCCTAATTGAATTTTCTGAGGATGTGACTAAGCACATTGATGAAGGTAGAGCCGTTAGCGTAATGGATTTCAGCAAGGTGTTTGATAAGGTACCCCATGCAAGGCTTATTGAGAAAGTAATGAGGATTAGGACCCAAGGGGATCCAGAACTGGCTTGCCCACAGAAGGCAAAGAGTGGTTGTAGATGGGTCATATTCTGCATGCAGGTCGGTCACCAGTGGTGTGCCTCAGGGATCTGTTCTGGGACACCTTCTATTCATGATTTTTATCAATGACCTGGATGAGGAAGTGGAGGGATTGGGTAGTAAACTTGCTGATGACACAAAGGTCTTGTGGATAGTGTGGGGGACTGTCAAAGGTTACAGTGGGACATTGATAGGATACAAAACTGGGCTGAGAATTAGCAGATAGAGTTCAACCCAGAAAAATGTGAGGTGGTTCATTTTGATAAGTGAAATACGATGGCAAAATATAGTATGAATGGTAAGACTCTTGTCAGTGTGGAGGATCAGAAGGATCTTGGCATCCGAGTCCATAGGACACTCAAAGCTGCTGCACAGGTTGACTCTGGTTGATGAAGGCATATGGTGCATTGGCCTTCATCAATTGTGGGTTTCAGTTTAGGAATTGAGAGGTAATGTTACAGCTATATAGGACTCTGGTCAAGCCCCACTTGGAGTACTGTACTCAGTTCTGGACACCTCACTACAGGAAAGATGTGGAAACTATAGAAAGGGTGCAGAGGAGATTTACAAGGATGTTTCCCGGGTTGGGGAGCATGCATTATGAGAATAGAATGAGTGAACTTGGCCTTTTCTCCTTGGAGTGACAGAGGCTGAAAGGTGACCTGATAGAGGAGTATAAGGTGATGAGAGCCACTGATTGTGTTGATAGTCAGAGGCTTATGCCCAGGGCTGAAATGGCTAACACAAGAGGGCACAGTTTTAAGGTGCTGGGGAGCAGGTACAGAGGAGATATCAGGGGTAAGCTTTTTACGCAGAGTGGTGAGTGTGTGGAATGGGCTGCCGGTGACGGTGGTGGAGGCAGATACGATAGGGTCTTTTAAGAGACTCCTGGACAGGTACATGGAGCTTAGAAAAATAGAGGGCTATGGGTAACCCTAGGTAATTTCTAAAGAATGTACATGTTTGGCACAGCATTGTGGGCCAAAGGGCCTGTATTGTGCTGTAGGTTTACTATGTTTCTACGTTATTCTGCTGCTACTGGAGAGCAACAAATTCCACTGCCTGTTTCAGTGATATTCTGACTCTTTCCATACTTGTTGAACTTCTTGGGATTTTCCTTGTCATTGCCTGCCAGATCCACCTCATGCCCCCTTTGCCCCTCCTGATTTAAGAGTACCCTTTCTCTTGTTATACATGTAACCATCAGGTTCAGCCAGCACATTTTTGCCCAGGGGAAGACAGCCTCTGGCCCAGCCAAACTGAGAAATCTCGTTTGTGTGGATGTTTCATGAGATGTTGCCCAGTTTCATGAGATGTTGCCAAACTTGAACTGCAAACTATTAGGCAGTACACTGTATGCAATTAAGTAACTGGACTTTATAAATATGAATCTGACTATAGGGTTAGTAAAGAAAATAAAAAGAAATACAGCCCATTTTAATGAAACAATCTAACATGCACGTCGGAGCTCACAGATTAGTCCATTCGTCCCTGATCAACCTACTCTGAGTATCGCTGACCGTCAGACCCCCGATCAGTGTCCACTCTGCCCGGCAGTCTACCAACTCTTTTCATTTGTGTCTTCTCTCTTCATCTCTCGCTGACAAAAAGATGGCAAAATCCCTGCTCCCAGACCACAAGAAAGAACAACATGCCTCTCATTGGATAGCACACATTCCAAAGGCCCCGTTATCTCTAGTCCTAACCCAAACATTACAGCTACAGAGAAACCGTTACATTAGCAGTGAAGCATTACAGAGCGTCCATGACATTAGCAGTGAAACCTTACAGCATGTTACATATGGAAGGGATTTGTTTGATTGACAGCCTAAACTTGATGGATGAATCTTATTTTTGATGACCATAGCCTACGATATCTAACAACAAGTAACATTTCCTCAACTTGCAAGCCTTGGCCTTCACCCTAACAGGAACATTGTGCTCCTGAGTTTTTGACATTACACATTTAAGTCTATCCCACTTGCCAGATATCCACTTAATAGGAAATAGGTTCACCCAATCAACCACTGCAAGGTCTGGCATAATGCCTCCTGAAATGGCCCTGCCTCAGTTTATGACCTGAATTTATGGACTAGTATTATCTTTTTCCAAAACTACTTTAAAACAAATACATAAACACTCGGTAACTTCCCTGCCTGATTCACCAAAAAATTCCACCCTGTCCAAGTCACTGTGGGTGATCCTGTCAATGTAGGAAAAATTAAAAATCTCCAACTGAAACTAACTCATTATTCTTAAAACTATCTGTTTTCCCTTAACATTCATTTTTATCAACCCTGGTTACATTTGCTTGGGATGTGGGTGTGGTCAACCCCTCAATGTTTGAGTTCTGAAATAGAGTCTCACTGGATATACCCCCACTCAAGAAATACCCTCCTTATGCACTGATATTGTGTCCTTCCTCACTGAAATACACCAGCTTGTCCTCTCTTACCTGTTTCATTGATACATCTGTAGAAACTGGAACTGAAGGATTCATCTACATGACATTCTCTCAACTGTGTTTCTGTTATGGCTGAAACACTCCAGAAAAAAATCCAAATACTGTGTTTGCTTGCCTTAGATGTTAAGCCTGTTGGACAGATAACAGAGTACAGATACTGAACTCTGGAACAACATTCAGTCTGATGTAGGAAAGTCACTCCAGTGGTGATTCATGGATCCCACCCAAAACGTCAATAACTCTTTCCCCTAACAGATGCCTTTCGATCAACTGAGACCCTCCAGCAGACTGTTTGTTGTCAAACCCCGTGCACTGAAGTAAATGTCATTGAAACCAGTGGTTTTTCATTTCTCTTTGTTGTGAACCTCTCTGCTGAACTTGATCTTATTGTCTGCAATATCTGCAATGCCCTCACCGATTCCTCATCTTTCCCCACTCTTTATATTCACTCAATGAACCTCATGCCCTTACCTGCTATATTGTCCATTGTAATGTACACAATAGCCTTCGGCTGCTCAACCCATCCCCTCCTTCAGAATGTTCTGCAACCACTCAGGAGTGTTTTTGATCCTGTCACTCAGGACCCATCTGGAATCTTGATCTTTGCCACAGAATCTCCGGTCAGTCACTGTAGCTACTCAGTCTTCTGTCACTACCGCTCTCCTTGCTTCTCATTTCACCTGCTGTGCATCAGAGCCACTCCTAAGCCCTAGACTTGGCTTTTGCAGCTCCTAATCTTTGAATGACCATCATCCAACACCGAATAGTATCTAAAAATGATACTTGTTAGTGAGAGGAATGGCCACAGGAGAATCCTGCACTCTCAAGCACATCTGATGGTTTCTGAATAACCTGCTGCTTGAAACCTCAGTGTAGTGCCTTTTTGTTGGCTTTGTGGAAAAGTCCAAACCGGTATCTGTCCCCCACTTTTCCTTCGCTACATCGACGATTGCATTGGTGCTGCTTCCTGCACGCATGCTGAGCTTGTTGACTTGATTAAGTTTGCCTCCAACTTTCACCCTGCCCTCAAATTTACCTATTCCATTTCCGACACCTCCCTCCCTTTTCTTGATCTTTCTGTCTCTATCTCTGGAGATAGCTTATCTACTGATATCTACTATAACCCTACAGACTCTCACAGCTACCTGGACTATTCCTCTTCCCACCCTGTCTCTTGCAAAGATGCCATCCCCTTCTCGCAATTTCTCCATCTCTGCTGCATCTGCTCTCAGGATGAGGCTTTTCATTCCAGAACGAAGGAGATGTCTTCATTTTTTAAAGAAAGAGGCTTCCCTTCCTCCACCATTAACTCTGCTCTCAAACGCATCTCTCCCATTTCACAGACATCTGCTCTCACCCATCCTCCCACCACCCCACTCGGGATAGGGTTACCCTTGTCCTCACCTACCACCCACCAGCCTCCAGGTCCAACGTATAATTCTCCGTAACTTCCGCCACCTTCAATGCGATCCCACTACCAAGCACATCTTTCCCTCCCCACCACCTTTCTGCTTTCTGCAGGGATCGCTCCCTACATGTCTACCTTGTCCATTCATCCCACCCCATCCCTTCCCACCGATCTCCCTCCTGGAACTTATCCTTGTAAGTGGAACAAGTGCTACATCTGCCCTTACACTTCCTTCCTCACCACTATTCAGGGCCCCAGACAGTCCTTCCAGGTGAGGCGACACTTCACCTGTGAGTCGGCTGGTGTGGTATACTGTGTCCGGTTCTCCCGGTGTGGCCTTTTATATACTGGTGAGACCCGTCGCAGAGTGGGACACCATTTTGCTGAACATCCACGCTCCATCCACCAGAGAAAGCAGGATCTCCCAGTGGCCACACATTTTAATTCCACGTCCCATTCCCATTCTGATATGTCTACCATGGCCTCCTGTACTGTCAAGATGAAGCCACACTCAGTTTGGAGGAACAACACCTGATATTCTGTCTGGGTAACCTCCAACCTGATAGCATGAACATTGATTTCTCTAACTTCTGTTAATGCCCCTCCTCCCCTTCTTACCACATCCCTTATTTATTTATCTATTTTTTTCTCTCTCTTTTTTTCCTTCTCTGTCTCTCTCACAATCACTCCTTGCCTGCTCTCCATCTCCCTGTGGTGCTCCCCTCTCCCTTTCTTTCTCCCTAGGCCTCCCGACCCATGATCCTCCCCCTTCTCCAACTGTGTCCCTTTTGCCAATCACCTTTCCAGCTCTTAGCTTCACCCCAACCCCTCCAGTCTTCTATCATTTTGGATCTCTCCCTCCCCCTCCCACTTTCAAGTCTCTTACTATCTCTTCTCTCAATTAGTCCTGACGAAGGGTCTGGACCTGAAACGTTGACAGCACTTCTCCCTATATGCGCTGCCTGGCCTGCTGCATTCCACCAGCATTTTGAGTGTGTTGCTTGAATTTCCAGTATCTGCAGATTTCCTCGTATTTGCGTTTTACCCCCTCCCAACTCTAAAGCCCTTACCATCCATGGAAACTTCCCTGGCCTTCATACCTTTCCCTCTGACTGTAAAACTATCCAGACCCTATAGCCTTTCCTGGTCATGGCAACATCCTACAATCTCTACATTCTGCCCTGTCCCTGGGAGCTTTTCCAGTCCCTAAACATCTCCTTGGCTCTGTAACTCCTAGATTGTCTACATCTCACCCTGTCTCAGTTATCCTCTGAAATTCCTTTGCCATTCCCTGTTTCAGTAAAGACCTGCAGCACATACAGCCCGCCATGCCTCAGTGCACACCCTGGAACATCTATACCCCTGCTTTGTATCAGTAAACCCCAGCAGCCTCACTGTCTCAGTTACCCCTGCAGCATCTGAACCAATCCATATCTCTGTGTCCATCACCAATGCATGTGCCTCCACTGACCAAGAATCTATGAATTGACTCTTCAGTGCTGCCCTTCACATTCAGTTCCCATAGATGCCATTATTGAAGCTGGGGATCTTGGAGCAGTGAAAATGGGCCTGCAACAGCAATGCAACATGGGAGGAATGATGGTGACATGTGTTATGCTTTGTAACTCCAGAAGTTAAATGAAAGAAAAATGAACATCTGAGCTAAGATACTTGTTTACTTGTTTTTCTTTTCTTTACTGAGACGCTGAATCTGACGTGGTGATATAATGAGAATTGCTATTTCCACATTTCTTACATATAACCTATGATGAATTATTTACATAAAGTATGCTGAATAAAACAATATATTTACAATATTACTGAAATATTGATTCCCCTACACCACTCTAATCCTCCCTGCTTAGCTTGTAAATATAAACTCCAACTCAATATGGAACGAATATCAAAAATATGGAACGTCTTGTTCTCTAGTCATGGGATGTTTAATTTTAAATTGTCCCATTCAGGCCTATCGATTTAACTGTTAAGGAGGATTTCTTACACTTGTGGGACAGTGTCTTTCTTGACTATTTTTCCAACTACCCAGTTTTGATCATTGTCGTCCCTCAACATTGTCGCTTGTCCAGCAGTGAGATGTCAGAGTTCCTTGTTTGAAGAGCGCTCAATTAGTCTAGCTCTTTAACCTTCTGAGATTGGGTTTGAGAAGATCCAAGTGGGAGCACAAGGGATGACCAAGCACCAGCATAGCTGATGAGTTATTGGTTGCAGAGTATAATTGCCGTGTTGTCTGATTCACTGCCGTGTGCTCTGTTGAAGTTGCTTGCACAGCATTCTTTAGTCTCTGGACAAACCTTCCACCAAACTATTTGTAATTGGCTGGTACTGTGCCGAGGTAATGAGTCTCCATTCACTGTTTTTTTTAGATTGTGAGGACACTCAGTCCTCATTTATTATCATTTAATAATGCATGCATTAAGAAATGATACAATGTTCCTCTAGGATGATATCACAAAAACACAAGACAGACCAAGACTAACTTACAAAAGCCACATAATTATAATATATAGTTACAAGAGTGCAAAGCAATGCTGTAATTTGATACGGGCAGACCATGGACACGATAAAAAAAGTCTCAAAGTCCTCGATAGCACATCATCTCATGTAGACGGTAGGAGGAAAGACACTTCCTGCCATGAACCTCCAGTGCCGCAAAGCTCCCTGATGCAGCCTCTGGAAGCATCCAACCACAGCCAACTCTGAGTCCGTCTGAAAAACTTCAAGCTTCCAACCAGCCCTCCAACCCGAGCACCGAGCACCATCTCTGCCAAGCGCTTTGTCCCCAGCCCCAGCTGCAAGGACTTGGGGCCTTCCTCTCCGGGGATTTCTTGATCGCACAGTAGCAGCGGCAGCGAAACAGGAATGTCATAAATTTCACCAGATGTTCCTCCGTGCTTCTCACGTCCGTCCCCATCAAATCAGGATTGAGCACGGCCCCTGCTTACAGATAACAGATATTCATTCCTGGAGCGGCCACACGCGCTGCTGTCGCACCGTCATTTTCTCTTTGATGCTCATTTTCATTCCTGACTGCAATGCAATTGCATCTCTGACTGCTGCTTCCATTGATAGAGAGATTTCAACTGTTCTTTTAAATATCAGTTGCATTTCAGTTAGAAGCCATTTTTGAATGTTTTTGTGTAAGGATCCACAAACTAAAAGATTTCTTAGTGCATTATTAAGTCCATCACTGAACTGACAAAGCTCGGAAAATTTCTCCAATTCGGCTACGTCAGCTGAAATGGATTAGTTTCTAAATGTTCCGGCATTATGTTCATATCAGCAAAGCACATTGTCCTCCTTCAAAGAAAGGGGCTTTCCTCCCCACTACCAATGCTGCCCTCTCCCGCATTTCTTCCATTTTGTGTATGTCTACCTTCACCCCATTCACTTGCCATCCCACCAGGGATGGGGTTCCTCTTATCCTCTCCTCCCACCTCTGCATCCAGCACATAATTCTCTGTAACTTTCACCACCTCCAACGGAATCCTATCATCAAGGACATCTTTGCCTCCACCTCCCCATTTTCTGCTTTCCGCAGGGGTCACTCCCTGTGCGACTCCCTTATCCATTCAACCCTCCACACTGATCTTCCTCCTGGTACATTTCCTGGCAAGTGGAACAAATGCCAAACTTGCCCCTACACCTTCTCCCTCACTGCCATTCAGGCCCCAAACAGGCTTCCAGGTGAGGCAACACTTCACCTGTGAGTCTGTTGGGGTCATTTTGTGTATCCAGTGCTCCATGTCTGCCTCCTGTATATCAGTAAGACCTGCTGTAGATCGGCTTTGCCGAGCACCCACACTGCACCCGCCAGAAAAAGCAGGATCTCCCAGTGGCCACCCAGTTCACTTCCACTTCCCATTCCCACTCAGATAGTCTATGGTCTCCTCTACTGCCACAATGAGGCTACATTTTGATTGGAAATCTATTGGGGAAAGTTTAAACTAGATTTGTAGGGGGGTAGGAACTGAAGTGAAGAGGCAGAGGATGGGGAGGTTGGAGCACAGGTAGAGATGGCTTGGGGGAGTTTGTGAGGAAGGGTAGGTGGATGTTAGAGCAAAGATGCGCTCAGCCTGATGGTTTGGGATGTGTCTATTTTAATGCAAGGAGTATCATAAATGAAGCAGATGAACTTAGAGCGTGGATCAATACGTGGAACTGTGACATTGTGGCCATTACAGAGACTTGGATGTCTCAGGAGAATGAATGGCTCTGGAATGTGTAACGCTTAAGACGTTTTAAAAATAACAGAGAAGGAGGCAAAAATTTGGGGACATGCATTGTTAGTTAGGGATGGTGTCGTGGCTGCAAAAGGAGGAAGTCCTAGGAAAGGGACAATTCTGGGCGATTTTTACTATTGACTCCCCAGTAGTAACTCAGATATCAACGAGCAGATAGGGAGGCAGATTCTTGGACAGAGCAATAATACTAGTGTTGTTGTGACGGGGGATTTTAACTTTCCTCAAATTGATTGGCATCTTCTTAGCACAAAGGGTTTAGATGGGGTAGAGTTTGTTAGGTGTGTTCAGGAGGATTTCTTGACACAATATGTAAATAAGCCAACTTGAGGTGAGGCTGTCCTTGATGGGGTATTGGGAAATGAACCTAGTCAGGTGTCAGATCTCTCAGTGGGAGAGCATTATGGAGATAGTGACCACACCTCTATCACTACCATAACACTAGAGAGGGATAGGAGCGGACAATTTAGGAAAACAGTTCATTGGGGTAGTGGGAAATATGAATCTATTAGGCATGATCTCGGGAGCAGAAATTGGGAGCAGATGTTCACAGGGCAGAACTTTGGCAAATGTTTAGGGAACATTCACATGGAGGTCTGCATAGGTATGTTCCATTGAGGCAGGGAAAGGATGGGAGGGTTAAAGAACCATGGTGTACAAAGGATGTAGAAAATCTATTTCAGAAGAAATGAAAAGCTTACAAAAGGTTCAAGAAGGTGTGGTTAACATACAACCAAAAATTGATCCTACGCGTCTTGCACTTTTCCTCACTGTTAATTCTTCCCAACATGTGTTCATATTATGAAATTTTAACCAATTCCTCAGGCCATTATGTTAATTTAAACTTAAATTAGAAGTTTTTTTTCCTGTTTCTTAGTTTTATACATTTTCTTGTCATGGGATGGCTGTATAAATATGCTGTACTGTATCTGCTCTATGATGTGCTACTTTGTAAAATAAAAATAAATGATAATAAAAATTCAAATTACACAAATAAAGAAGATGCGGTTAGAGCTCTTAAAAATTACAAGGTTGCTAGGAAGGAGCTTAAGAATGGTATTAGGAGAACCAAAAGGGGCCATGAGATGGCCTTGGTGGGCAAGATTAAGGAAAACCCAAGGTATTCTACAAGTATGAGAAGAGCAAGACGATGAGCCAAGTGAGAATAGGACAAATCAGGTGCGATAGTGGAAACATGTGAATGGAGTCAGAGGAGGTAGGAGAGGTACTTAATGAATACTTTGTTTCAGTATTCACCAGAGAAAAAAACCTTGGCAGTCGGGGGGATGCCTTACAGTGGACTGAAACGCTTGAGCATATAGACATTAAAAAAAGAGGCTGTGCTGGAGCTTTTGAAAAGCATTAAGTTAGATGTCACCACCTCAGGGTATTGTGGGAGGTGAGGGAGAAGATTGCTGAGCCTCTTGCGATAATCTTTGAATCATCAATAGGGATGGAAGAAGTACTGAAGGATTATAGGTTTTAAAAAGTTGAATCATGTTCAAGAAAGTGTTATTTATTATTATTATCATTATTATATTTTATGATTTGTCTTCTATCTTATGTATTGCATCAAACTGCTGTTGCTGCTAAATTAACAAATTTCACGTCATATGTTAGTGATAATAACTTGATTCTGATTCTGATTCTGAGATAACCAAGGAAATTGGAGACCAGTGAGTCTGACTTCACTGGTGGGAAGGTTGTTGCAGAAGATTTGGAGAGACATAATCTGATTAGGGATAATTAGCATGGCCGCGTCAAGGGCAGCTCGTGCCTTAGGAGCCTGATTGAATTACCTGAGGATGTAACAAAATACATTGATGACGGTAGAGCAGTGGATGTAGTGTATATGGATTTCAGTAAGGCATATGATAAGGTTCCCCATGCACGGCTCCTTCACAAAGTAAGGAGGCGTGGGATCCAAGGAGACCTTGCTTTATGGATCCAGAAATGGCTTGCCCACAGAAGGCAAAGGGTGGTTGTAGATGGTTTGTATTCTACATGAAGTTCAGTGACCAGTGGTGTTCCACAGGGATCTGATCTGGGACCCGTCCTCTTTGTGATTTTTATAAATGACTTGAATGCAGAAGTAGAAGGGTGGGTTAGTAAGTTTATTGATGACTTAAAGGTTGGGGGTGTTGTGGATAGTCTGGAGGGTCCATGGCCTTAGGACACTCAAAACTGCTGTACAGGTTGACAGTGTTGTTAAGAAGGTGTATGGTGTATTGGCATTCATCATCCATGAGAATGAGTTCAAGAACCATGAGGTAATGTTACAGCTGTATAGGACCTTAGTTAGACCCCACTTGGAGTATTGTGTTCAGTTCAGATCACCTCACTACAGAAAGGATGTGGATACTATAGAGAGAGTGCAGAGGAGATTTACAAGGATTTTGCCTGGATTGGAGGGTGTACCTTATGAGAATAGGTTGAGTGAACTGGGCCTTTTCGCCTTGGAGCGATGGAGGATTTGACGTGACTGGATAGAGAAGTATAAAATGATGAGGGGCATTGATCGTATTGATAGCCAGAGTCCCAGGGCTGATACAAGGGGGCATAGTTTTAAGATTCTTGAAAATAGGTACCGCGGATGTCAGGGGTAAGTTTTTCACACAGGGACTGGTGAGTGCGTGGAATGCCAGTGACAGTGGTCTTTTAAATGCTTCTTAGATAGGCACATGGAGCTTAGTTAAATAGTGGGCTATGGGCGAGGGAAATTCTAGGCAGTTTCTAGAGTATGTTGCATTGTGCATTGTGGGCCAAAGGGCCTGTAATGCACTGTAGATTTCTACATTCTATGTAAAAAAAAACCTTAGAAGGCAACAATCGTAAAATTCACCCTACAATTTGCGAGGGAGAAGCTAAAATCAGATCTATCAATATTACAGTGGAGTAATGGGAATGAAAGAGGCATGAGAGAGGAGACGACCAAAGTTGATTAGAAAGGGATACCACCAGGGCTGATTAGAACTGCAATGGCTGGAGTTATTAAGAGCATTTTGGAAGGCACAGTACAGATGTACCTCAAAGTATTCTAAAGGCAGGATGAACGACGGAAGTCAAAGTCAACATAGAAACAAAAGAGAGGGCATATAATAGAGAAATATCAGTGGAAAGTGAGAAGCTTTTAAAAACCAACTGAAGGCATGTAAAAAAAGCATCAGAAGGTAAAGACAATATTTGAAGGTAAATGCCAATAATATCAAAGATGATACCAAAAGACTTTTCTGATATTTATAAAAAGTAAATTTGTATATTTTACTTATACTTTTAGATATCATAACCCTAGAAAATGATGCTGGAGAGAAGGTAATCTGGGACAAGGAACTGGCAGACAAATTGAATAAGCATTTTGCATCAGTATTCGCAAGCAGTATGCTGAAAATTCAGGAGTGTCGGGGCAGAAGTGAGTGCAGTTGCTATTACTAGGGAGAAGGTGCTTTGGAAGCTAAAAGGTCTGAAGGTAGATAAGTCACCTGGACCAGATGTTCTACGCCCCAGGGTTCTGAAGGTGGTAGCTGAAGAGACTATGAAGGCATTAGTAATTATCTGTCAAGAATCATGGGATTCTGGCATGGTGCTGGAGGACTCAAAAAATACAATGTCACCCCATTCTTCAAAACGGGAGGCTGAAGAAAAGAAATTATATACCAGTTAGCCCAGCTTCAGAGTTTGGGAAGATGTTTCAGTGCACTTATAATGATGAGATTTCAGGGTACTTGGAGGCAGGCACAAGATAAAATAGGTCAAAATCAGCATGGCTTCCTTAAGGGAAATATATGCCAGACAAGCCTGTTGGAATTCTGTGAAGAAATAACAAGCAGGATAGAAGAAACAACAACTATCCACACAATCAATGCCTCTCATCATCTTGTATACCTCCATCAGGTCACCTCTCATCCTCCATCACTCCAAGGAGAAAAGGCCAAGTTCACACAAACTATTCTCATAAGGTATGAACCATAATCCAGGCAACATCTTTGTCGATCTCCTCTGGACCCTTTCTATGATTTCCATGTCCTTCCTGTAGTGAAGCAACCAGAACTGAGCACATTACTCCAAATAGGGTCTGACCAGGTTCCTATATAGCTGCAACATTACCTCTCGGCTCTTTCCATGAGAAAGGGGTAGTCCTGTAACAAAATCCAGCACAATGTGAGACCAAAGGCGGCTAGGAACAGGTAGGGGATGAAGCAATCTAGCAGGTGGTCGGTGGGAGGCTTTTCCATGGCACAATCAGAACAGGCAGACACGAAGGAACGGGTGTCAGCATCCATGGAGGGCCTCCACAAACATCTCTTCAGAAGGGACAGAGTCCGATCGATCCCGAGATGGCAGGCGAAACGAGACATGTGCCCACACCGGAGAACCTGAGACCAAACAGAATCAGCCACAAAGAGGAAATTGTGGCTGCCTGGGTCAGGTTGAGTCCGTTGGGCTTCTTTGACTATGGACTCAATCTCCCAGTATGGCGAAAGGATGGTCTTGGGGTTGGGAAGGCCTTCCTTAGACATATACATATACAGGAGAGAGCATCGGGCTACCTGTTCTTGGATCCCAGACGATCAGTGAGTATAAACCTGAAACTGCCAAAAAATAATGCCCAACGGGCTTGGCGAGAATTCAGGCGTTTGGTGGTTTGGATATATGCGAGGTTCCTGTGATCAGTCCAGATGATAAATGAATGTTCCACTCCTTCCAGCCAGTGTCTCAACTCCTCCAAAGCAAGTTTGACCACCAGTAGCTCCTGGTTCCCTACGTTGTAATTTCATTTAGCAGGGGACAGCCAGTGAGAAAAGAAGGCACAGGGATGAAGTTTTCGGTCAGGGCCTGAACGTTGGGAGAGGACCACTCCCACCCCAGAGTTAGAGGCATCGACCTCCATGATGAATTGACAAGAGGGGTCTGGTTGGACCAGGATAGGAGCGGAGGTGAAACGCCTCTTCAGCTCCGAGAAGGCAGCATTCACTTCGGTGTCCCAGAGAAATGGGGACTTAGGAGAGGTGAGTCGAGTAAGGGGCACTTCCACCCAGCTGTAATCCCTGATGAACCGATGATAAAAGTTTTGAACCCCAGAAATTGCTGGAGTGGCTTGAGTGTTGTGAGTGTTGGGTGCTCCACCACTGCCCCCCTCTGGCTCTGATTGAAACATATGAGATTATTAAGGGATTGGACACGCTGGAGGCAGGAAGCATGTTCCCGCTGATGGGTGAATCCAGAACTAGAGGCCACAGTTTAAGAATAAGGGTTCGGCCATTTAGAACAGAGATGTGGAAAAACTTTTTCACCCAGAGAGTGGTGGATATATGGAATGCTCTGCCCAAGAAGGCAGTGGAGGCCAAGTCTCTGGATGCTTTCAAGAGAGAGTTAGATAGAGCTCTTATAGATAGCGGGGTCAAGGGATATGGGGAGGGCAGGAACTGGGTATGATTGTGTATGATCAGCCATGATCACAGTGAATGAGAGTGCTGGCTAGAAAGGCTGAATGTCCTACTTCTGCACCTACTGACTATTGTCTATTGTCTGGCCGGGACGTGTTATACAGCCGAATGGTGGGTAGAGGGGCTCCGGGAAGAAGGTCAATAGCACAATCTTAAGGGCGGTGTGGAGGCAGGGAAAGAGCCTATTGTTGGCTGTACACTTCGCCCAGATCGTGGTATTCTGCTGGAACCTTGAATAAGTTGGGGGTTTCAGTGGCAGATGAGGTTGCAGTCACTGTCACAGGGGAAAGGGCCAATTGAAGGCAAATGGAGTGACAGAACGGACTCCAGCTCCTAGTGGACCAGTCAATGTGGGGGTTATGGCGGCTTAACCAGAGGTACCCAAGAACAATAGGAGCTTGAGGAGAGGAACTTAGGTTAAATTGTACCTAATTGTTCCTGATTGCTCCCAAAGAGATTAAGAGACAGGGATGGAGTGCAGTGAGTGACTCGGGCCAGAAGTCTACCATCCAGTGTCCGGGCTTCCAGAGGGGTACTCAACGGCTCCCGAGGAATTCTGGTCCAGGAAGTTATGTTTTCATCCAACAGGTTTCCCTCGGTGCTGGAGTACACTAGAGCGGACAGAGGCTGGGACTGTTGGTTGTAACTTAAAGTAGCTTAGAGCTGCATCTGGGTTCAGGGGACAGATGGGAATGTTGTTTGGCTCACCAGGGTCTCCCTTTCTACTGGTGAGCCCTCCTCCCTTTTGGCTGAAGGGAACAGGTAGCACGGAAGTGGCCAGACTGGCCACAATAGAGACACTCCCCTGGTCTTAATCTCCGGAGCCGCTCTGTGGGAGAAAGATGGTTCCATCCCAGCTACATGGGTTCCTCTCCCGGGGTGGTGGAAACAGCCAGGCTGGGAGCTACTCCAGGAGAAGAGAGGCAAGGGCTGGTGGGAGACGGTACAGTGTGCCGTGGAGTGGCCGAAGGTGGTGGACGACCAGTTCTCTCCCTTTGGCGTTCTCGAAGACGATTGTGTAACAACGTGGCTAAGGAGATTAATGAATCCAGGCTGTTGGTGTCATCCCTTGCTGCCAACTTGACTTTCACCATGTCACTGAGGCCATTCCAGAAAACCCCTTGGAGTGCCTCATCATTCCACCCCGAGTTGGCCGCTAACGTCTGGAACTCCACGGAGTACTCGGCGACACTGTGTGAGGCCTGACGGATAGTGAGTGGATGCTTAGCGGCGTAATTCCCACAGACGAGGTGGTCATAGGTCTTCCTCATTTCTGTGATAACGGTGGGGAATGAAGATTATCACAAACAGCTGTTCCCCACAACGACCCCATAATATCAGCTCTCCATGACTTGTCCATGGAATACGTGGATGACTGCTGATTGAACACCAAGGAGCATTTCAGAAGGAAGGCCCGGCACTTCCCAAATCCCCAGCGTAGTGTTTTGGGTCAGGTGTGTGTGGGTCTCTTGGCAGGGGTGTTGCTGGCACGTAGGGGGTTGCCACCACAGACTGTCTGGACTGGTTTGACAGAGTCCCAGGAGCGGATGGGGTAAGATTAGTGGATACACAGTCCATCTGATCACCGATCTTCATTATGTTAGCACACAGGGAACGGGTATAGCCACAGGGGTGCTCTCTAGCATCTGACTCCTGCCTCTCCCTCTCCTGACAGTTACCCACTTATCTATCTCCTGAGGCCCTGAAGTGACTACCTGCCTATAGCTCCTATCACCTCCTCACTTTCCCTGACCAGACGAAAGTCATTGAGCTGCATCTCCGGTTCCCTAACATGGTCCTTAAGAAGCAGCAGTTCGACGCAACTGGCACAGGTGTGGCTGTTCGGGAGGCTAGAAGTCTCCAGGACATCCCACATCTGACACTGTGCGCAGAGCACTGGCCTCACATACATACCTCGTCTGTATTCCAACCTACCTCACCCAGACCCGTTATCTCCAAAGCCCAGTCGAGCCAAAGCCTTCTTACTCTGTCTCCTTCTTCTATGTTGCCCGCTCCTCTGACTCCCGCTCTATAATGCTGTGTCCTTTTAAACTCTTCTCACTGGCTGACATTCACACGCTTGTGCAGTTATGCCCTGATCAAACCGCTGAAGAAACAAACGTCTCCCTTTAAACTCTTCTCGCTGTTCTCACTGGCTGACGTCCATGCGCTTGAACAGTCTTTCTCCAATCAAAATGCTTCAGAAATAACTGTTACCACAACCTACGAATTCATGTTCTTGGTATTTGTTACTTATTTATCTCTTATTTATTTTTTTCCTTTTGTATTGGCACAGATTGTTGTCTTTTGAACACTGTGACAAGAGACCAAGGTGCGGATGGTTAGGATACAATGTTACGGATTCAAGCAACAATAAATATATGAGTGAGGCAGGGGATTTTATAACAAATAACATGTTTATTAAACACCAAAAACAAACCCCCCAAAAGTAAACAAATCACTAGCGCAACCGGAATTCAGCTGCTGCGCGGCAGCTTAAACAGTTCTTAAAGCAATGAAGCTTAAACAGTTCTTAAAGCGATGTTGCAAAAACAGTTCTTCAAACTAGTATTGCAAAAGTTCAAAATGCTTACAGTCCATTTAAGGGAGAGACTTTTTAAGATGATTTAAATTCTCTTTCACGTTGTGTTGTTGCAATTCCCACAAAGAATTTAGGAAGATGAAGAATGAAATGGCTTAAAGGCACTGACCTTTCCTGTACAAAACTGTTCCCAATCCTTTCTGCTATTCATAGGGATTAACATGGGGACAGTCAACGAATTCCTTCCGAATGAGAATCAAACAAGGTCAAACCTATTTCACCATCAAAATCGATTCTCCTCGATCTTTTAACTCCCAAACTCCGATCTTCACTCTCCACTGATTCTCAACTAGCAGTAATATACAGAAACTGCTGGCAATGACCTTTTAAACTTTAGGCATTAAAGAAAACTTCATCTTTCAACTAAACTGCGTCATAACGTTAAATCATGCAGTGGCATGAAGTCAACATGGCAAATCCAGCCACGAACTGCCCCTCCTCACAGGGAGGGGTCCTCCTATTATACCCTGTAAAAAAAAACCTGTCACATGACCTCTACTGGTGGGAAAATGACGTCACTCCACCATCACAAGACCATTACCTCAAGTCCAGTATAGCTTCAACACCAGTCACGTGACAAGTACACCACTGTCACGTGTCACGGGTACGTAACAACAAGTGCTGAAGTATTTGAGAGTGGAATTGAGACATATACAAGACTGAAACAAAGACAGGGTTCTCAGCTAGGTCCTAGATGAAAATCCAAATTTGAACTGAGAATTTAGCACTGAACCTCAGTTCAAGTGATTTTTAAATATTAAATTCTGGTTCCAAAACATGGCCACCAATTAGCAGGGCAGCCTAAATCTTTAAAGAGGCTTCACCAGCTCAGCATGCCCTGGAGAATTATAGGGTCTAAACCCCATAAGCTGGCACAATAGGGTGCATGGCGTAATACACACTGGTTGTCATTGATTACATTATAGGTTTTCAACTTACTGAGAATGCATAGAAGAAAATTAATCTCAGGGTTGTATATGTTGAACATTGTGAATAAACTAACTTTGAACTTAGTAGCTAAGCCACTTGCAAAGTCCAGAAGCTAGACTATTCTCAGAAGCCATTGGGAGCATTTAATAGGTAACGGGAGCTTATCCACACTGTAACTCCCAGCTACAACAACCTTAGCAACCACTATGTAGCACTAGATGAATCAATAATGTTACATTTATCATGTGAATACCTCACAAATCACCTCAAACAGAGAAACAGGAAATCCCCTTGTGTGTGTTGTAACAGGAAATCTGAAATTTGTCCCATGGTACTGATAAATTTAACCCTTCATGTTATGCATATAGTTGAATATAGTAAACATCTTAAATGCCCTCTCTTATGTGGAAATCATTGGGTATTGTTCATATCCATGGTTAACTCTAAGTTGGGACTGTCTTCTATAAACAAAATTGTAATTTTACTTATTTAGAGATACAGCACAGACTAGGCTCAGGCCATCTACACCAATCCCATCTTCTTGAATAGGTCCATATCTTTCATTCAAGTCTCTATATAGAAACCTCTTAAATGAAGTGATTCCAGTAACTCTTCTGGTGTAATTGTCTGGATAGCAGTAACCATTTGTGTAATGTATGGATTAATTTATTTTAGAGCAATGACTCCCCTTAACACTATGTGTGTTCTGATAATTCACCTAGGTGCATTGATCTGTTGTCTATACATACATATTCTTCCACTCCCTCCCCCTCTCCCGTCTCTCTGCATTGTGAACTCACCAGTTAAAACCATATCCTGTGTGTGTGCTTTTATTTAATTCATATGCGGTTGCACAGACACAGCAAATTGGTGACAAGTACAAATGTGAATGTCAGAGAATATCAGGAAACACACCAACAGTTATGGGATGATTACAGGATGAGAGAAAAAAGTTAAACATTATGGAGAAGGCCATCACAGATGCTAACAAAAGGCTGCATGACTGCATAGTACACAATGAAAGATGCAAAACTGGAAAGTCAAAGTAAAAATAATACAGTGAATCATAATAGATGTGTTTGATGTAAAACTGAAAATGGAGCTGGATGCAGGGTCAGTTTTGCCTATAATTTCCGAGGCTGACTACAACAGGCTGTTTTCTAAGCTACCATTAGAGAAGATAATGCTAAACAGCTACACAGGTGAAAAGTGTCTCCCGAAGGCAAACTGAAAGTGAATGTGATGTATGGAGGACAAACACAGCAGTTAGAGCTTTATGTGTTGAAAAGTGGAGGGCCAACACTTTTGGATGAGAATGGTTGAGAAACATCCAAATAGACTGGCACATGATCATAGCTCTTAATGTGTCATCACCAGGGAACTACAGCGCAAACAGTAGCACTAACCAGAGACTATCAAGGCTGCTTAATGTTAATAAGAAGACATTTGAAAAGGGCATGATGACTAGAAATGAATTGAATGAAGCAGCAACACCAAGAGGGACATTGCAACCATAACTGTCAATGTATGTCGAAGACTGCATAAAAGCAAAAGAGAGGTCAGATATTTAGCAACAATTAGTGGGAAGTTAGATTAGAAAGTTTTTTAAAATGAACAGAAGGCAACTATAAAGCTATATGAAGAGAAATGATGAAATATGAAGGCAAGATAACCAATAATATAAAAGAGTACATCAAAAACTTTGCCTCCAAGTCCACTCCAGAAACCAATTATTGGCTTAATCCCCCCAATCCCCCATTTTAAGCTCCTCCACCTCAATTCAGCCTGTACATGCCACACTGCACCTGTCCTGTACCTGCAAGCCTTCAGTTCACACTGCAAAAATGCCATACCGTGCAGGTATATCAAAAGCTCTACTCTGAAAGAGAAGTTACGGACTATTGATTGTGGTGATCATTCAAGAAAAAAATGTGATTAATAAAGTAGTTAATAGTTGTAAATGCTGCCAACAAGTCCTCACAATGCTTCACCAGCATTATCTTAAGTCAAAAGGTATGCTGGCATTAGAAAGGACCCAGAAAAGATTCATGAGAATGATTCAGGAAATGAAAGGTTTAATGTATGAGGAACATTTGATAGCTGTGGGTCTATATACCCTGGAGTTTTGAAGAAAGATGCAAGGTGTCTCATTGAAACCTATTGAATATTTTAATGGCTAGATAGAGTGGATGTGGACAGGATGTCTCCTGTTGTGGCAGAGTTTAAGACTAGAGTGCACAGTTCTGAATAGAGGAACATCCCTTTAGAACAGAGATGATCAGGAATTTCTTGAATTGCGGGGTAGTGAATCTGTGGAATTCATTGCCATGGACAGCTGAAGATTCCCAGTCATTGGGTATATTTAAAGTGGAAGTTGATGGGTTTTTGATTAGCCAGGGCATTAAAGATTATGGGGAGAAGGCAGGAGAATTGTGTTCATGGATAATAATCAGCTATGATTGAATGGTGCAGCAAACTCAATGGGGCAAATGGCCTAACTCTGCTTCTATGTCTTATGGTATTAACACAATTGGGAAACTGGCTCTGAGCATTATATTCAATTTGATCATTTAATTTAAGGACAAATTACAATGAATTGCTGTATAGTAAGGAGATATAGATCTTAACTACATTGTGTCATGACGACTACCTGTCCTCAGTGTCAGCCAAACAGAATATTATTGAGTTCAGGAAAGGGAAGGTTGCAGAGCATATGAGACTGAATATTTTTGAGGGTCAGAAGATTGATAATTTCAAGTTCCTAGGAGTGAGCATCTTCAAAAGCCTGTCAAGGTCCAACCACACAGACATCACAGGGACAAAAGTTCACCAGCGCCTCTACTTTCTCAGGAAGTAAAAGAGATTTAGCATGTTCACACAAATGCTCACCAATTTTATCAATGAACATCAGAAAGCATCCTATCCATATGTATCATGGCTTAAATGGCATCCGCACTGTCCTCAATTGGAAGAAACAGCAGAGAGTTGTGGACACAGCTCAGCACATCACAGAAACAAGATCTCCATCTATTTAATCTGTCTACATTTACTGCTGCCTTTGAAAAAATCCAGCATATTCAAAGCCCCCAGCTACCCAAAACAGGTTATCATCTTCCCCCTCACATCAGCCAGAAGAAAGCCTGAACACACGTATCTCCAGGCTCAAGGATAGTTTCTACACTGCAGTTATAAAGCTATTAATTTTGTCCCCCAGTGTGAAAAGTTAGACTTTTGACTTCACAATCCAGCTTTAGACCTAGCACTTTATTGTCTAATTTTATTGTAGCTGTTGCACTTCAGTCTGAATTCTATTAATGTTTTGTTTTGATCGACCTCAAAGCTCTCTGTAATAAATTTAATCTGTATGAACAGTGTGCAAAAATGAGCTTTGTTCTGTACCTTGGTGCACATGACAACAACAAACCAACTCCAATTTATCCACGCCTTGCTCCATTAGTGATGACCAGATCCAAGATCATAGGTTGGTTCCATGAAGCACTGCTCCAGGAAACCATTCAGGAACTGACCTCATAGCTTCCTTCTCCAGTTGTGGATTGCTGATTCCATTGAAGTTGCACATCATAAGAGGATTTTTCTCATGTCACTTCTAACTCTGTTCCCTTTTATATTTGTGACCTCTGTCCTTCCCACCATGGAAAAATCGTCAGGTTTCTCATTTTCTATTTGATGTTCCCTGAAGAAAATCCTCCTCTCCAATCTCTCCTGGAATAATGACAGCATTTCTGTGAAGGCATAACCAGCATTTAGATTTCCAAAGGATGTCTGACAAGTTACCACACAAGAGGAATTATGTTGGCATGGATGCAAAATTGGCTCCTTCATGAAAGCAAGAGACATGGAATAATGGGAATCCAGAGAATATACACAAAGTGTTGGAGGAACTCAGCAGATCAGGCAGCATGTATGAAAATGAATAAACAGCCGATTTTTTGGCCAAGATCGTTTATCAGGATTGGAAAGGAAGGGGATCATGGCAGAATAAAAAAGATGGGAGGGTGGGGCAAGGAGGACAAGTTTAAAGGTAACGGTGACACCAGGTGAGTCAGAAAGGTGAAGGGCTAGAGGAAAATGAATCTGATAGGAGATGAGAGTGGATCATGGGAGAAAGGGAGGGATGGGAGTGGAGGTAACAGGCAGATGAGAATCCAGACTGGGGGATAGATGTCACCAGTTTCAGATATGGCCTAAGTGCAGAGTGAGAGACACTGAAGTGGGTTGATAGCTCACAGACTTTAATGCGAACAGAGTTAGCAGGGAAAAAAAACAATAAACGTTAGGCCAAACAGGGCTGTAAACTAAAACTCTCAAATGGAAAACAATGCCTACAATGCAGCTGAAAGGAATAATAAATATTAAACGAATACCACTAGACTTCAGTGTCAGTTGACTTGACAGTTCAACTTCTCAGGCAAGACTGAATGCAAACAGGCAGTGAAGCCTTGCTGTGCTAGGTTCAAGTCTTGACAAGCACTATGATGGAAAGAATGGAGTTAAATACTATCGCAATAAAATAATAATTATCTGACTCGTACATATTCATGCGCACAATTGCCATGTCTGCTGTGCTGCTGAATCCATGGTTGTGACAATAGAAGAAGGGGGAAGGAAAGGAATCTGCAATGCATGGTCTCAAGGGTAGTATTTTTTTACTCTCACTGGATCGCTGCCTATTCCACATGCCAGTGACAGTAAGAATAGGATGATCTGACAGGTGAGTATGTGCTACAGGAATTAATATCGGGGTCGTGGTTTCAGATTTGTGTATCACTGGGATCTTTGGGGAAGATATGACCTACATAAAAGGGATTATTTACACCTGAAGTCAAACAGACCAACTTCCTTGTGAGCAGGTTTGCTCGAGGGTTTAAATGAGATTACCAGGGAAACCAAAGTGTCAAGTCAGATGCTGGTGCAATTGGTGTAAAAGGAGATGCCTTGTGCAGTGAGACTGTGAGGAAGGATAGGCAGTTGATAGGACATAAATTCAGTCAGGTGGATGGGATTAAACATGCTTAGCGTGAGAAGTATTAGGGGCAAAATTGATAAGCTTAGAGCTTGGATCAATCCACGATGCTGAGGCTATTACAGAGATTTAGCTGTCGCCATGGCTCAATTGGTTGTTCCAGAGATTTAAAGGGAAGGTAAAATAGGTGGGAGCATGTGGGTGGAATATCATTGCAAATCAGCAATAGTAACACAGCTGCAGAAAGAGAGCACGTCAGCCATACATGAATACAGCCAAATGAAACAGCCAAGGTTCATGCAATCCAGTTTGTCATTCCACTGATCGAACACTGGAGGGCAGTACCATAGGAGAGGCCAGCCTCCAACTGAGCATGAACATCACACTACATTGCCTCCGGTATTTCCTATCCTGAACTGCAGCAGCAGGTAAGCCCGTGGCTTGAGACCTCATCCACTACAACTGAGGCCACAAAGCTCCCCTGCAATCTAATGTGCCACCAAACCCGGGAAGCAGGCCTACAGTATCATATATTATCTATATCCAACCAGGTCTTGCGATTGCAAGAGAAATTCCCAAGACAATCACCCACAGTTACACAACATGTCACCTTTGTGCACCAGCTCCGATGCCATCAAGGCCTTCCAGGCACTAACATGGTCTGAACCCAGTCCAGCGCCTCTGCCAATCATGGGTGTAGACCTGCCATACCCAAAGTTCTTGAAGTCCTGTTTTCCCTTGTGATCACAAAAAAAAAGAAAATAGAACATCTTTGATTTAACAAAGAAGAATATACCTTTGGTTGGCCGTTAAGAGGCCACAGCATCTGAACGCTCTGCCAGCTTACCGGAAGTCCAATTGAGTCAGTGTGGGTGGAAGTCAGAAAAAGAATGGGAGCAATCACTCAGCTGAGGCTATCCTATAGAGCCCTCCCCCAAAGCAACAAGGACACTGAAGAGCAGATTACTAGGCAGATTTTGACCAGGTATAAACATAGGCCGACATGAAGTGTTGTCATGGGAGATTTTAACTTCAAAGTTCTAAGTAAATTCCTTATCAAAGCACATATGTGCCACCATATACTCTCCTGCGGGCAAACCCAATGAATCCAGGAAACATAATAAGAACAGTGGAAGACTGCATCCAACTGGATGGACAAATACCAATGTACAAACTTTACAAATGCAAAAGGAAGAAAAAAATAATAAAAATAAAATAAGCATTAAATATGAAAAACATGGGGGTGGGGGCTTCCAGGTCACCAAGGGAACGGCGGTGTAGGGAAAGCTCTCTAGTCAAAAAATAATGTAAACTGCCCCAAAATCAAAATTAGACAAACATTTAGTATTGTATAACTACGTCAATAAAAGGGGTAAGGATAATGTCTAAGTACAAGAATAAAAATTCTGCTCAGAAGACTGATAAGTACAATGAGACGCAGCAAGACGAAGGGCCTAGCTTCTCCATGGCTAGCCAGGACGGAGATCATGAGGAAGAGTCAGTGAACCTGACTTTGATTCTCAGAGAGATTTGTGATTTCTGACAAGATAACAAAAACAGCTGCAGGATATTAAAGGAGAAATAGCAAAAACTAATTTGAGGTTAGGTGAAGCCGAAGCAAGAATTGTAGGAACTGAGGAGAGGCTGCAAAATGCAGAGGAAGTGATAGCAGAAATGCTAAAGCTTCAAGAGCAGCTCTAGTGTAAGCTAATAGACCAAGAAGGTCGCTCAAGAAGGGAAACTGTGAGGATGTATGGAATTCCTGAAGGAGCTGAAGGTAAACCCAGATTGGTGATTCCCTTTGTGGAGAAGCTGCTTAGAGAGAATCGTGACATACCAGAAGCAAAAGACCTACAGATACAAAGAGCCCACCGCATTAGCACCACAGCCTCTGGCAGACGCCCATCCCAGATCGATTTTAGTCAGATTTCTCAGT
The DNA here is from genome assembly GCF_030144855.1 of Hypanus sabinus. Lineage (NCBI taxonomy): Eukaryota > Metazoa > Chordata > Chondrichthyes > Myliobatiformes > Dasyatidae > Hypanus > Hypanus sabinus. The sequence goes on from NC_082706.1 coordinate 56,297,540, forward strand.
TACAGAACAAAGGAAGAAGTGCTTAAACTGGCATGGCAAAAGAAACGCTTTATGTGGAGCAACTGTAAAATCAGCTTTGACCACGATTACGCACCAGGGATTCTTGCCAGATGGAAGGAATACACGGAAGCATGGTGGGTCCTGAAGAGAAATGACATCAGATTCCAGACACTGTACACAGCTTGGCTAAGAGCTTTTTATGATGAAGTGACAAACACCTGTGCTACAGTGGAGGAACAACGCCGGACCTGGTGGATCGGGGCTACCCATAAAAGTTATCACCCAACCGGAGTCGCTACTGGAGAGGATTCAGCGGAAGTCATGGCTGCCAGTGCGGTGAGGACACTCCACTCGAACCAGAGGGTCAATCTACAAAGAAAAGCTGCAAGTATTCAGATGCGAACGTACAGAGAGTACTGATTAATTAAGAGAATTGACTGAAAATTGTAAATTGGACTTAAAGGAAAATTAAAGCTGGTAACTGAAAATAAACTAGATGGAATAACTTGAATGATAGCAATATGGTCGAGACATAAAAAGGAGAGAATTCTCTATGACTGTTCTCTCTGCAGAGGGCCCTCTAACAGAGGGTGAAGATAGAGGTTATCCCTCTCAACTGAGGCAGGTCGGTGCTCACGTCTCACTGTTGGAAGTTGTGTTTTGTTGTACTGTTGAAAAGGTATTGCTTGCTGTTTGTTTAGAAAAGGAAAGTGTTTTCTTTTCCAGCAGAGAAAAATGCAAATTGAACCGGTAAAAATAATTTCTTATAACGTTAATGGGGTTTTGAATCCTATTAAGAAAAATAAGATTATGTCTAAATTTAAAAAAGAAAGGGCATAAATAGCTTTCCTTCAGGAAACACATATAAGCCAATCCGAACATGCAAAATTAATAAGAATGGGCTTTAAGCATGTATTTTATTCATCATATAAACTGAGCCACAAAAGAAGAGTATAGCTACTTTAATATCAAGTGCTCTGAACTGTGAACATATTTCAGAGACTAAAGACAAGGATGGAAAATTTGTAAAGATTACAGGAAGAATAGAAGGTACTGAAATCACATTGCTGAATGCTTATGCTCCACCAGGTAGTGAATAATCATTCTATAGACATATTTTTGCCTTAATGGCCAGCTCTCAAGGGGTAGTAATCTGCAGAGGGGATTTTATTGCTAGGTTAAACCCTGCATTAGATTCTTCAGAAACAGTTATTCAGAATAAACCTCTGACTAGGAAAGTGAAATAATTGATGGAGGAGTTAGGAATAATAGAAGTGTGGAGGGAATTACACTCCACTAGTAAAGACTATACACATTACTCTTTCCCTCATTCAGCTTATTCAAGGATAGACTTTTTCATATATTTAACACAGATAGATTCAGGATTAAAGAGTGTAACATTGCAACAATTGATCTGTTGGACCATAGCCCAGTCTCTGTGTCTCTAATTCTGGAAAGGAAAATGAGAAAAACACTATGGAGGTTAAATTCACATATACTCAGTAACCCAAAAGTAATGGAGAGATTAAGGGGAGAAATGAAAGAATACCTAGTCCTTAATGACACGGGAGAAAACATCACCAGTGATTTTATGGGATACATTGAAAGCCGTACTGAGAGGGTAAGTTATTTCCATTACTACTCGAATGAAAAAATTCAAAGCACAAAAATTAGCAGATATTCAAGGAAAATTAAAACAACAAGTAGTAGACAGCCCTACAGGTGGAATTAATAAATGGGGATCTCTGACTCTTTATTTCAGAGAGAGGAACTAAACAAGGATACCTAATTTCTCCTCTCCTCTATACATTGAACCTCTTGCCCAGTTAATAAGACAGAGCAAAATTGTAAAAGGTATCAAGGTGCCAGGGGAGGTAGCACTATTCGCAGATGATGTCTTAGCCTATTTGAGTGAACCAGAAAAATCATTCATAGGATTGTTTATACTGTTAGATAAGTTTGGGAAAATATCAGATTATAAAATTAATGTAAAGAAAACACAGGTTATGTCCCTAAATTATACAGCATCCAAAAACTGCAGGATACATATGATCGTAAGTGGGAAGCTAAATCATTAAAATATTTAGGAATAACCTTGCCAAAAGATCTTTCAACATTGTCACAGGTAAATTATGGGTCATTAGTTTCAGAGATAAAAGCAGATATAGATAGATAGAATCTTATCCCCTGTTTAACTTTAAATTCAAGGATAAATACCATAAAAATGAATATTCTCCCTCGGTTACTTTACTTTTTCCGGACTTCACCTGTGGAGGCAGACGATAGTCAATTCAGGGAATGGGACAAAAGGATTTCCCACTTTATCTGGCAAGGAATCAAACCTAGAATTTGATTTAACACCTTACAGTTAGGAAAGGAAGGAGGAGGTATGGCACTTCCTTGCTTGAGAAATCATTTTTATGCTTCACAGATATTGGTGTAATGGGGAATGCAAGGCTAGATGGAAGGAAATATAATTTGGATTGATTGACAGTTTTCCTCTATCACAGACAAAGGATTGATGGCCCAATTGGAAAAGATTAAAAACAGCTGGATAAATTTCACATTAAAAGTATGGCAGAAGGTGTCTAATTTATGTGGAATCTACAACACGTCAAAACTTTTTAGATGGTGTGCTTATGATACTGAATTTTTTTCCCGGCAGAGGAGATAAAAGATTTGAACTATGGATAAAGAAAGGTCTTACAACCTACCTCTCATTCACACATAAAAGTATATTACGAATTTTCAATCCCTGCAGAACAAACATGGCCGAGAACACAATGACTCTTTTAGGTACAACACTACTTTAACCAGAGTTGTAGATGTACAGACGTATCAACAGCAGAATTACATTTTTCAAGATTTTGAATTCGGCTTACAGCTCAATACTAAGTAAATCAATTTCTCGATTATATAATGTCCTCTCTCATGCCAAAAATGAAAACACATTGTATATTGAAGAGAAGTGGGAAAAAGAAGTGAGGTTGGTACTTTCAGAGGAGGCTTGGGGGAAAATATGCAGCTGTCAGTGGTCTTCAACTTACTCTTTGTCTTGGAGAGAACATTGCTGGAAGAATATTATAAGATACTTGAAGACCCCATAACAGGAAAAATATAAAGACACAAACGTGGCATGTTGGAGAATGTTTTATTGGAAAGGTACTCACAGAACATTAGTTAAGGTATTTAAGATACGGATGCCTCTAGACGTTGTGACTCTCTATTTGGGGCATGTATTGTTTCTGGAACAGAAGAAAGATATAAAGTTGCTGCAGGCCCTTTTAGCGGCAAGTAAGAAATCAATCACCAGAAAGTGGCTAAATCCAGTGTCAACTACTTTAAAAGATTGGCATGAAATTATTTTGGAAATATTTAATAAAGAAAAGTTGACTTACTCCCTGAGAATTCAAAAAGAAAAATGTTATCAAATTTGGAATAAATGGATTGAATTTATAACCCCAATGCAAGCAGACTTTAGATGACTCTCCTAATGGTTCATACTGCTTTTCTCATCAACATAGTAATAGTGTTAATATAAGCTCTCTTGGTTCGAATGTTCACTGTTTCATTTCTGGAAAATGTAGAATCAACATAAGTAAAGAAAAAGAAAATAAATAACAGACAAACAAATAAACAAATAAATTAATATGAAAAACATGAGATGAAGAGTCCTTGAAAGTGAGTCCATAGTTGTGGTAACAGTTCAGTGATGGGATGAGTGAAATTGAGTGGCATTGAGTGGAGTTCTGCCACAATTTCATGAGCCTAATGGTTGAGGGGTAATAACTGTTCCTTAACCTGATGGTGTGAGTCCTGATACTCCTGTACCTACTTCGTGATGGCAACAGCAAGAGGAAAGCATGGCCTGGGAGCACCTGATGTGGATGCTGTGTTCCTGCATCAGTGCCTCATGTAGATGTAGTCAATAGTGGAGAGGGCTTTACCCATGATAAACTGTGCTGTATCCAATACATTTTGTAGGATTTTCCATTCAAGTGTATTGATGTTTCTTTACCAAACCATGATGCAACCAGACAATATACACCCCACCACACATCTGTGGAAGTTTATTGAAGTTTTAGATATCATGCTGAATCTCCCCAAACTCCCAAGGAAGCAGAAGCATTACCCTGCTCCCTTCATAATTGCTCTTGGGTGCTGTGCCCAGGACAGATCCTCTCAATGATAACACTGAGGAATTTAAAGTTGCTGAACCTCTCCACTTCTGATCCCCTAATGAGGACTGGCTCACGGACTTTCTTCTCCTCCTGAAGTCAATAAGCAGCTCCTTGGCCTTGCTGACATTAGTGAGAAGTTGTTGTGGCACCACTCAGCCAGATTTTGCAACTTCCTCCCAAGTATTGATTCATCACAACCATTGCTTCAGCCAACAACAGTAAGCAAACTTAAATATGGCATTGGAGCTGTGCTAAGCCTCACAGTCATAAGTATAAAGAGTAAACCTAGCAATGATAGGCTTCTCAGTTTGACATCAGTGGTGGGTAAATTAATGGAAAGTATTCTTAGAGATGGTATATATAATTATCTGGATAGACAGGGTCTGATTAGGAACAGACAACATGAATTTGTGCGTGGAAGGTCATGTTTGACAAATAAATCTTATTGAATTTTTTGAAGGGGTTACCAGGAAAGTTGACGAGGGTAAAGCAGTGGATGTTGTCTATATGGACTTCAGTAAGGTCTTTGCCAAGGTTCCGCCCGGAAGGTTATTTAGGAAGGTTCAATCATTAGGTGTTAATATTGATTCAACAGTGGCTGGATGGGAGATGCCAGAGAGTCGTGGTGGATAACTGTTTGTCAGGTTGGAGGCCGGTGACTAGTGGTGTGCCTCAGGGATCTGTACTGGGTCCAATGTTGTTTGTCATATACATTAATGATCTGGATGATGGGGTGGTAAATTGGATTAGTAAGTATGCAGATGATACTAAGGTAGGTGGCATTGTGGATAATGAAGTAGGTTTTCAAAGCTTGCAGAGAGATTTAGGCCAGTTAGAAGAGTGGGCTGAATGATGGCAGATGGAGTTGAATGCTGATAAATGTGAGGTGCTACATTTTGGTAGGAATAATCCAAATAGGACATACATGGTAAATGGTAGGGCATTGAAGAATGCAGTAGAACAGAGTGATCTAGGAATAACGGTGTATAGTTCCCTGAAGGTGAAATCTCATCTGGATAGGGTGGTGAAGAAAGCTTTTGGTATGCTGGCCTTTATAAATCAGAGCATTGAGTATAGGAGTTGGGATGTAATTTGAAAATTGTACAAGGCATTGGTAAGGCCGAATTTGAAGTATTGTGTACAGTTCTGGTCACCGAATTATAGGAAAGATGTCAACAAAATAGAGAGAATACAGAGAAGATTTACTAGAATGTTACCTGGGTTTCAGCACCTAAGTTACAGGGAAAGATTGAACAAGTTAGGTCTTTATTCTTTAGAGCGTAGAAGGTTGAGGGGGGACTTGATAGAGGTATTTAAAATTATGAGGGGGATAGATAGAGTTGACATGGACAGGCTTTTTCTATTGAGAGTAGGAGAGATTCAAACAAGCGGTCATGATTTGAGAGTTAGGGAACAAAAGTTTAGGGGTAGCACGAGGAGGAATTTCTTTACTCAGAGAGTGGTAGCTGTGTGGAAGGAGCTTCCAGTAGAAGTGGTAGAGGTAGGTTCAGTATTGTCATTTAAAGTAAAATTGGATAGGTATATGGACAGGAAAGGAATGGAGGGTTATGCGGGTCAGTGGGACTAGGTGAGAGTAAGCGTTTGGCATGGACTAGAAGGGCCGAGATGGCCTGTTTCCTTACTGTAATTGTTATATGGTTATATGGTTATAGAGCAAGGGGCTAATCACACAGCCTTGTGGTGCACCTGTGCTGATGGAGACTGTGGTAGAGATGTTGTTGCCAATCTAAACTAACTGGGGTCTGCAAGTGAGAATCAGAATCAGGTTTAATATCACCGGCATATGTCATGAGATTTGTTGTCTTTGCAGCAGCCTTAAATACAATAAATAATAGTGGAGAAAAAAAAACTGTGAATTACTCTAAATGTATACAGTATATATATATAAAGCAGTAAGGTGCTGTTCATGGGATCATGGTCCATTCAAAAGTCAGATGGCAGAGGGGAAGAAGCTGTTCCTGAATTTCTGAGTATGCCTTCAGGCTCCTGTACTTCCTTCTTGATGGCAGCAATGAGAACAAGGCATGGTCTGGTTCATAGGGGTCCTTAATGATCAATGCAACCTATTTGAGGTATCCGGGATACTACAGAGGCTAGTGCTCATGATGGAGATGACTAAGTTTACAACTCTCTGCAGTTTAATTTGATTCTGTGCATTAGCCCCCCCCCCCCACCCCCATACCAGATGGTGATGCAGCGAGTCAGAATGCTCTCCATGATACACCTGCAGAAAATTTTGAGTGTTGTTTTGGTAGCATACCAAATCTCCTCAAACTCCAGAAGAAACATAGCCACTGGCATGCCTTCTCATAGAAACAGTCTGAATATTAAAAGGCTTAAACCAATTAGATATGGCAAAGTTATTTCCCATGGTAGGGGATTCTAGACCAAGACAGCATGACTTCAGGATTAAAGGATGGATTTTTAGAACTGAGGTGCAGAGAAATTACTTTAGTCCGAGCTTGTTAAGTCTGTGGAATTTGTTGCCACGAGTGGCTGTGTAGGCCAAGTCATTGGGTGTACTTAAGGCAAAGATAGATAGGTTCTTGATTAGCCAGGGCATCAAAGGGTATGGGGTGAAAACAGGGGAGTGGAAATGACTGGATGAAGTGGATAAGCCTATGATCGAATGGCGGAATAGACTCGATGGGCCGTTTGGCCTACTTCTGCTCCTATCTTTTATGGTCCTCTGTTGGGTCTAAGTTAGGTCCTCAATGATATTGGCACCCAGGAAGTTGAAGTTGCTAACTCTCTCCTATTCTGGTCCATTTCTGAGGATGGGTGTTCATTCCTTCGCTATACCCGAATCGGTTCCAATTGCACAAGGATGTATTGAGGCTAAGGTCTTTTAGCTTATTCATTAGTTTTGATGGGGCGATGGTATTGAACGTAGTCAATAAAATGCATCCTGATGTGTGCATCTTTGCATCCAGATGTTCCAGGGTTGAGTGAAGAACCAATAAAATGGCACCTGCTCTGGACTTGTTGCTCCGGTAGGCAAGCTGGAGCAGATTCAAGTCACTTCTCAGGCAGGAGTTGATATGTTTCATCACCAATCTCTCAAAGTAGTTCATCACAGTGGATGTAAGTACTACTAGGTGATAGTCATTGAAGCTCATTATCAAATTCTTCTTCGGCATGGGTATAATTGAAGCCTGCTTGAAGAAGATGGTTACCCAGATAGCAGAAGTGAGAGGTTGAACACTGCAGCCAGTTGATTATCACAGGTCTTTAGTACTCAGCCAGGTACTCCACTTGGGCTGATGCTTTCTGTGCAGTCACCTTTCTGAAGAAAGCTCTCACCACTCAGAGACTGAAATCTCAGGGCCATCTGAGCTATTTATTCGTTGTTCAGTCTTCAGTGCAAGAGGTTAGAGAAGGCTGAATTTGTTAGGTGTGTCCAGGAATTATTGCTGACACAATATGCAGACAAGCTGATGAGAAAGAGAGGCCGTAGTGGATCTAGTACTCAGTAATGTGACAGGTGACAGACCTATTGGTGAGCAAGCATTTTGGATATATTGACCACAACTCCCTGACCTTTAGTTCAGCCATACACCTGTGTAGCACTAGTCTTCTGGTGTGTGACTAGTTGTCACATGCTTTTGAGAAAATCAAATTACACTAGGTGCTAATAGGCCATCAGGAGAATCCAGATATCGGAAGGAGGCAGTGCATAGAAACCACACATTTCTGCAAATAAGGTTTTGTTTAAAAGGAAATAAACAATATGTACAAAATATCTACATGAACAAAAACAATTCAGAATTCAAACTTTAGGTTCCAAACCTGAGATATTCAACAAAAGCCAAATTCCTGTTTAGTTAGAATCAGTGATCTTCATTCGAATAACCTTTGTTACTCCAATTTCTCTAACTAATTAGTTATAGTGTTATTCCCTATTTATAAGTTTACAGACTAAACTGTCCTTTGTATTTAACCCAGGTTAGCTAGAAACCCAAATACAATTACTATTCTCAAGTATTATAGTTAGTAGACATAGAAACATGGAAACCTTACAGCACAGTACAGGTTCTTTGGCCCACAAAGCTCTGCTGAGCATGTCCTTACCTTAGAAATTACCTAGGGTTACCCATAGCCCTCTATTTTTCTAAGCTCCATACTGTATACCTATCCAGGAGTCTCTTAAAAGACCCTATCATATCCACCTCCACCACCATTGCCAGCAGCCCATTCCACACATTCACCAATTTCTGCATAAAAACTTACCCCGGTATCTCCTCTGAAGTTAATTTCAGTTTCAATTCCAGGCAGTATATCTACAAGTTTAAATTCAAATTCAGAAATTATATAAACACAGTTTAACTCATTTCACAACAATTCTCCAACATCACAATTTTTAAACAAAGTAAATCTCATTCAGTAACTTATCAAAGACTTTGTAAAAATAACTATTTCTTGCAGAAAATCATATTCGGATTCTTCGAATGAAAATAAATTTATACATCCAACCGTATTAAATCCTCAGCATCATTACACATTTTGTTCCCCCACTGGTTCTTCATCTTGTGAAGCTCACATCTTGTTTCTTGGTTTGTTGGAATGAAATAGTTTATCATCCACAGAAAGTCAAATCAGTATTTTGTACAAAAACTTGACCAAATCCCTTGGTATGATTTACATGGTAAGGATTTTGGACACTGGTCTCTGCTGATACTGTCTCATTAAAGCTGCTGTATGTCACAGCTGTGGCTTCAATAAATCTTTAATCACTATTGACACTCTTCCTGGGGTTTCACCCTGAGTTTTTCAAGGTAAAAGGGTAAAGATACTCACTACTAATCCCACTCTTAATAGTTCATGTCTTCAGTTTCGAATCGTTGCTGTGTTTCTCGGTGTGGTGAAGATCCCTGAAGATTACCTTGCATTTGTGCTCACCTTGGAGTGGGACATCGAATAATGTGAGGTCAATGTAGAACAGGATATTGTGCTATAGAATGTTAACATTAAGAAAGAGGCAGTGTAGGAGCTTTTGAAAATCATTACGATAGGTAAAACAATAGAGCAGGTTTGGATATATCCCAGATTTCAATGGAAATAGAGGGAATAGATTATGTTGAGAATGATCTCTGCTTCCTCATACAGAGTTTGGAGGACCACAAATATTGATCAAGAAAAGTAATGGAATAATCTTGGGATTTATTGATTAGTGACTCTTACCTCAGTGGTAGGCAACTAATGGACAGGATTCTGAAGGACAGGATTTAGTGAGTCTGGTTAGTGATTGTGTGGCCAAGCCAAATCTGAATGTATGCAGCCAAATTTCCATGGATTCATAACAGATGACTTTCTGGATGAGCTTACCATGGAGTACCTTGCCATTGTCTTAGTAAAATCCATAGACACCATATCTACAACTCTACCTCAATCAATATTTTGTTACCTACTTGAAAAACCCAGTTAAGCCAATGAAACACATCCTACCACTCACAAGCCCATAATGACTATCATGAATAAGGTATTTCTTCTCAGAACGTTCATAAGGCAGACAGTGATAGTAGAAAGAATTTGTTCTACCTGGAGGTCAGTGACAAGTGGTATTTCACACGTATCTGTTCTGTGATTTTTGTGATTCTTATAAATTACTTGGATGAGGAAGGAGAGGGTGGTTTGGTAAGGTTTCAGATGTCTTAAGGTATGGTGGTGTTGTTGATAGTGTTATAGGTTACACAAGGACAGTGCAAAGGAGATTCAACAATCTAATTAATAGAAGAGAGGAAATAAAGCTGGAATTAGTTTATTATTGTTATGTATAGTGAGGTACAGTGAACAGCTTTGTATTGAGAAAGGATTTAGTATATGACAAATAAACTCTTCTTGGGCTCCAGCCAAATTCAAGTATTGATTTTAACCAATATTTCAATGAGAAGCCCTGCCACCTTCATCACAGATGATGCTCGGGCATGTCTAGTCCAGTGGTATTTATACGCTTCTCTGTCCCTCCTGATTGGCTAGTCTTCATTCAATCAGATTTCTGCTGTCCCACCTTGTTTACAATCAAATTCCAGTTCTTTCTTTGAGCAGGACTTTGGTCTTCACTAAAATTCTTTCTGTCTAGTTTTATTTCAATAGTTTACTTCACCAGCTAACCCCAAAAGCCATTGGCACAGCACAGTAGTTTTGTACTGATACTGTTCATACTAATCAATTCATTACACAATGCAAAGTAAAACAATAGCAGAACGAAGACTAAAATGCTACAATTACAGAGAAAGTGCAGTGCAGGAAGGCTGTAAGTTCATAACAAGGTAGACAGTAAGGTTAAGAGTCCATTTTATTTTGCTAGGTAATCATTCAATATTGTTATAACAGCAGGACAGAAGATGTCCTTGAACCTGGATATACGTGCTTTGAAACTTTTGAAAACTCCTGCCTGATAGCAGGAGGGAGAAGAGAGAATTGCCGGGGTGGGTGGGGTTTTGGATTCTACCGGATGTTTTACTGAGACAGCAAGAAGTGTTGACTATGTTCAGAGGGAGGAGTTTGTTTTCCATGATGTGCTGAGCTTTGTCCTCAACTCTCTGCAGTTTCTTGTGTCTTAGGCAGAGCAGTTGCCATACCAAGCTGTGGTGAATCTAGTTAGGATGCTTTCTATAGTGCATTAATATAAATTTGCAAGAATTGAAGCGACACTGTGAACTACTTTGACCTCCTGAGGAACCAGAGGCCTTGAGATGCCTATCTGGGTGGACTCTAATAGGCTATTGGTGATGGTCACTCCTGGTAACTTGAAACTCTCAATGTCAGCATCTTTGATGTAGACAGGAACATGTACACTGCTCCTCTTTCTGAAATCAATCACTAGCACTTTCATTCTGTTGGCATTGAGGGAAAAGGTGGTTATCATGACACCATGTCACTGGGCCCTCTATCTCCTTCAATTATTCCAACTCATCGTTATTTGAGATACAACTCACTACGTTCACCTACAAACTTGTAGATGGAGATAGAGCAGAATCGGGCCACACAGACACGCGTGTACAGGGAGTGGTGTGTGGGGCTGCTGGGGCTGTGAACACAGGCTTGTGGACTACCAGCTTTGCGATGTTGCTGCCTGTCCTTTCTGAGCGAGGTCTGTTCATCAGGAAGTGGAAGATACAGTAGGTGATGGAAGCATTTCATTCCTAGGTCACTGAGTTTGGTGATGAGTTTGCTTGGAATTCTAATACTGAAGGTAGAATGGTAGACAACAAGTCTGACATTGGTGTCTGTACTGTTGAAGTGCCCTGGATTTGAGAGTAGCATAGGGGGGTGGTGGGTACAGGGAGGGGTGGAAGAGGGGTGGTGTACACCATGGACATATGGATATGTTTTAGTGGTAGGCAAATCACAATGGGTTGAGATTGTCTAGAAAACTAGATGAGATTGAACCATGACCAACACCTCAAAGCACTTTATGATGGAAAATGTCCAAACTACCAGGCAGTTATTGATGAGGCACATTGCCTTGTTTTTATTAGGTACCAGTATGCAAGTGGTCTTCCTAGAGCAGGTGAAAACATTAAAATGCAGCAGGAAGAGATTTAAAAGATCTAAGGATCTCGGGATATGGGCAGGAACACCATCCAGGCCGGACGCTTTCCGTGAGTTCACCCTCCGGAATACTGATCTTACGTGTACAATGGTGATTGTAGATTCAGTTACTCTGGAGTCTGTCAGTTGGGTGGTGACTTCTGTTCAAAGTGTGTATGGAACACGTAAAATTCATCTGCAATGGATGTGCTCTTGACACGATGCTGCCCAGATTCATTTTGAAATCTTTTCTAACATGTAAGCCCTGACATAACAGACATCATGTCTGGAACTTGATTTTACACTGGCATTGCCTCAGGGCATTGCTGATTACTTTCCTGAGGTCATATCTCTGTTTCTTGTCAAGGTCAGGGTCACCCACTTTGTAGTGTGTAATGGATCTCGAGGTTCATCCAATGGTTTCTGGTTTGGGGACACCAGATTGACAAAAGGCTGACCTGCCAAGAAAGATTAAAGAGTTTGTGTCTGCATTGCTTAGACTTTAGAAGAATGAGGGGTGACCTTATCCAAAGGTCTAAGACTCTGTTTTGACAGGGGAGATTGTGGTGAACTACGTGTGCCTGTCTGGACATGCCCCTGCTGACTGCTCCTGTGGCTCCTCCCACAGGCCCCTGTATAAAGGCGATCTGAGGCCTGATGCTCGGCCTCAGTCTCCAGGACATAGTATGATGGTCACTCACTCCTGGTTCCTTCTTCCAGTCAATAAAAGCCGATATCTCGCCTTACGTCTCAGTGTGAGTTATTGATGGTGCGTCAGAGATGTTGGATGATTTCATCAAGGTCTGGAACAAGGGACATAACTATAGATAATGGGCTGGTGGATTCAAACTGATGTGTCAGAACTTCTTTAGGCAGAGGGGAGTGAAGGTCGGGGTTAGGAGACTGGATCATGGGGGGGAAAGATAAAGTGGAGGGGGGAGTAAACACGATGCTGGAGAAGTAGAGAAGATGGAGAAAGGTGACAGAAGAGGAATGAAGACCAGCAGAGATCAGACCTGACCCAAATCTGATGATATGACAGCGGTGGGGCTTACCACCAGCAAGAATGAGATGGCTACAGAGAGGATGTGGAAGAGCCCGAGGCCTGGTGCCAGGTAAGTAACCTCTTTGTCAATGTCAACAAGACAAAAGAGATGGTTATTGAGGAGAACTCACAGTCTCTTTATATCAGTTACACTCTGGCAGAAACTTGAGCAGTTTCAGAGTCCTGGGAATGCACATCTCACCTGGTCCCAGAACACATCCTCCACAAGAAAGCTCACCAATGCCTCCACTTTCTGAGAGGCTGAAGAGAGCTGGTCTGTGCACATCTTACTCACATCCCTCTGCAGATGCACAGTAGAGATGCACCAATTCTTCAATAGGTTTGACAATTGCCCTCCTGTCACATACCCTTCTGCGCACCAGCCCAGGTACCAAGGCACCCAGTGCTCCCTCAGCACCAGTTCCTTCCTTCTTCCTTCCTCCCCAATCCAGTTCAACACGTCTCTGACCACAGGTTATTGTTGCCTACACCCCTCCTCTCCCTGCACGTACCACCCACACCTCCACATGCTAACTACTATTGTCCTGATCTTTACCTCCCACAACCTCACCTTCCACCAACTCCCGAGTCATTGTGGACTCACTTCACTACTGAGGAGGTGAGAAGGGCTCTGGAGAAACTCGGACGCAGCAAAGCATCGGGACCAGATGATGTGAACCCCCAGGTCCTGAAGGAATGTGTGGAGTTCTTCAGCACATTTTCAGCCTGGAAAGGGTCCCGACTGTGTGGAAAACATCATGTGTGGTCCATGTACCCAAGAAGGGCCGAACAAAAGTCTTGAATGATTACTGTCCAGTTGCTCTGAACTCATATATTAAGACCCTAGAAAGGCGGGTCCTGTCTCAGCTCCAGCCCCCAGTCAGATCAGCCCTTGATCCCCTGCAGTTTGCCTGCCAGGAGCACATTGGAGTCATTTATGTTGCCATCTCCCTGCTGAACAGAGCCTGCTGTCATTTGGATTAGCAGGGCAGCGTTGTGAGGATCATGTCTATTTTTGATTTCTTAAGTGGCTTCAATACCTCATAGGCCTCATTGCTGGGGGAGAAGCTTTGTTCAATGCAGGTTGACACTTCCATTGCATCCTGGATAATGGACAACCTGGCAGTTTGTGTGGCTTCAGAGCTGTGTCAGACATGGCTATAAGCAGCTCTAGGGCCCTACAGGGGACTATACTGGCTCCCTTCCTGTTTACCCTGTATACCCTGGACTTCAGATACAACACTGAGTCATGTCGTCTGCAGAAATTCTCTGATGACTCAGCAATAGTTGGGTGCATGAAGGGAGCACAGGAGGATGAATACAGGCCCTGGTGGAGGTCTTTATCAAGTGGTGCAAGCTGAATCATCTGCAGCTCGACATCAGTAAGACAAAGGAGATGGTGATGGACTTTGAGAAGACTGTGGAAGTTTTGACCAAACAATTGTCTGGCAAGATCTTATGGGATGCTTGACATAAGAATTGTACTGACTTACGTTGTAGCCTGGCATAAATTTAGCTGCTTTTGCAAACTATTTCTTTCAGTTGGGATTGCATGAACCACAGGCATGGGATGTGCTAGTCTCTGGCCTGGATTCCTCTGGCATCATGCCTGAGTTCGTTCTGCTTGCCTCCTATAAGCCAGGAACCCAGAACAGAAAAAAATTGTTTGTATTAGATCTATTTTTGCTTGCAGCCTGTGTTGGGAGGATGTTGCAGGAAGTATCATGTGATGCAAAGTGCATCTGTTCTTCACTGTACTCAGAGTTGAGTGCCAGAGTGAAGTAGCATGTGATGCATTTACTGTCATGGTCCGGTCTGAAGTCCGCATTCCAGTTCACGGTCCGGTCTGCGAACGTCGGACTCCGGGTCTTCCGGCTGTCCCTTGTTGCGGTTGAACTTCATCATTAGCACCTGATGCTCATCTTGGGGCTGGGAATATAAGTGACCGTGGGATTGAGTGTGATTGGCGTGCTGTCTTGTCAAGATTCTTTAGGAGCAAATAGCTAGTGGAAGGCTAGAATAGCCACTTGCCATCTTTAGGCCATGTTGGAGAACCATTGCTTCTTGGAGCCTTGCTGTCAGTAGTCAGAGCTGTCATTGTGGTATGGATTTGGCCATTTCCCAGGCCAGCTGGGGGGCCGTCAGCCACTCCGAGCTAGGTAGGGATCCGGTTGTTTCCATAGCCAGCCGAGGTTGCTGGCTGTAACTGTGACTTGGAGCAACCCCGATGCAGAGATGTTGTCTGTCTGTTGTTCTTCAGTGTTTGTCTCTTCCTGTCCTTGTCCCTGTGGGATGATCTGTCTTGTCCTCGCCTCCACGGGGGAAGTCAGGCTGTTCAGCCAATGCCCTGCGGAGGGAATCTGTCTTGTCTTGTCTTTGCCTCTGTCGGGTAAGTCAGGTAAGTTACCCAATGGATAGACCTGCTCCGCCTTGGTGTGGAGTGAAAGTTGAGTCCCGGCTTGTTGAAGGGTAAGTCCTGGCTCTATGTCTATGTACTACCCAATCTCATGTTAGTGTCCTGTTTAAGAGGAGTGCTGGCTTGTCAAGGATAAGTCCCACTCTATATTGAGGTACAGTTCCTAGTCTGCCTCCTAGCTCCAGCCTCTGAGTTATGCAAGCCTCAAGACCCCATGCCTTGTCACATCTTTGGCTGGTTTGGGGTCCGAGCCCAAGTCAAGACCCAGGTTCTGGTCCTTGTCCAGTCTTGGAATCAGATTCCACGTGCAGGCTCCTTGTTCCCAGTCCCTTGTCCCGGTCTTGCTTCCCTAGCCTAGTCTGTGACCTGTCCCGTCCTTTAGTTTGCCCAGTCCTGTTCCTAGTCCTTCAGTGTCTGTGTCTGGCATTTGGGTCCATTCCCAATGCCCCCTTATGACATTAACTGCATAAAGTGTGCCTGCTCTTCTCTGTACTCAGAGTTGAGGTGGCAGTGGAGATCAGCACTACCTCTCCTTGGTACCAAGAATAGTTAATAAAGTTCTTGTTCCAAGGCATGGGGTCAGGTAATTATTTGATGACAGAAAATTCCACGACAAAGACAAGGCCTGCACTGCTCCCTGTTACTGTTGATGGTGAGGAAGTGGATGTGTTGAGGATCTACAAATACCTGTGGGTGAACCTGAATGACAGACTTGAGTAGAGCACCAGTACAGAGGCTGTGTTTAAGAAGGGCCAGAGTTGCTCCTACTTCCTGAGACTATTGAGGTTTTTTGGAGTTTTCAGGCCTTGTTCTGTTGTCACCAACACAATCTTCCATGCAGTGGTGTGCTGGGGCAATGGCATCAACAAAGGAGATGCCCACAGGCTCCGTAAACTGATTAGAAAGTCTGGCTCTCTGTTACAGGAGTCAAACTGGGCATAGTGGAGGTTGTGGAAGAACAATGGACCCTTTGGAAAATCTTGGCAATTCTGGACAATGTTTCTCACACTCTGCATACCAACTTGGCTGAATTTTCAGCAATAGGCTCTGCTGCTCCAAAGACCATTGCATAAGGTCATGCTTACCCTAGACCATTAGGCTCTATGATGGTCAACCTATAGCTGGGGAAGTGATGACCCCCTCCTGTTAGGCTGTTATTAACCTCTGTTTACCAGAGCTCTGTTTAAGCTGTGTTTACCTCTGTTTGCCACAGCCTGCTATCACAGACATGCTGAGCAATTCAGTGCAATAACATCACTGCTTATCAGGACGGTGTGGATGTGCACACGTTACCGTAAAATATCATGGTAATTCTTGCGCTACCATCTCATCAGTGTGCACTTGTCTCGAAGAAAATCGGTCTACCCGCCAACCCGTATCTTCCATTTGCGTGGATGCTGCAAAAATGCGAACTGATACAAACTCACACGCACAATATCAGATGGCACACAATGTACATTTACAGAGTACACTTTATAAATCTTACTAGAACTAAGTAATGAAAAGAAAAGAAAAAAAGGCGACAAAGCTTATCAGAGTCCAATCAACTCGTGCACAACTGTTGGAGCTCAATTATCAAAGCCTTCGGTCCACCCTTCGAACTTCCCCAACTTCCTCAAACCGCCACCTGGGACTAACCATGGTTGTCAACCAGAGCGTGTCCAGCATGGCCTTCCTCTCCTGTTCTTCTCCCGAAAAATTCCTGCGCACTCACGCCAGGTTCCCACACATACAGATAGAACAACATTGCTTCCATTGGTTGGTTCCTCTGTAATCAATAATTATAACAAAACATTCCAACTAAATGCAGCGTTACCTCATCAGTGACGAACAAAGAAGCCATTTCATTATAACACCACAGAGAAGCCAGTTAATATATGCAGTTAACAGTTAACATTACAGTTAATAATCTGAGAACCCTACATTTGTAATGCTGCAGTAAAATGCTGTGTAATTTTCATTCTATTTGTCTCACTGTCTATCCAGAGAGTGTCCTAACATGTGTTGTCATTGCAGGGTACGGAAACCGCGCTGAGGCAAACAGGAATGTTCCACAACTGATAGTTAAAACTGCCCAACGCATCATTGTTACCAGCTTACCCCATCAGGGACATGTAAAGAGAAAGCTACGAGAAAAAGTCCAGTAACATCAGGAAGGATCCCACATTCCTTGCTCATGAACTGTTTGTCCCACTTCCATCATGGAGGAGACAATGAGGTTTCCACGTCAGGACCACCAGATTCAAAAACAGAGACCTCCCCCAAGCAATAACATTGATTATACCTCAGCCAAACAACCCACCCCTCCACATCCCAAACCACCAATAACCACCAACCCTCCACATCCCACACAACCACTAACCCTCCCCTCCACACCCCACACCATCACTAACCCACCACTCCACATCCCACACCACCACTAACCCACCCCGCTACATACCCACACCACCACTAACCCACCCCTCCACATACCACACCATAACT
This sequence comes from Hypanus sabinus, assembly GCF_030144855.1. Classification (NCBI taxonomy): domain Eukaryota; kingdom Metazoa; phylum Chordata; class Chondrichthyes; order Myliobatiformes; family Dasyatidae; genus Hypanus; species Hypanus sabinus. Next base: position 56,315,220 of record NC_082706.1, read on the forward strand.
AACCCACCGCTCCATATCCCACACCACCATTAACCCACACCTCTACATCCCACACCACCACTAACCCTCCCCTCCACATCCCACACCACCACTAACCCACCCCACGAAATCCCACACCATCACTAACCCACCCCTCTGCATCCCACATCACCAATAACCCACGCTCCACATCCCACACCACCACTAACCCACCCCTTCACATCCCACACCATCACGAACCCACCCATCTACATCCCACACCATCATTAAACAACCCCTCCACATCCCACACCACCACTAACCCACCCCTCTACATCCCACACCTCCACTAACCCAACCATCCACATCCCACACCATCATTAAACCACCCCTCCACATCTCACACCTCGACTAACCCACCCCTCCACATCCCACACAATCACTAACCCACCGCTCCATATCCCACACCACCATTAACCCACACCTCTAAGTCCCACCCCTCCACATTCCACACCATCACTAACCCACCCCTCCACTTCCCACACCATCACTAACCCACCCTATACATCCCACACCATCACTAACCCACCCCTCCACATCCCACACCACCATTAACCACCCTCCACATCCCCCACCACCACTAACCCACCCTCAACATCCCACAGCATCAACAACCCACCCCTCCACATCCCACACCTCCACTAACCTACCCTCCACATCCCACACCACCACTAACCCACCCTCCACATCCCACACCACCACTAACCCACCCCTCCACATCCCACACCATCACTAACCCACCCTCCAGATCCCCCACAACCACTAACCCAACCCTCCAAATCCCACCCCATCACTAACCCACCCCTCTGCATCCCACATCACCACTAACCCACCCTCCACATCCCACACCACCACTAACCCACCCCTCCACATCCCACACCATCACTAACCCACCCTCCAGATCCCCCACAACCACTAACCCAACCCTCCAAATCCCACCCCATCACTAACCCACCCCTCTGCATCCCACATCACCACTAACCCACCCTCCACATCCAACACCACCACTAACCCACCCCTTCGCATCCCACACCACCACTAACCCACCCTCCACATCCCACACCATCACTAACCCACCCCTCCACATCCCAAACCACCAATAACCACCACCCCTCCACATCCCACACAACCACTAACCCACCCCTCCACATCCCACACCACCACTAACCCTCCCCTCCACACCCCACACCACCACTAACCCTCCCCTCCACACCCCACACCATCACTAACCCACCACTCTACATCCCACACCACCACTAATTACCCTCCACATCCCCCACCACCACTAACCCACCCTCCACATCCCACACCATCAGTAACCAACCCCTCCACATCCCACACCATCACTAACCCACCCCTCCACATCCCACACCACCACTAACACACCCCTTCACATCCCACACCACCACTAACCCACCCCTCTACATCCCACACCATCACTAAACCACCCTTCCACATCCCACACCATCATTAAACCACCGCTCCATATCCCACACCACCATTAACCCACACCTCTACATCCCACACCACCACTAACCCTCCCCTCCACATCCCACACCACCACTAACCCACCCCTCCAAATCCCACCCCATCACTAACCCACCCCTCTGCATCCCACATCACCACTAACCCACCCTCCACATCCCACACCACACTAACCCACCCCTCCACATCCCACACCACAACTAACCCACCCCTCCACATCCCACACCACCACTAACCCACCCCATCGCATTCCACACCACCACAAACCCACCCTCCACATCCCACACCATCTTTAACCCACCCCTCCACAACCCTCACCACACTAACCCACATCTCCACATCCCACACCACAACTAACACACCCCTCCACATCCCACACCACACTAACCCACCCCTCCACATCCCACACCACAACTAACCACCCTCCACATCCCCCACCACCACTAACCCACCCTCCACATCCCACACCATCACTAACACACCCCTCCACATCCCACACCACCACTAACCACCCTCCACATCCCCCACCACCACTAACCCACCCTCAACATCCCACAGCATCACCAACCCACCACTCCACATCCCACACCACCACTAACCCACCCCTCCACATCCCACACCATCACTAACCCACCCTCCACGTCCCACACAACCACTAATCCACCCCTCCAAATCCCACCCCATCACTAACCCACCCCTCTGCATCCCACATCACCACTAACCCACCCTCCACATCCCACACCACAACTAACCCAGCCCTCCACATCCCACACCACCACTAATCCACCCCTTCGCATCCCACACCACCACTAACCCACCCTCCACATCCCACACCACCACTAACCACCCTCCACATCCCACACCATTAATAACCCACCCCTCCACATCCCTCACCACACTAACCCACACCTCCACATCCCACACCACAACTAACCCACCCCACCACATCCCACACCACACTAACCCATCCCTCCAAATCCCACACCACCACTAACCACCCTCCACATCCCCCACCACCACTAACCCACCCTCCACATCCCACACCATCACGAACCCACCCCTCTACATCCCACACCATCACTAAACCACCCTTCCACATCCCACACCATCATTAAACCACCCCTCCACATCCCACACCACCACTAACCACCGTCCACATCCCACACCATTAATAACCCACCCATCCACATCCCTCACCACACTAACCCACACCTCCACATCCCACACCACAACTAACCCACCCCACCACATCCCACACCACACTAACCCATCCCTCCAAATCCCACACCACCACTAACCACCCTCCACATCCCCCACCACCACTAACCCACCCTCCACATCCCACACCATCACGAACCCACCCCTCTACATCCCACACCATCACTAAACCACCCTTCCACATCCCACACCATCATTAAACCACCCCTCCACATCCCACACCACCACTAACCCACCCCTCTACATCCCACACCATCACTAAACTACCCTTCCACATCCCACACCATCACTAAACCACCCTTCCACATCCCACACCATCATTAAACCACCCCTCCACATCCCACACCACCACTAAACCACCCCTCCACATCCCACACCTCCACTAACCCAACCCTCCACATCCCACACCATCATTAAACCACCCCTCCACATCCCACACCTCCACTAACCCACCCCTCCACAACCCACACCATCACTAACCCACCGCTCCATATCCCACGCCACCATTAACCCACACCTCTACATCCCACACCACCACTAACCCTCCCCTCCACATCCCACACCACCACTAACCCACCCCACCAAATCCCACCCCATCACTAACCCACCCCTCTGCATCCCACATCACCACTAACCCACCCTCCACATCCCACACCACACTAACCCACCCCTCCACATCCCACACCACAACTAACCCACCCCTCCACATCCCACACCACCACTAACCCACCCCTTCGAATCCCACACCACCACTAACCCACCCTCCACATCCCATACCATCAATAACCCACCCATCAACATCCCTCACCACACTAACCCACACCTCCACATCCCACACCACAACTAACCCACCCCTCCACATCCCACACCACACTAACCCACCACTCCACATCCCACACCACAACTAACCACCCTCCACATCCCACACCATCACTAACCCACCCCTCCACATCCCACACCATCACTAACCCACCCTCCACATCCCCCACCACCACTAACCCACCCTCCACATCCCACACCATCACCAACCCACCCCTCCACATCCCACACCACCACTAACCCACCCCTCCACATCCCACACCATCACTAACCCACCCTCCACGTCCCCCACAACCACTAACCCACCCCTCCACATCCCACACCACCACTAACCACCCTCCACATCCCCCACTACCACTAACCCACCCTCCACATCCCACACCATCACCAACCCACCCCTCCACATCCCACACCACCACTAACCCACCCCTCCACATCCCACACCATCACTAATCCACCGCTCCATATCCCACACCACAACTAACCCACCCCTCCACATCCCACACCTCCACAAACCCACCCCTCCACATCCCACAACTCCGCTAACCCACTCCTCCACATGCCACACCATCACTAACTCACCCTCCACATCCCCCAACACTACTAAACCCCCCTCCACATCCCACACCATCACTAACCCACCCTCCACATCCCACACCTCCACAAACCCACCCCTCCACATCCCACAACTCCACTAACCCACCCCTCCACATTCCACACCATCACAAACCCACCCCTCCACATCCCACACCACCACTAACCCACCCCTCCACATCCGACACCATCACCAACCCACCCCTCCACATCCCACACCACCACTAACCCACCCCTCCACATCCCACACCATCACTAACCCATCCTCCACATCCCCCACCACCACTAACCCACCCTCCACATCCCACACCAACACTAATCCACCCTCCTCATCCCACACCACCACTAACCCACCCCTCCACATCCCACACCACCACAAACCCACCCCTTCGCATCCCACACCACCACTAACCCACCCTCCACATCCCACACCATCACTAACCCACCCCTCCACATCCCACACCACCACTAACCACCCTCCACATCCCACACCATTAATAACCCACCCCTCCACATCCCTCACCACACTAACCCACACCACCACATCCCACACCACAACTAACCCACCCCTCCACATCCCACACCACACTAACCCATCCCTCCACATCCCACACCACAACTAACCCACCCCTCCAAATCCCACACCACCACTAACCACCCTCCACATCCCCCACCACCACTAACCCACCCTCCACATCATACACCATCACTAACCCACCCCTCTACATCCCACACCATCACTAAACCACCCTTCCACATCCCACACCATCATTAAACCACCCCTCCACATCCCACACCATCACTAAACCACCCTTCCACATCCCACACCATCACTAAACCACCCTTCCACATCCCACACCATCATTAAACCACCCCTCCACATCCCACACCACCACTAAACCACCCCTCCACATCCCAAACCTCCACTAACCCAACCCTCCACATCCCACACCATCATTAAACCACCCCTCCACATCCCACGCCTCCACTAACCCACCACTCCACATCCCACACCATCACTAACCCACCGCTCCATATCCCATGCCACCATTAACCCACACCTCTACATCCCACACCACCACTAACCCTCCCGTCCACATCCCACACCACCACTAACCCACCCCACCAAATCCCACCCCATCACTAACCCACCCCTCTGCATCCCACATCACCACTAACCCACCCTCCACATCCCACACCAGACTAACCCACCCCTCCACATCGCACAGCACAACTAACCCACCCCTCCAAATCCCACACCACCACTAACCACCCTCCACATCCCCCACCACCAATAACCCACCCTCCACATCCCACACCATCACTAACCCACCCCTCTACATCCCACACCATCACTTAACCACCCTTCCACATCCCACACCATTACTAAACCACCCCTCCACAACCCTCACCTCCACTAACCCAACACTCCACATCCCACACCATCACTAATCCACCGCTCCATATCCCACACCACAACTAACCCACCCCTCCACATCCCACACCACACTAACCCACCCTCCACATCCCACACCTCCACAAACCCACCCCTCCACATCCCACAACTCCGCTAACCCACTCCTCCACATCCAACACCACCACTAACCCACCCTCCACATCCCACACCACCACTAACAACCCTCCACATCCCCCACCACCACTAACCCACCCTCCACATCCTACACCATCACTAACCCACCCCTCCACATCCCACACCACCACTAACCCACCCCTCCAAATCCCACACCATCACTAACCCACCCTCCACATCCAACACCTCCACTAACCCACCCCTCTACATCCCACACCACCACTAACCCACCCCTCCACATGCCACACCATCACTAACCCACCCTCCACATCCCCCAACACTACTAAACCCCCGTCCACATCCCACACCATCACTAACCCACCCTCCACATCCCACACCTCCACAAACCCACCCCTCCACATCCCACAACTCCACTAACCCACCCCTCCACATCCCACACCATCACAAACCCACCCCTCCACATCCCACACCACCACTAACCCACCCCTCCACATCCGACACCATCACCAACCCACCCCTCCACATCCCACACCACCACTAACCCACCCCTCCACATCCCACACCATCACTAACCCACCCTCCACATCCCCCACCACCACTAACCCACCCTCCACATCCCACACCAACACTAATCCACCCTCCACATCCCACACCACCACTAACCCACCCCTCCACATCCCACACCACCACAAACCCACCCCTTCGCATCCCACACCACCACTAACCCACCCTCCACATCCCACACCATCACTAACCCAACCCTCCAAATCCCACCCCATCACTAACCCACCCCTCTGCATCCCACATCACCACTAACCCACCCTCCACATCACACACCATCACTAACCCACCCCTCCACATCCCAAACCACCAATAACCACCACCCCTCCACATCCCACACAACCACTAACCCACCCCTCCACATCCCACACCACCACTAACCCTCCCCTCCACACCCCACACCATCACTAACCCACCCCTCTACAAACCACACCATCACTAACCCACCACTCCACATCCCACACCACCACTAACCCACCCCTCTACATACCCACACCACCAATAACCCACCCCTCCACATACCACACCATCACTAACCCACCGCTCCATATCCCACACCACCATTAACCCACACCTCTACATCCCACACCACCACTAACCCTCCCCTCCACATCCCACACCACCACCAACCCACCCCTCCAAATCCCACACCATCACTAACCCAACACTCTGCATCCCACATCACCAATAACCCACGCTCCACATCCCACACCATCACTAAACCACCCTTCCACATCCCACACCATCATTAAACCACCCCTCCACATCTCACACCACCACTAACCCACCCCTCTACATCCCACACCATCACTAAACCACCCCTCCACATCCCACACCACCACTAACCCACCCCTTCACATCCCACACCACCACTAACCCACCCCTCTACATCCCACACCATCACTAAACCACCCTTCCACATCCCACACCATCATTAAACCACCCCTCCACATCCCACACCACCACTAAACCACCCCTCCACATCCCACACCTCCACTAACCCAACCCTCCACATCCCACACCATCATTAAACCACCGCTCCATATCCCACACCACCATTAACCCACACCTCTACATCCCACACCACCACTAACCCTCCCCTCCACATCCCACACCACCACTAACCCACCCCTCCAAATCCCACCCCATCACTAACCCACCCCTCTGCATCCCACATCACCACTAACCCACCCTCCACATCCCACACCACACTAACCCACCCCTCCACATCCCACACCACAACTAACCCACCCCTCCACATCCCACACCACCACTAACCCACCCCATCGCATTCCACACCACCACAAACCCACCCTCCACATCCCACACCATCTTTAACCCACCCCTCCACATCCATCACCACACTAACCCACATCTCCACATCCCACACCACAACTAACACACCCCTCCACATCCCATACCACACTAACCCACCCCTCCACATCCCACACCACAACTAACCACCCTCCACATCCCCCACCACCACTAACCCACCCTCCACATCCCACACCATCACTAACACACCCCTCCACATCCCACACCACCACTAACCACCCTCCACATCCCCCACCACCACTAACCCACCCTCAACATCCCACAGCATCACCAACCCACCACTCCACATCCCACACCACCACTAACCCACCCCTCCACATCCCACACCATCACTAACCCACCCTCCACGTCCCACACAACCACTAATCCACCCCTCCAAATCCCACCCCATCACTAACCCACCCCTCTGCATCCCACATCACCACTAACCCACCCTCCACATCCCACACCACAACTAACCCAGCCCTCCACATCCCACACCACCACTAATCCACCCCTTCGCATCCCACACCACCACTAACCCACCCTCCACATCCCACACCACCACTAACCACCCTCCACATCCCACACCATTAATAACCCACCCCTCCACATCCCTCACCACACTAACCCACACCTCCACATCCCACACCACAACTAACCCACCCCACCACATCCCACACCACACTAACCCATCCCTCCAAATCCCACACCACCACTAACCACCCTCCACATCCCCCACCACCACTAACCCACCCTCCACTTCCCACACCATCACGAACCCACCCCTCTACATCCCACACCATCACTAAACCACCCTTCCACATCCCACACCATCATTAAACCACCCCTCCACATCCCACACCACCACTAACCCACCCCTCTACATCCCACACCATCACTAAACTACCCTTCCACATCCCACACCATCACTAAACCACCCTTCCACATCCCACACCGTCATTAAACCACCCCTCCACATCCCACACCACCACTAAACCACCCCTCCACATCCCACACCTCCACTAACCCAACCCTCCACATCCCACACCATCATTAAACCACCCCTCCACATCCCACACCTCCACTAACCCACCCCTCCACAACCCACACCATCACTAACCCACCGCTCCATATCCCACGCCACCATTAACCCACACCTCTACATCCCACACCACCACTAACCCTCCCCTCCACATCCCACACCACCACTAACCCACCCCACCAAATCCCACCCCACAACTAACCCACCCCTCCACATCCCACAGCACCACTAACCCACCCCTTCGAATCCCACACCACCACTAACCCACCCTCCACATCCCATACCATCAATAACCCACCCATCAACATCCCTCACCACACTAACCCACACCACCACATCCCACACCACAACTAACCCACCACTCCACATCCCACACCACACTAACCCACCACTCCACATCCCACACCACAACTAACCACCCTCCACATCCCACACCATCACTAACCCACCCCTCCACATCCCACACCATCACTAACCCACCCTCCACATCCCCCACCACCACTAACCCACCCTCCACATCCCACACCATCACCAACCCACCCCTCCACATCCCACACCACCACTAACCCACCCCTCCACATCCCACACCATCACTAACCCACCCTCCACATCCCAAACAACCACTAACCCACCCCTCCACATCCCACACCACCACTAACCACCCTCCACATCCCCCACCACCACTAACCCGCCCTCCACATCCCACACCATCACCAACCCACCCCTCCACATCCCACACCACCACTAACCCACCCCTCCACATCCCACACCATCACTAACCCACCCTCCACATCCCCCACCACCACTAACCCACCCTTCACATCCCACCCCATCACTAACCCACCCTCCACATCACACACCACCACTAACCCACCCCTCCACATCCCACACCAACACTAACTCACCCCTCCACATCCCACACCATCACTAACCCACCCTCCACATCCCACAGCTCCACTAACCCACCCCTCCACATCCCACACAACCACTAACCCACCCCTCCACATCCCACACCACTACTAACCTACCCCTCCACATCCCACACCACCACTAACCCTCCCCTCCACATCCCACACCACCACTAACCCACCCCTCCACATCCCACACCACCACTAACCTACCCCTCCACATCCCACACCACCACTAACCCTCCCCTCCATATCCCACACCAGCACTAACCCACCCCTCTACATACCCACACCACCACTAACCCACCCCTCCACATCCCACACCATCACTAACCCACCGCTCCATATCCCACAACACCACTAACCCACCCCTCCACATCCCACACCACACTAACCCACCCTCCACATCCCACAGCTCCACTAACCCACCCCTACACATCCCACACAACCACAAACCAACCCCTCCACATCCCACACCACCACTAACCTACCCCTCCACATCCCACACCACCACTAACCCTCCCCTCCATATCCCACACAACCACTAACCCAAACCTCTACATCCCACACCATCACTAACCCACCCTCTACATCCCACACCATCACTAACCCACCCTCCACATCCCACAGCTCCACTAACCCACCCCTACACATCCCACACAACCACAAACCAACCCCTCCACATCCCACACCACCACTAACCTACCCCTCCACATCCCACACCACCACTAACCCTCCCCTCCATATCCCACACAACCACTAACCCACCCTCCACATCCCACACCACACTAACCCACCTCTCCACATCCCGTACCACAACTAACCCAACCCTCCACATCCCACACCATCACTAACCCACACCTCCACATCCCACACCATCACTAACCCACCCCTCCACATCCCACACCACCACTAACCCACCCCTCCACATCCCACACCACCACTAACCACCCTCCACATCCCCCGCCACTACTAACCCACCCCTTCACATCCCACACCATCACTAACCGACCCTCCACATCCCTCACCACCACTAACCCACACTCGACATCCCACACCACCACTAACCCACCCCTCCACATCACACACCACCACTAAGCCACCCCTCCATATCCCACACCATCAGTAACCCACCCTCCACATCCCCCACCACCACTAACCCACGCTCCACATCCCACACCACCACTAACCACCCTCCACATCCCCCCCACCACCACTAACCCACACCCTACATCCCACATCATCACCAACCCACCCTTCCACATCCCACACCACCACTAACCCACCCCTCCACATCCCACACCATCACTAACCCACCCTCAACATCCCCCACCACCACTAACCCACCCCTCCACATCCCACACCATCACTAACCCACCCTCCACGTCCCCCACCACTACTAACCACCCCTCCACTTCCCACACCATCACTAACGCACCCACCACATCCCACAACACCACTAACCTACCCTCCACATCCCACACCATCACTAACCCACCCTCCACATCCCTCACCTCCACTAACCCACCCCTCCACATCCCACACCTCCACTAACCCACCCCTCCACATCCCACACCATCACTAAACCACCCCTCCACTAACCCAACACTCCACATCCCACACCATCACTAATCCACCGCTCCATATCCCACACCACAACTAACCCACCCCTCCACATCCCACACCACACTATCCCACCCTCCACATCCCACACCTCCACAAACCCACCCCTCCACATCCCACAACTCCGCTAACCCACTCCTCCACATCCAACACCACCACTAACCCACCCTCCACATCCCACACCACCATTAACCCACCCCTCCACATCCCACACCACCACTAACAACCCTCCACATCCCCCACCACCACTAACCCACCCTCCACATCCTAGACCATCACTAACCCACCCCTCCACATCCCACACCACCACTAACCCACCCCTCCAAATCCCACACCATCACTAACCCACCCTCCACATCCAACACCTCCACTAACCCACCCCTCTACATCCCACACCACCACTAACCCACCCCTCCACATGCCACACCATCACTAACCCACCCTCCACATCCCCCAACACTACTAAACCCCCCTCCACATCCCACACCATCACTAACCCACCCTCAACATCCCACACCTCCACAAACCCACCCCTCCACATCCCACAACTCCACTAACCCACCCCTCCACATCCCACACCATCACAAACCCACCCCTCCACATCCCACACCACCACTAACCCACCCCTCCACATCCGACACCATCACCAACCCACCCCTCCACATCCCACACCACCACAAACCCTCCCCTCCACATCCCACACCACCACTAACCCACCCTCCACATCCCACACCACACTAACCCACCCCTCCACATCCCGTACCACAACTAACCCAACCCTCCACATCCCACACCATCACTAACCCACCCCTCCACATCCCACACCATCACTAACCCACCCCTCCACATCCCACACCACCACTAACCCACCCCTCCACATCCCACACCACCACTAACCACCCTCCACATCCCCCGCCACTACTAACCCACCCCTCCACATCCCACACCACAACTAACCCACCCCTCCACATCCCACACCATCACTAACCGACCCTCCACATCCCTCACCACCACTAACCCACACTCGACATCCCACACCACCACTAACCCACCCCTCCACATCACACACCACCACTAAGCCACCCCTCCATATCCCACACCCTCAGTAACCCACCCTCCACATCCCCCACCACCACTAACCCACGCTCCACATCCCACACCACCACTAACCACCCTCCACATCCCCCCCACCACCACTAACCCACACCCTACATCCCACATCATCACCAACCCACCCTTCCACATCCCACACCACCACTAACCCACCCCTCCACATCCCACACCATCACTAACCCACCCTCAACATCCCCCACCACCACTAACCCACCCCTCCACATCCCACACCATCACTAACCCACCCTCCACGTCCCCCACCACTACTAACCACCCCTCCACTTCCCACACCATCACTAACGCACCCACCACATCCCACAACACCACTAACCTACCCTCCACATCCCACACCATCAGTAACCCACCCTCCACATCCCTCACCTCCACTAACCCACCCCTCCACATCCCACACCTCCACTAACCCACCCCTCCACATCCCACACCATCACTAAACCACCCCTCCACAACCCTCACCTCCACTAACCCAACACTCCACATCCCACACCATCACTAATCCACCGCTCCATATCCCACACCACAACTAACCCACCCCTCCACATCCCACACCACACTAACCCACCCTCCACATCCCACACCTCCACAAACCCACCCCTCCACATCCCACAACTCCGCTAACCCACTCCTCCACATCCAACACCACCACTAACCCACCCTCCACATCCCACACCACCATTAACCCACCCCTCCACATCCCACACCACCACTAACAACCCTCCACATCCCCCACCACCACTAACCCACCCTCCACATCCTACACCATCACTAACCCACCCCTCCACATCCCACACCACCACTAACCCACCCCTCCAAATCCCACACCATCACTAACCCACCCTCCACATCCAACACCTCCACTAACCCACACCTCTACATCCCACACCACCACTAACCCACCCCTCCACATGCCACACCATCACTAACCCACCCTCCACATCCCCCAACACTACTAAACCCCCCTCCACATCCCACACCATCACTAACCCACCCTCCACATCCCACACCTCCACAAACCCACCCCTCCACATCCCACAACTCCACTAACCCACCCCTCCACATCCCACACCATCACAAACCCACCCCTCCACATCCCACACCACCACTAACCCACCCCTCCACATCCGACACCATCACCAACCCACCCCTCCACATCCCACACCACCACTAACCCAACCCTCCACATCCCACACCATCACTAACCCACCCTCCACATCCCCCACCACCACTAACCCACCCTCCACATCCCACACCAACACTAATCCACCCTCCACATCCCATAACCACTAACCCACCCCTCCACATCCCACACCACCACAAACCCACCCCTTCGCATCCCACACCACCACTAACCCACCCTCCACATCCCACACCATCACTAACCCACCCCTACACATCCCACACCACCACTAACCACCCTCCACATCCCACACCATTAATAACCCACCCCTCCACATCCCTCACCACACTAACCCACACCACCACATCCCACACCACAACTAACCCACCCCTCCACATCCCACACCACACTAACCCATCCCTCCACATCCCACACCACAACTAACCCACCCCTCCAAATCCCACACCACCACTAACCACCCTCCACATCCCCCACCACCACTAACCCACCCTCCACATCATACACCATCACTAACCCACCCCTCTACATCCCACACCATCACTAAACCACCCTTCCACATCCCACACCATCATTAAACCACCCCTCCACATCCCACACCATCACTAAACCACCCTTCCACATCCCACACCATCACTAAACCACCCTTCCACATCCCACACCATCATTAAACCACCCCTCCACATCCCACACCACCACTAAACCACCCTTCCACATCCCACACCATCATTAAACCACCCGTCCACATCCCACACCACCACTAACCCACCCCTCCACTTCCCACACAACCACTAACCCACCCCTCCACATCCCACACCACCACTAACCTACCCCTCCACATCCCACACCACCACTAACCCACCCCTCCATATCCCACACCAGCACTAACCCACCCCTCTACATACCCACACCTCACTAACCCACCCCTCCACATCCCACACCATCACTAACCCACCGCTCCATAATCCCACAACACCACTAACCCACCCCTCCACATCCCACACCTCACTAACCCACCCTCCACATCCCACAGCACCACTAACCCACCACTCCACATCCCACACCACCACTAACATCCCCCTCCACATCCCACACCAACACTAACCCACCCCTCCACATCCCATACCACAACTAACCCGACCCTCCACATCCCACACCATCACTAACCCACCCCTCCACATCCCACACCATCACTAACCCACCCCTCCACATCCCACACCACCACTAACCCTCCCCTCCACATCCCACACCACCACTAACCACCCTCCACATCCCCCGCCACTACTAACCCACCCCTCGAAATCCCACACCACCACTAACAACCCTCCACATCCCACACCTCCACTAACTCACCCCTCCACATCCACACCACCACTAACCACCCTCCACATCCCCCACCATTACTAACCCACCGCTCCACATCCCACACCACCACTAACCCACCCCTCCACATCCCACACCACCACTAACCCACCCCTTCACATCCCACACCATCACTAACCGACCCTCCACATCCCTCACTACCACTAACCCACCCTCGACATCCCACACCACCACTAACCCACCCCTCCATATCCCACACCATCAGTAACCCACCCTCCACATCCCACACCACAACGAACCACCCTCCACATCCCCCCCACCACCACTAACCCACACCCAACATCCCACATCATCACCAACCCACTCCTCCACGTCCCACACCACCACTAACCCACCCCTCCACATCCCACACCATCACTAACCCACCCCTGCACATGCCACACCTTCACTAACCCACCCTCCACATCCCCCAACACTACTAAACCCCCCTCCACATCCCACGCCATCACTAACCCTCCCTCCACATCCCACACCTCCACAAACCAACCCCTCCACATCCCACAACTCCACTAACCCACCCCTCCACATCCCACACCATCACAAACCCACCCCTCCATATCCCACACCATCACCAACCCACCCTCCACATCCCCCACCACCACTAACCCACCCTCCACATCCCACACCAACACTAATCCACCCTCCACATCCCACACCACCACTAACCCACCCCTCCATATCCCACACCTCCACTAACCCACCCCTCCACATCCCTCACCATCACCAACCCACCCCTCCACATCCCACACCACCACTAACCCACCCCTCCACATCCCACACCATCACTAACCCAACCTCCACATCCCCCACCACCACTAACCCACCCTCCACATCCCACACCAACACTAATCCACCCTCCACATCCCACACCACCACTAACCCACCCCTCCATATCCCACACCACCACTAACCCACCCCTTCGCATCCCACACCACCACTAAACCACCCTCCACATCCCACACCATCACTAACCCACCCCTCCACATCCCACACCACCACTAACCACCCTCCACATCCCACACCATTAATAACCCACCCCTCCACATCCCTCACCACACTAACACACACCTCCACATCCCACACCACAACTAACCCACCCCTCCACATCCCACACCACACTAACCCATCCCTCCACATCCCACACCACAACTAACCCACCCCTCCAAAATCCACACCACCACTAAACACCCTCCACATCCCCCACCACCACTAACCCACCCTCCACATCCCACACCATCACTAACCCACCCCTCTACATCCCACACCATCACTAAACCTCCCTTCCACATCACACACCATCATTAAACCACCCCTCCACATCCCACACCATCACTAAACCACCCTTCCACATCCCACACCATCACTAAACCACCCTTCCACATCCCACACCATCATTAAACCACCCCTCCACATCCCACACCACCACTAAACCAACCCTCCACATCCCACACCTCCACTAACCCAACCCTCCACATCCCACACCATCATTAAACCACCCCTCCACATCCCACGCCTCCACTAACCCACCCCTCCACATCCCACACCATCACTAACCCACCGCTCCATATCCCATGCCACCATTAACCCACACCTCTACATCCCACACCACCACTAACCCTCCCCTCCACATCCCACACCACCACTAACCCACCCCACCAAATCCCACCCCATCACTAACCCACCCCTCTGCATCCCACATCACAACTAACCCACCCTCCACATCCCACACCACACAAACCCACCCCTCCACATCCCACACCACAACTAACCCACCCCTCCAAATCCCACACCACCACTAACCACCCTCCACATCCCCCACCACCACTAACCCACCCTCCACATCCCACACCATCACTAACCCACCCCTCTACATCCCACACCATCACTAAACCACCCTTCCACATCCCACACCATCATTAAACCACCCCTCCACATCCCACACCACCACTAACCCACGCCTCCACATCCCTCACAACCACTAACCCACCCCTCCACATCCCTCACCACACTAACACACACCTCCACATCCCACACCACAACTAACCCACCCCTCCACATCCCACACCACACTAACCCATCCCTCCACATCCCACACCACAACTAACCCACCCCTCCAAAATCCACACCACCACTAAACACCCTCCACATCCCCCACCACCACTAACCCACCCTCCACATCCCACACCATCACTAACCCACCCCTCTACATCCCACACCATCACTAAACCTCCCTTCCACATCACACACCATCATTAAACCACCCCTCCACATCCCACACCATCACTAAACCACCCTTCCACATCCCACACCATCACTAAACCACCCTTCCACATCCCACACCATCATTAAACCACCCCTCCACATCCCACACCACCACTAAACCAACCCTCCACATCCCACACCTCCACTAACCCAACCCTCCACATCCCACACCATCATTAAACCACCCCTCCACATCCCACGCCTCCACTAACCCACCCCTCCACATCCCACACCATCACTAACCCACCGCTCCATATCCCATGCCACCATTAACCCACACCTCTACATCCCACACCACCACTAACCCTCCCCTCCACATCCCACACCACCACTAACCCACCCCACCAAATCCCACCCCATCACTAACCCACCCCTCTGCATCCCACATCACAACTAACCCACCCTCCACATCCCACACCACACAAACCCACCCCTCCACATCCCACACCACAACTAACCCACCCCTCCAAATCCCACACCACCACTAACCACCCTCCACATCCCCCACCACCACTAACCCACCCTCCACATCCCACACCATCACTAACCCACCCCTCTACATCCCACACCATCACTAAACCACCCTTCCACATCCCACACCATCATTAAACCACCCCTCCACATCCCACACCACCACTAACCCACGCCTCCACATCCCTCACAACCACTAACCCACCCCTCCACATCCCACACCACCACTAACCTACCCCTCCACATCCCACACCACCACTAACCCTCCCCTCCATATCCCACACCAGCACTAACCCACCCCTCTACATACCCACACCACCACTAACCCACCCCTCCACATCCCACACCATCACTAACCCACCGCTCCATATCCCACAACACCACTAACCCACCCCTCCACATCCCACACCTCACTAACCCACCCTCCACATCCCACAGCACCACTAACCCACCACTCCACATCCCACACCACCACTAACCTCCCCCTCCACATCCCACACCACCACTAACCCTCCCCTCCACATCCCACACCAACACTAACCCACCCTCCACATCCCACACCACACTAACCCACCCCTCCACATCCCATACCACAACTAACCCAACCCTCCACATCCCACACCATCACTAACCCACCCCTCCACATCCCACACCATCACTAACCCACCCCTCCACATCCCACACCACCACTAACCCACCCCTCCACATCCCACACCACCACTAACCACCCTCCACATCCCACACCATCACTAACCACCCTCCACATCCCCCACCATTACTAACCCACCCCTCCACATCCCACACCACCACTAACCCACCCCTTCACATCCACACCACCACTAACCACCCTCCACATCCCCCACCATTACTAACCCACCCCTCCACATCCCACACCACCACTAACCCACCCCTTCACATCCCACACCATCACTAACCGACACTCCACATCCCTCACTACCACTAACCCACCCTCGACATCCCACACCACCACTAACCCACCCCTCCATATCCCACACCATCAGTAACCCACCCTCCACATCCCACACCACAACTAACCACCCTCCACATCCCCCCCACCACCACTAACCCACACCCTACATCCCACATCATCACCAACCCACTCCTCCACGTCCCACACCACCACTAACCCACCCCTCCACATCCCACACCATCACTAACCCACCCTCAACATCCCCCACCACCACTAACCCACCCCTCTTCATCCCACACCATCACTAACCCACCCTCCACGTCCCCCACCACTACCTACCACCCCTCCACATCCCACACCATCACTAACCCACCCACCACATCCCACAACACCACTAACCTACCCTCCACATCCCACACCATCACTAACCCACCCTCCACATCCCTCACCTCCACTAACCCACCCCTCCACATCCCACACCTCCACTAACCCACCCCTCCACATCCCACACCATCACTAAACCACCCCTCCACAACCCACACCTCCACTAACCCAACACTCCACATCCCACACCATCACTAATCCACTGCTCCATATCCCACACCACAACTAAACCACCCCTCCACATCCCACACCACACTAACCCACCCCTCCACATCCAATACAACAACTAACCCACCCCTCCACATCCAACACCACCACTAACCCACCCTCCACATCCCACACCACCATTAACTGACCCCTTCACATCCCACACCACCACTAACAACCCTCCACATCCCCCACAACCACTAACCCACCCCTCCACATCCCACACCACCACTAACCCACCCCTCCAAATCCCACACCATCACTAACCCACCCTCCACATCCAACACTTCCACTAACATACCCCTCCACATCCCACACCACCACTAACCCACCCCTCCACATGCCACACCTTCACTAACCCACCCTCCACATCCCCCAACACTACTAAACCCCCCTCCACATCCCACGCCATCACTAACCCTCCCTCCACATCCCACACCTCCACAAACCCACCCCTCCACATCCCACAACTCCACTAACCCACCCCTCCACATCCCACACCATCACAAACCCACCCCTCCACATCCCACACCATCACCAACCCACCCCTCCACATCCCACACCACCACTAACCCATCCCTCCACATCCCACACCATAACTAACCCACCCTCCACATCCCCCACCACCACTAACCCACCCTCCACATCCCACACCAACACTAATCCACCCTCCACATCCCACACCACCACTAACCCACCCCTCCATATCCCACACCTCCACTAACCCACCCCTCCACATCCCACACCATCACCAACCCACCCCTCCACATCCCACACCACCACTAACCCACCCCTCCACATCCCACACCATCACTAACCCACCCTCCACATCCCCCACCACCACTAACCCACCCTCCACATCCCACACCAACACTAATCCACCCTCCACATCCCACACCACCACTAACCCACCCCTCCATATCCCACACCACCACTAACCCACCCCTTCGCATCCCACACCACCACTAAACCACCCTCCACATCCCACACCATCACTAACCCACCCCTCCACATCCCACACCACCACTAACCACCCTCCACATCCCACACCATTAATAACCCACCCCTCCACATCCCTCACCACACTAACACACACCTCCACATCCCACACCACAACTAACCCACCCCTCCACATCCCACACCACACTAACCCATCCCTCCACATCCCACACCACAACTAACCCACCCCTCCAAAACCCGCACCACCACTAAACACCCTCCACATCCCCCACCACCACTAACCCACCCTCCACATCCCACACCATCACTAACCCACCCCTCTACATCCCACACCATCACTAAACCTCCCTTCCACATCACACACCATCATTAAACCACCCCTCCACATCCCACACCATCACTAAACCACCCTTCCACATCCCACACCATCACTAAACCACCCTTCCACATCCCACACCATCATTAAACCACCCCTCCACATCCCACACCACCACTACACCAACCCTCCACATCCCACACCTCCACTAACCCAACCCTCCACATCCCACACCATCATTAAACCACCCCTCCACATCCCACGCCTCCACTAACCCACCCCTCCACATCCCACACCATCACTAACCCACCGCTCCATATCCCATGCCACCATTAACCCACACCTCTACATCCCACACCACCACTAACCCTCCCCTCCACATCCCACACCACCACTAACCCACCCCACCAAATCCCACCCCATCACTAACCCACCCCTCTGCATCCCACATCACCACTAACCCACCCTCCACATCCCACACCACACAAACCCACCCCTCCACATCCCACACCACAACTAACCCACCCCTCCAAATCCCACACCACCACTAACCACCCTCCACATCCCCCACCACCACTAACCCACCCTCCACATCCCACACCATCACTAACCCACCCCTCTACATCCCACACCATCACTAAACCACCCTTCCACATCCCACACCATCATTAAACCACCCCTCCACATCCCACACCACCACTAACCCACGCCTCCACATCCCTCACAACCACTAACCCACCCTTCCACATCCCACACCACCACTAACCTACCCCTCCACATCCCACACCACCACTAACCCTCCCCTCCATATCCCACACCAGCACTAACCCACCGCTCCACATCCCACACCTCCACAAACCCACCCCTCCACATCCCACAACTCCACTAACCCACCCCTCCACATCCCACACCATCACAAACCCACCCCTCCACATCCCACACCATCACAAACCCACCCCTCCACATCCCACACCACCACTAACCCATCCCTCCACATCCCACACCATAACTAACCCACCCTCCACATCCCCCACCACCACTAACCCACCCTCCACATCCCACACCAACACTAATCCACCCTCCACATCCCACACCACCACTAACCCACCCCTCCATATCCCACACCTCCACTAACCCACCCCTCCACATCCCACACCATCACCAACCCACCCCTCCACATCCCACACCACCACTAACCCACCCCTCCACATCCCACACCATCACTAACCCACCCTCCACATCCCCCACCACCACTAACCCACCCTCCACATCCCACACCAACACTAATCCACCCTCCACATCCCACACCACCACTAACCCACCCCTCCATATCCCACACCACCACTAACCCACCCCTTCGCATCCCACACCACCACTAAACCACCCTCCACATCCCACACCATCACTAACCCACCCCTCCACATCCCACACCACCACTAACCACCCTCCACATCCCACACCATTAATAACCCACCCCTCCACATCCCTCACCACACTAACACACACCTCCACATCCCACACCACAACTAACCCACCCCTCCACATCCCACACCACACTAACCCATCCCTCCACATCCCACACCACAACTAACCCACCCCTCCAAAACCCGCACCACCACTAAACACCCTCCACATCCCCCACCACCACTAACCCACCCTCCACATCCCACACCATCACTAACCCACCCCTCTACATCCCACACCATCACTAAACCTCCCTTCCACATCACACACCATCATTAAACCACCCCTCCACATCCCACACCATCACTAAACCACCCTTCCACATCCCACACCATCACTAAACCACCCTTCCACATCCCACACCATCATTAAACCACCCCTCCACATCCCACACCACCACTACACCAACCCTCCACATCCCACACCTCCACTAACCCAACCCTCCACATCCCACACCATCATTAAACCACCCCTCCACATCCCACGCCTCCACTAACCCACCCCTCCACATCCCACACCATCACTAACCCACCGCTCCATATCCCATGCCACCATTAACCCACACCTCTACATCCCACACCACCACTAACCCTCCCCTCCACATCCCACACCACCACTAACCCACCCCACCAAATCCCACCCCATCACTAACCCACCCCTCTGCATCCCACATCACCACTAACCCACCCTCCACATCCCACACCACACAAACCCACCCCTCCACATCCCACACCACAACTAACCCACCCCTCCAAATCCCACACCACCACTAACCACCCTCCACATCCCCCACCACCACTAACCCACCCTCCACATCCCACACCATCACTAACCCACCCCTCTACATCCCACACCATCACTAAACCACCCTTCCACATCCCACACCATCATTAAACCACCCCTCCACATCCCACACCACCACTAACCCACGCCTCCACATCCCTCACAACCACTAACCCACCCTTCCACATCCCACACCACCACTAACCTACCCCTCCACATCCCACACCACCACTAACCCTCCCCTCCATATCCCACACCAGCACTAACCCACCGCTCCATATCCCACAACACCACTAACCCACCCCTCCACATCCCAAACCACACTAACCCACCCTCCACATCCCACAGCTCCACTAACCCACCCGTCCACATCCCACACAACCACTAACCCACCCCTCCACATCCCACACCACCACTAACCTCCCCCTCCACATCCCACACCACCACTAACCCTCACCTCCATATCCCACACCACCATTAACCCACACCTCTACATCCCACACCACCACTAACCCTCCCCTCCACATCCCACACCATCACTAACCCTCCCCTCCACATCCACACCACCACTAACCAACCTCCAAATCCCCCACCACTACTAACCCACCCCTCCACATCCCACACCACCACTAACCCACCCCTTCACATCCCACACCACCACTAAGCCACCCCTCCATATCCCACACCATCAGTAACCCACCCTCCACATCCCCCACCACCACTAACCCACGCTCCACATCCCACACCACCACTAACCACCCTCCACATCCCCTCCACCACCACTAGCCCACACCCTACATCCCACATCATCACCAACCCACCCCTCCACATCCCACACCATCACTAACCCACCCTCAACATCCCCCACCACCACTAACCCACCCCTCCACATCCCACACCATCACTAACCCACCCTCCACGACCCCAACACTACTAACCACCCCTCCACATCCCACACCATCACTAACACACCCACCACATCCCACAACACCACTAACCCACCCTCCACATCCCTCACCTCCACTAACCACCCCTCCACATCCCACACCTCCACTAACCCACCCCTCCACATCCCACACCATCACTAAACCACCCCTCCACAACCCTCACCTCCACTAACCCAACACTCCACATCCCACACCATCACTAATCCACCGCTCCATATCCCACACCACAACTAACCCACCCCTCCACATCCCACACCACACTAACCCACCCCTCCACATCCAATACAACAACTAACCCACCCCTCCACATCCAACACCACCACTAACCCACCCTCCACATCCCACACCACCATTAACCCAACCCTCCACATCCCACACCACCACTAACAACCCTCCACATCCGCCACCACCACTAACCCACCCTCCACATCCTACACCATCACTAACCCACCCCTCCACATCCCACACCACCAATAACCCACCCCTCCAAATCCCACACCATCACTAACCCACCCTCCACATCCAACACCTCCACTAACCCACCCCTCTACATCCCACACCACCACTATCCCACCCCTCCACATGCCACACCATCAGTAACCCACCCTGCACATCCCCCAACACTACTAAACCCCCCTCCACATCCCACACCATCACTAACCCACCCTCCACATCCCACACCTCCACAAACCCACCCCTCCATATCCCACAACTCCACTAACCCACCCCTCCACATCCCACACCATCACAAACCCACCCCTCCACATCCCACACCACTACTAACCCACCCCTCCACATCCGACACCATCACCAACCCACCCCTCCACATCCCACACCACCACTAACCCACCCCTCCACATCCCACACCATCACTAACCCACCCTCCACATCCCCCACCACCACTAACCCACCCTCCACATCCCACACCAACACTAATCCACCCTCCACATCCCACACCACCACTAACCCACCCCTCCACATCCCACACCACCACTAACCCACCCCTTCGCATCCCACACCACCACTAACCCACACTCCACATCCCACACCATCACTAACCCACCCCTCCACATCCCACACCACCACTAACTACCCTCCACATCCCACACCATTAATAATCCACCCCTCCACATCCCTCACCTCACTAACACACACCTCCACATCCCACACCACAACTAACCCACCCCTCCACATCCCACACCACACTAAACCTTCCCTCCACATCCCACACCACAACTAACCCACCCTTCCAAATCCCACACCACCACTAACCACCCTCCACATCCCCCACCACCACTAACCCACCCTCCACATCCCACACCATCACTAACCCACCCTCTACATCCCACACCAGCACTAAACCACCCTTCCACATCCCACACCATCATTAAACCACCCCTCCACATCCCACACCATCACTAAACCACCCTTCCACATCCTACACCATCACTAAACCACCCTTCCACATCCCACACCATCATTAAACCACCCCTCCACATCCCACACCACCACTAAACCACCCCTCCACATCCCACACCTCCACTAACCCAACCCTCCACATCCCACACCATCATTAAACCACCCCTCCACATCCCACGCCTCCACTAACCCACCCCTCCACATCCCACACCATCACTAACCCACCGCTCCATATCCCATGCCACCATTAACCCCACACCTCTACATCCCACACCACCACTAACCCTCCCCTCCACATCCCACACCACCACTAACCCACCCCACCAAATCCCACCCCATCACTAACCCACCCCTCTGCATCCCACATCACCACTAACCCACCCTCCACATCCCACACCACACTAACCCACCCCTCCACATCCCACACCACAACTAACCCCACCCCTCCAAATCCCACACCACCACTAACCACCCTCCACATCCCCCACCAACACTAACCCACCCTCCACATCCCACACCATCACTAACCCACCCCTCTATATCCCACACCATCACTAAACCACCCTTCCACATCCCACACCATCATTAAACCACCCCTCCACATCCCACACCACCACTAACCCACCCCTCTACATCCCACACCATCACTAAACCACCCTTCCACATCCCACACCATCACTAAACCACCCTTCCACATCCTACACCATCATTAAACCACCCCTCCACATCCCACACCACCACTAAACCACCCCTCCACATCCCACACCTCCACTAACCCAACCCTCCACATCCCACACCATCATTAAACCACCCCTCCACATCCCACACCTCCACTAACCCACCCCTCCACATCCCACACCATCACTAACCCACCGCTCCATATCCCACGCCACCATTAACGCACACCTCTACATCCCACACCACCACTAACCCTCCCCTCCACATCCCACACCACCACTAACCCACCCCTCCACATCCCGCACCATCACTAACCCAGCCTCCACATCCCCCACCACCACTAACCCACCCTCCACATCCCACCCCATCACTAACCCACCCTCCACATCACACACCACCACTAACCCACCCCTCCACATCCCACACCATCACTAACCCACCCTCCACATCCAACACCTCCACTAAACCACCCCCACCCAAACCCACAACACCACTAAACCAACCCTCCACATCCCACACCACTACCACCCCCCCCTCCACATCCCACACCATCACTAACCCACCCTCCACATCCCACATCTCCACTAACCCACACCTCCACATCCCACACAACCACTAACCACCCCTCCAAATCCAACACCACCACTATCCTACCCCTCAAATCCCACAACTCCACTAACCCTCCCCTCCATATCCCACACCACCACTAACCAACCCCTCTACATACCCACACCACCACTAACCCACCCCTCCACATCCCACACCATCACTAACCCACCGCTCCATATCCCACAACACCACTAACCCACCCCTCCACATCCCACAACACACTAACCCACCCTCCACATCCCACAGCTCCACTAACCCACCCCTCCACATCCCACACAACCACTAACCCACCCCTCCACATCCCACACCACCACTAACCTCCCCCTCCACATCCCACACCACCACTAACCCACCCCTCCACATCCCACACCATCACTAACCCACCCTCCACATCCCCCACAACCACTAACCCACCACTCCAAACCCCACCCCATCACTAACCCACCCCTCTGCATCCCAAATCACCACTAACCCACCCTCCACATCCCACACCACAACTAACCCACCCCTCCACATCCCACACCACCACTAACCCACCCCTTCGCATCCCACACCACCACTAACACACCCACCACATCCCACACCAACACTAACCCACCCCCCTCCACATCCCACACCACCACTAACCCACCCCTCCACATCCCACAACACCACTAAACCACCACCACAACCCACACCACAACTAACCCACACCTCCACATCCCACACACAACCAACCCACACCACCACATCCCACTCCACACAAACCACCCCACACATCCCACACCACAACTAACCCACCCCACCACATCCCACACCACCACTAACCACCCTCCACATCCCCCACCACCACTAACCCACTCTCCACATCCCACACCATCACCAACCCACCCCCACATCCCACACCACCACTAACCCACCCTCCACATCCCTCACCATCACTAACCCACCCTCCATATCCCCACCACCCACCACTAACCCACCCTCCACATCCCACCCCATCACTAACCCACCCTCCACATCACACACCACCACTAACCCACCCCTCCACATCCCACACCATCACTAACCCACCCTCCACATCCAACACCTCCACTAAACCACCCCTCCAAATCCCACAACACCACTAAACCAACCCTCCACATCCCACACCACTACCAACCCCCCCTCCACATCCCACACCATCACTAACCCACCCTCCACATCCACAGCTCCACTAACCCACACCTCCACATCCCACACAACCACTAACCCACCCCTCCACATCCCACACCACCACTACCCTACCCCTCCACATCCCACAACTCCACTAACCCTCCCCTCCATATCCCACACCACCACTAACCCACCCCTCTACATACCCACACCACCACTAACCCACCCCTCCACATCCCACACCATCACTAACCCACCGCTCCATATCCCACAACACCACTAACCCACCCCTCCACATCCCACACCACACTAACCACCCTCCACATCCCACAGCTCCACTAACCCACCCCTCCACATCCCACACAACCACTAACCCTCCACTCCATATCCCACACCACCATTAACCCACACCTCTACATCCAACACCACCACCTAACCCTCCCCTCCACATCCCACACCACCACTAACCCACCCCTCCACATCCCACACCATCACTAAACACCCATCCACATCCCACAACATCACTAAACCAGCCCTCCACATCCCACACGTCCACTAACCCACCCCTCCACATCCACACCATCACTAACCCACCCTCCACATCCCACACCATCACTAACCCACCCTCCACATCCCACACCACCACTAACCCACCCCTCCACATCCCCACCACAACTAACCCAACCCTCCACATCCCACACCATCACTAACCCACCCCTCCACATCCCACACCATCACTAACCCACCCCTCCACATCCCACACCACCACTAACCACCCTCCACATCCCCCGCCACTACTAACCCACCCCTCCACATCCCACACCACCACTAACCACCCTCCACGTCCCCCACCACTACTAACCACCCCTCCACATCCCACACCATCACTAACCCACCCACCACATCCCACAACACCACTAACCTACCCTCCACATCCCACACCATCACTGACCCACCCTTCACATCCCACACCTCCACTAACCCACCCCTCCACATCCCACACCATCACTAAACCACCCCTCCACAACCCACACCATCACTAACCCACCCTCCACATCCCACAGCTCCACTAACCCACCCCTCCACATCCCACACAACCACTAACCCACCCCTCCACATCCCACACCACCACTAACCTACCCCTCCACATCCCACACCACCACTAACCCTCCCCTCCATATCCCACACCACCACTAACCCACCCCTCTACATACCCACACCACCACTAACCCACCCCTCCACATCCCACACCATCACTAACCCACCGCTCCATATCCCACAAAACCACTAACCCACCCCTTCACATCCCACACCACACTAACCCACCCTCCACATCCCACAGCTCCACTAACCCACCCCTCCACATCCCACACAACCACTAACCCACCCCCTCCACATCCCACACCATCACTAAACCACCCCTCTACAACCCACACCATCAGTAAACCACCCATCCACATCCCACAACATCACTAAACCACCCCTCCACATCCCACACTTCCACTAACCCACCCCTCCACATCCCAGACCATCACAACCCACCCTCCACATCCAACACCATCACTAACCCACCCCTCCACATCCCACACCATCACTAACCCACCCCTCCACATCCCACACCACAACTAACCCAACCCTCCACATCCCACATCATCACTAACCCACCCCTCCACATCCCACACCATCACTAACCCACCCCTCCACATCCCACACCACCACTAACCACCCTCCACATCCCCCGCCACTACTAACCCACCCCTCGAAATCCCACACCACCACTAACAACCCTCCACATCCCACACCTCCACTAACCCACCCCTTCACATCCACACCACCACTAACCACCCTCCACATCCCCCACCACTACTAACCCACCCCTCCACATCCCACACCACAACTAACCCACCCCTCCACATCCCACACCACCACTAACCACCCTCCACATCCCCCACCACAACTAACCCACCCTCCACATCCCACACCATCACCAACCCACCCCTCCACATCCCACACCACCACTAACCCACCCCTCCACATCCCACACCATCACTAACGCACCCTCCACATCCCCCACCACCACTAACCCACCGTCCACATCCCACCCCATCACTAACCCACCCTCCATATCACACACCACCACTAACCCACCCCTCCACATCCCACACCAACACTAACTCACCCCTCCTCATCCCACACCATCACGAACCCACCCTCCACATCCAACACCTCCACTAAAACCACCCCTCCAAATCCCACACCGCCACTAAACCAACCCTCCACATCCCACACCACAACCAACCCCCCCTCCACATCCCACACCATCACTAACCCACCCTCCAAATCCCACAGCTCCACTAACCCACCCCTCCACATCCCACACCACCACTAACCCTCCACTCCATATCCCACACCACCACTAACACACCCCTCTAAATACCCACACCACCACTAACCCACCCCTCCACATCCCACACCATCACTAATCCACCGCTCCATATCCCACAACACCACTAACCCACCCCTCCACATCCCACACCACACTAACCCACCCTCCACATCCCACAGCTCCACTAACCCACCCCTCCACAACCCACACAACCAATAACCCACCCCTCCACATCCCACCCCACCACTAACCTCCCCCTCCACATCCCGCACCACCACTAACCCTCCCCTCCATATCCCACACCACCATTAACCCAAACCTCTACATCCCACAACACCACTAACCCTCCCCTCCACATCCCACACCACCACTAACCCACCCCTCCACATCCCACACCATCACTAACCCACGCCTCTGCATCCCACAAAATCACTAAACCACCCCTCTACATCCCACACCATCAGTAAACCACCCATCCACATCCCACAACATCACTAAACCACGCCCTCCACATCACACACGTCCACTAACCCACCCCTCCACATCCCACACCATCATTAACCCACCCCTCCAAATCCGACACCACCACTAACCCACCCCTCCACATCCCACACCACAACTAACCCAACCCTCCACATCCCACACCACCACTAACCCACCCCTCCGCATCCCAAAACCACCAGTAACCCACACCTCCACATCCCACACCACCACTAACCACCCTCCACATCCCACACCTCCACTAACCCACCCCTCCACATCCCACACCATCACCAACCCACCCTCAACATACCCCACCACCACTAACCCACCCCTCCACATCCCACACCATCACTAACCCACCCTCCACAGCCCACACCATCACTAACCTACCCTCCACATCCCCCACCACTACTAACCCCCCCTCCACATCCCACACCATCACCAACCCACCCTCAACATCCCCCACCACCACTAACCCACCGCTCCACATCCCACACCATCACTAACCCACCCTCCACATCCCACACCATCACTAACCCACCCCTCCACTTCCCACACCACCACTAATCCACCCTCCATATCCCACACGATCACCAACCCACCCTCAACATCCCCCACCACCACTAACCCACCGCTCCACATCCCACACCATCACTAACCCACCCTCCATATCGCAAACGATCACTAACTCACCCTCCACATCCCACACCACCACTAACTCACCCTCCACATCCAACACCATCACTAACCCACCCCTCCACTTCCCACACCACCACTAATCCACCGCTCCATATCCCACAACTACTAACCCCATCCTCCACATCCCACACCATCACTAACCCACCCTCCTCATCCCACACCACCACTAACCTACCCTCACATCCCCCACCACCACTAACACACCCTCCACATCCCACAGCACCACTAACCACACTCCACATCCCCCCCACCACCACTAACCCACCCTCCACATCCCACACCATCAACAACCCAACCCTCCACATCCCACACCATCACTAACCCACAATCCTCATCCCACAACACCACTAACCTACCCCTCCGCATCCCACACCACCACTAACCCACCCCTCCACATCCCACACCACCACTAACCCACCCTCCACATCCCACACCATCACTAACCCACCCTCCACATCCCACACCATCAACAACCCTCCCCTCCATATCCCACACAATCACTAACCCAACCTCCACATCCCGCACCACCACTAACCCACCCTCCACATCCCACACCATCAACAACCCACCCCTCCACATACCACACCATCACTAACCCACCATACACATCCCCCACCACCACTAACCCACCCTCCACATCCCACACCATCACTAACCTACCCTCCACATCCCACAGCACCACTAAACCACCCCTCCACATCCCACACCATAACTAACCAACCCCTCCACATCCCACACCACCACTAACCCACCCCTCCGCATCCCACACCACCACTATCCCACCCCTCCACATCCCACACCACCAGTAACCACCCTTCACATCCCCCACCACCACTAACCCACCCTCCAATCAACAACCCAACCCTCCAAATCCCACAACATCACTAACCCACCCCTCCACATACCACACCATCACAAACCCACCATCCACATCCCCCACCACCACTAACCCACCATCCACATCCCCCACCACCACTAACCCACCCTCCACATCCCACACCATCACTAACCCACCCCTCCACGTCCCACACCATCACTAACCCACACTCCACATCACCCACCACCACTAACACACCCTCCACATCCCACAGCACCACTAACCGCCCTCCACATCCCCCCCACCACCACTAACCCACCCTCCACATCCCACACCATCACCAAACCACCCACAACATCCCCCACCACCAATAACCCACCCCTCCACATCCCACACCATCACTAACCCACCCACATCCCAAACCACCACTATCCCACCCCTCCACATACCACACCATCACTAACCCACCATCCACATCCCACACCACCACTAACCTACCCTCCACATCCCACACCATCACTAACCCACCCTCCACATCCCCCACCACCACTAACCCAACCTCCACATCCCACACCACCACTAACCACCCTCCACATCCCCCCCACCACCACTAAACCACCCTCCACATCCCACACCATCACCAACCCACCCTCAACATCCCCCACCACCACTAACCCACCCTTCCACATCCCACACCATCACTAACCCACCCTCCACATCCCACACCACCACGAACCCACCCCTCCACATCCCACACCATCACTAACCTACACTCCACATCCCCCACCACTACTAACCCCCCCTCCACATCCCACACCATCACTAACCCACCCTCCACATCCCACACCATCACTAACCCACCCCTCCACATCCCACACCACCACTAATCCACCGCTCGATATCCCACACCATCACTAACCCACCCTCCACATCACACACCACCACTAACCTACCCTCCACATCCCACACCATCACTAAACCACCCCTCCACATCCCACACCACCACTAATCCACCGCTCCACATCCTACACCATCACTAACCTACCCTCCACATCCCCCACAACTACTAACCCCCCATCCACATCCCACACCATCACTAACCCACCCTCCTCATCCCACACCACCACTAACCTACCCTCCACATCCCATACCATCACTAACCCACCCTCCACATCCCACACCATCACTAACCCACCCCTCCACACCCCACATCACCACTAATCCACCGCTCCATATCCCACACCATCACTAACCCACCCTCCACATCCCACACC
Organism: Hypanus sabinus; assembly: GCF_030144855.1. Classification (NCBI taxonomy): domain Eukaryota; kingdom Metazoa; phylum Chordata; class Chondrichthyes; order Myliobatiformes; family Dasyatidae; genus Hypanus; species Hypanus sabinus. Next base: position 56,348,230 of record NC_082706.1, read on the forward strand.
ACCACTAACCTACCCTCCACATCCCACACCATCACTAACCCACCCCTCCACATCCCACACCACCACTAATCCACAGCTCCACATCCCACACTATCACTAACCCACCCTCCACATCCCACATCACCACTAACCCACCCTCCACATCCCACACCACCACTAACCATCCTCCACATCCCACATCACCACTAACCCAACCTCCACATCCCACACCACCACTAATCCACCGCTCCATATCCCACACCATCACTAACCCACCCTCCACATGAAACACCATCACTAACCCACCCTCCACATCCCACACCATCACTAACCCACCCCTCCACATCCCACACCACCAGTAATCCACCGCTCCATATCCCACACCGTCACTAACCCACCCTCCACATCCCACATCACCACTAACCCAGCCTCCACATCCCACACCACCACTAACCTTCCCTCCACATCCCACACCATCACTAACACACCCTCCACATCCAACACCTCCACTAACCAACCCCTCCACATCCCACACCACCACTAACCCTCCCCTCCATATCCCACACCATCACTAACCCACCCTCCACATCCCCCACCACTACTAACCCCCACTCCACATCCCACACCATCACGAACACACCCTCCACATCCAACACCTCCACTAACCCACCCCTCCACATCCCACAGCACCACTAACCCTCCCCTCAACATCCCACACAACCACTAACCCTCCCTCCACATCCCACACCATCACTAACCCTCTCCTCCATATCCCACACCACCACTAACACTCCCCTCCACGTCCCACACCACGACTAACCCTCCTCTCCACATCCCACACCATCACTTACCCTCCCCTCTGCATCCCACATCACCACTAACCCACCCTCCACATCCCGCACCACCTCTAACCCACCCCTTCATATCCCACACCATCACTAACCCACCCCTCTACATCCCACACCATCACTAAACCACCCCTCCACATCCCACACCATCTCTAAACCACCCCTCCACATCCCACACCATCACTAAACCACCCCTCCACTTCCCACACCTCCACTAACCCACCCCTCCACATCCCACACCATCACTAATCCACCGCTCCATATCCCACACCACAACTAACCCACCCCTCCACATCCCACACCACACTAACCCACCACTCCACATCCCACACCATCACTAACCCACCCCTCCACATCCCACACCATCACTAACCCACCCTCCACATCCCACACCATCACTAACCCACCCTCCACATCCCACATCACCACTAACCCACCCTCCACATCCCACACCACCACTAAGCTACACTCCACATCCCACACCATCACTAACACACCCTCCACATCCAACACCTCCACTAACCAACCCCTCCACATCCCACACCACCACTAACACTCCCCTCCATATCCCACACCATCACTAACCCACCCTCCACATCCCGCACCACCACTAACCCACCCTCCACATCCCACACCACCACTAACCCACCCCTCCACATCCCACACCATCACTAACCCACCCTCCACATCCCACACCATCACTAACCCACCCCTCCACTTCCCACACCACCACTAACCCACCCTCCACATACCACACCATCACTAACCCACCCCTCCACTTCCCACACCACCACTAATCCACCGCTCCACATCCCACACCATCACTAACCCACCCTCCACATCCCACACCATCACTAACCCACCCTCCACATCCCACACCATCACTAACCCACCCCTCCACTTCCCACACCACCACTAATCCACCCTCAACATCCCCCACCACCACTAACCCACCCCTCCACATCCCACACCATCACTAACCCACCCTCCACATCCCACACCATCACTAACCTACCCTCCACATCCCCCACCACTACTAACACCCCCTCCACATCCCACACCATCACTAACCCAACCTCCACATCCCACACCACCACTAACCTACCCTCCACATACCACACAACCACTAACCAACCCTCCACATCCCACACCATCACTAACCCACAATCCTCATCCCACAACACCACTAACCTACCCCTCCGCATCCCACACCACCACTAACCCACCCCTCCACATCCCACACCACCACTAACACACCCTCCACATCCCACACCATCAGTAACACACCCTCCACATCCCACACCATCAACAACCCTCCCCTCCATATCCCACACCATCACTAACCCAACCTCCACATCCCGCACCACCACTAACCCACCCTCCACATCCCACACCATCACTAACCTACCCTCCACATCCCACAGCACCACTAACCCACCCCTCCACATCCCACACCATCACTAACCCACCCCTCCACATCCCACACCACAACTAACCCACCCCTCCGCATCCCACACCACCACTATCCCACCCCTCCACATCCCACACCACCAGTAACCACCCTCCACATCCCCCACCACCACTAACCCACCCTCCACATACCACACCATCAACAACCCAACCCTCCAAATCCCACAACATCACTAACCCACCCCTCCACATACCACACCATCACAAACCCACCATCCCCATCCCCCACCACCACTAACCCACCCTCCACATCCCACACCATCACTAACATACCCTCCACATCCCACAGCACCACTAACCCACCCCTCCACATCCCACACCATCACTAACCCACCCTCCACATCCCCCACCACCACTAACACACCCTCCACATCCCACAGCACCACTAACCGCCCTCCACATCCCCCCCACCACCACTAACCCACCCTCCACATCCCACACCATCACCAAACCACCCTCAACATCCCCCACCACCAATAACCCACCCCTCCACATCCCACACCATCACTAACACACCCTCCACATCCAACACCTCCACTAACCAACCCCTCCACATCCCACACCACCACTAACCCTCCCCTCCATATCCCACACCATCACTAACCCACCCTCCACATCCCCCACCACTACTAACCACCACTCCACATCCCACACCATCACGAACACACCCTCCACATCCAACACCTCCACTAACCCACCCCTCCACATCCCACAGCAACACTAACCCTCCCCTCCACATCCCACACAACCACTAACCCTCCCTCCACATCCCACACCATCACTAACCCTCCCCTCAATATCCCACACCACCACTAACACTCCCCTCCACGTCCCACACCACGACTAACCCTCCTCTCCACATCCCACACCACCACTAACCCACTTCTCCACATCCCACACCATCACTAACCCACCCCTCTACATCCCACACCATCACTAAACCACCACTCCACATCCCACACCATCTCTAAACCACCCCTCCACATCCCACACCATCACTAAACCACCCCTCCACTTCCCTCACCTCCACTAACCCACCCCTCCACATCCCACACCATCACTAACCCACCCCTCCATATCCCACACCATCACTAACCCACCCTCCACATCCCCCACCACCACTGACCCACCCCTCCACATCCCACACCATCACCAACCCACCCTCAACATCCCCCACCACCACTAACCCACCCCTCCACATCCCACACCATCACTAACCCACCCTCCACAGCCCACACCATCACTAACCTACCCTCCACATCCCCCACCACTACTAACCCCCCCTCCACATCCCACACCATCACCAACCCACCCTCAACATCCCCCACCACCACAAACCCACCGCTCCACATCCCACACCATCACTAACCCACCCTCCACATCCCACACCATCACTAACCCACCCCTCCACTTCCCACACCACCACTAATCCACCGTTCCATATCCTACACGATCACTAACCCACCCTCCACATCCCACACCACCACTAACCCACCCTCCACATCCCACACCATCACTAACCCACCCCTCCACTTCCCACACCACCACTAATCCACCGCTCCATATCCCACAACTACTAACCCCACCTCCACATCCCACACCATCACTAACCCACCCTCCTCATCCCACACCACCACTAACCGACCCTCACATCCCCCACCACCACTAACACACCCTCCACATCCCACAGCACCACTAACCACACTCCAGATCCCCCCCACCACCACTAACCCACCCTCCACATCCCACACCATCACCAACCCACCCTCAACATCCCCCACCACCAATAACCCACCCCTCCACATCCCACACCACCACTAACCTACCCTCCACATCCCACACCATCACTAACCCACCCTCCACATCACCCACCACCACTAACCCAACCTCCACATCCCACACCACCACTAACCACCCTCAACATCCCCCACCACCACTAACCCACCCCTCCACATCCCACACCATCACTAACCCACCCTCCACATCCCACACCACCACTAACCCACCGCTCCACATCCCACACCATCACTAACCTACCCTCCACATCCCCCACCACTACTAACCCCCCCTCCACATCCCACACCATCACTAATCCACCGCTCCACATCCCACACCATCACTTACCTACCCTCCACATCCCCCACAACTACTAACCCCCCATCCACATACCATACCATCACTAACCCACCCTCCTCATCCCACACCACCACTAACCTACCCTCCACATCCCACACCATCACTAACCCACCATCCACATCCCACACCATCACTAACCCACCCCTCCACATCCCCCACCACTACTAACCCACCCTCCACATCCCCCACCACTACTAACCACCACTCCACATCCCACACCATCACGAACACACCCTCCACATCCAACACCTCCACTAACCCACCCCTCCACATCCCACAGCACCACTAACCCTCCCCTCCACATCCCACACAACCACTAACCCTCCCTCCACATCCCACACCATCACTAACCCTCCCCTCAATATCCCACAGCACCACTAACCACACTCCAGATCCCCCCCACCACCACTAACCCACCCTCCACATCCCACACCATCACCAACCCACCCTCAACATCCCCCACCACCAATAACCCACCCCTCCACATCCCACACCATCACTAACCCTCCCACATCCCAAACCACCACTATCCCTCCCCTCCACATACCACACCATCACTAACCCACCATCCACATCCCACACCACCACTAACCTACCCTCCACATCCCACACCATCACTAACCCACCTTCCACATCACCCACCACCACTAACCCAACCTCCACATCCCACACCACCACTAACCACCCTCAACATCCCCCACCACCACTAACCCACCCCTCCACATCCCACACCATCACTAACCCACCCTCCACATCCCACACCACCACTAACCCACCCCTCCACATCCCACACCATCACTAACCTACCCTCCACATCCCCCACCACTACTAACCCCCCCTCCACATCCCACACCATCACTAACCCACCCTCCTCATCCCACAACACCACTGACCTACCCTCCACATCCCACACCATCACTAACCCACCCTCCACATCCCACACCATCACTAACCCACCCCTCCACATCCCACACCACCACTAATCCACCGCTCCATATCCCACACCATCACTAGCCCACCCTCCACATCCCACATCACCACTAACCTACCCTCCACATCCCACACCATCACTAACCCACCCCTCCACATCCTACACCACCACTAATCCACCGCTCCACATCCCACACCATCACTTACCTACCCTCCACATCCCCCACAACTACTAACCCCCCATCCACATACCACTCCATCACTAACCCACCCTCCTCATCCCACACCACCACTAACCTACCCTCCACATCCCACACCATCACTAACCCACCATCCACATCCCACACCATCACTAACCCACCCCTCCACATCCCACACCATCACTAACACACCCTCCACATCCAACACCTCCACTAACCAACCCCTCCAAATCCCACACCACCACTAACCCTCCCCTCCATATCCCACACCATCACTAACTCACACTCCACATCCCCCACCACTACTAACCCCCACTCCACATCCCACACCATCACGAACACACCCTCCACATCCAACACCCCCACTAACCCACCCCTCCACATCCCACAGCACCACTAACCCTCCCCTCCACATCCCACACAACCACTAACCCTCCCTCCACATCCCACACCATCACTAACCCTCCCCTCCATATCCGACACCACCACTAACACTCCCCTCCACGTCCCACACCACGACTAACCCTCCCCTCCACATCCCACACCATCACGAACACACCCTCCACATCCAACACCCCCACTAACCCACCCCTCCACATCCCACAGCACCACTAACCCTCCCCTCCACATCACACACAACCACTAACCCTCCCTCCACATCCCACACCATCACTAACCCTCCCCTCCATATCCCACACCACCACTAACACTCCCCTCCACGTCCCACACCACGACTAACCCTCCCCTCCACATCCCACACCACCACTAACCCACTTCTCCACATCCCACACCATCACTAACCCACCCCTCTGCATCCCACCTCACCACTAACCCACCCTCCACATCCCGCACCACCTCTAACCCACCCCTTCATATCCCACACCATAACTAACCCACCCCTCTACATCCCACACCATCACTAAACCACCCCTCCACATCCCACACCATCTCTAAACCACCCCTCCACATCCCACACCATCACTAAACCACCCGTCCACTTCCCACACCTCCACTAACCCACCCCTCCACATCCCACACCATCACTAATCCACCGCTCCATATCCCACACCACAACTAACCCACCACTCCACATCCCACACCATCACTAACCTACCCTCCACATCCCCCTCCACTACTAACCCACCCTCCACATCCCACACCATCACTAACCTACCCTCCACATCCACCACCACTACTAACTCCCCCTCAACATCCCCCACCACCACTAACCCACCGCTCCACATCCCACACCACCACTAACCTACCCTCCACATCCCCCACCACTACTAACCCCACTCCACATCCCACACCATCACTAACCCATCCTCCTCATCCCACAACACCACTAACCTACCCTCCACATCCCACACAATCACTAACCCACCCCTCCACATCCCACACCATCACTAATCCACCGCTCCACATCCCACACCATCACTAACCCACCCTCCACTTCCCACACCATCACTAACCCACCCTCCACATCCCACACAATCACTAACCCACCTCTCCACATCCCACACCACCACTAATCCACCGCTCCATATCCCACACCATCACTAACCCACCCTCCACATCCCACACCAACACTAACCTACCCTCCACATCCCACACCATCAGTAACCCACCCCTCCACATCCCACACCACCACTAATCCACCGCTCCACATCCCAGACCATCACTAACCTACCCTCCACATCCACACAACTACTAACCCCCCCTCCACATCCCACACCATCACTAACCCACCCTCCTCATCCTCCACCACCACAAACCCATCCTCTACATCCCACACCATCAAAAACCCACCCCTCCACATCCCACACCATCACTAACCCACCATCCACATCCCAGACCATCACTAACCCACCCCTCCACATCCCCCACCACTACTAACCCACCCTCCACATCCCCCACCACTACTAACCACCACTCCACATCCCACACCATCACGAACACACAATCCACATCCAACACCTCCACTAACCCACCCCTCCACATCCCACAGCACCACTAACCCTCCCCTCCACATCCCACACAACCACTAACCCTCCCTCCACATCCCACACCATCACTAACCCTCCCCTCAATATCCCACAGCACCACTAACCACACTCCAGATCCCCCCCACCACCACTAACCCACCCTCCACATCCCACACCATCACCAACCCACTCTCAACATCCCCCACCACCAATAACCCACCCCTCCACATCCCACACCATCACTAACCCTCCCACATCCCAAACCACCACTATCCCTCCCCTCCACATACCACACCATCACTAACCCACCATCCACATCCCACACCACCACTAACCTACCCTCCACATCCCACACCATCACTAACCCACCCTCCACATCACCCACCACCACTAACCCAACCTCCACATCCCACACCACCACTAACCACCCTCAACATCCCCCACCACCACTAACCCACCCCTCCACATCCCACACCATCACTAACCCACCCCTCCACATCCCACACCATCACTAACCCACCCCTCCACATCCCACACCATCACTAACCTACCCTCCACATCCCCCACCACTACTAACCCCCCCTCCACATCCCACACCATCACTAACCCACCCTCCTCATCCCACAACACCACTAACCTACCCTCCACATCCCACACCATCACTAACCCACCCTCCACATCCCACACCATCACTAACCCACCCCTCCACATCCCACACCACCACTAATCCACCGCTCCATATCCCACACCATCACTAGCCCACCCTCCACATCCCACATCACCACTAACCTACCCTCCACATCCCACACCATCACTAACCCACCCCTCCACATCCCACACCACCACTAATCCACCGCTCCACATCCCACACCATCACTTACCTACCCTCCACATCCCCCACAACTACTAACCCCCCATCCACATACCACTCCATCACTAACCCACCCTCCTCATCCCACACCACCACTAACCTACCCTCCACATCCCACACCATCACTAACCCACCATCCACATCCCACACCATCACTAACACACCCTCCACATCCCACATCACCACTAATCCACCGCTGCATATCCCACACCATCACTAACACACCCTCCACATCCAACACCTCCACTAACCAACCCCTCCAAATCCCACACCACCACTAACCCTCCCCTCCATATCCCACACCATCACTAACTCACACTCCACATCCCCCACCACTACTAACACCCACTCCACATCCCACACCATCACGAACACACCCTCCACATCCAGCACCCCCACTAACCCACCCCTCCACATCCCACAGCACCACTAACCCTCCCCTCCACATCCCACACAACCACTAACCCTCCCTCCACATCCCACACCATCACTAACCCTCCCCTCCATATCCGACACCACCACTAACACTCCCCTCCACGTCCCACACCACGACTAACCCTCCCCTCCACATCCCACACCACCACTAACACACTTCTCCACATCCCACACCATCACTAACCCACCCCTCTGCATCCCACCTCACCACTAACCCACCCTCCACATCCCGCACCACCTCTAACCCACCCCTTCATATCCCACACCATAACTAACCCACCCCTCTACATCCCACACCATCACTAAACCACCCCTCCACATCCCACACCATCTCTAAACCACCCCTCCACATCCCACACCATCACTAAACCACCCGTCCACTTCCCACACCTCCACTAACCCACCCCTCCACATCCCACACCATCACTAATCCACCGCTCCATATCCCACACCACAACTAACCCACCCCTACACATCCCACACCATCACTAACCTACCCTCCACATCCCCCTCCACTACTAACCCACCCTCCACATCCCACACCATCACTAACCCACCCTCCACATCACCCACCACCACTAACCCAACCTCCACATCCCACACCACCACTAACCACCCTCAACATCCCCCACCACCACTAACCCACCCCTCCACATCCCACACCATCACTAACCCACCCCTCCACATCCCACACCATCACTAACCCACCCCTCCACATCCCACACCATCACTAACCTACCCTCCACATCCCCCACCACTACTAACCCCCCCTCCACATCCCACACCATCACTAACCCACCCTCCTCATCCCACAACACCACTAACCTACCCTCCACATCCCACACCATCACTAACCCACCCTCCACATCCCACACCATCACTAACCCACCCCTCCACATCCCACACCACCACTAATCCACCGCTCCATATCCCACACCATCACTAGCCCACCCTCCACATCCCACATCACCACTAACCTACCCTCCACATCCCACACCATCACTAACCCACCCCTCCACATCCCACACCACCACTAATCCACCGCTCCACATCCCACACCATCACTTACCTACCCTCCACATCCCCCACAACTACTAACCCCCCATCCACATACCACTCCATCACTAACCCACCCTCCTCATCCCACACCACCACTAACCTACCCTCCACATCCCACACCATCACTAACCCACCATCCACATCCCTCACCATCACTAACACACCCTCCACATCCCACATCACCACTAATCCACCGCTGCATATCCCACACCATCACTAACACACCCTCCACATCCAACACCTCCACTAACCAACCCCTCCAAATCCCACACCACCACTAACCCTCCCCTCCATATCCCACACCATCACTAACTCACACTCCACATCCCCCACCACTACTAACACCCACTCCACATCCCACACCATCACGAACACACCCTCCACATCCAACACCCCCACTAACCCACCCCTCCACATCCCACAGCACCACTAACCCTCCCCTCCACATCCCACACAACCACTAACCCTCCCTCCACATCCCACACCATCACTAACCTACCCTCCACATCCCCCACCACTACTAACCCCCCCTCCACATCCCACACCATCACTAACCCACCCTCCTCATCCCACAACACCACTAACCTACCCTCCACATCCCACACCATCACTAACCCACCCTCCACATCCCACACCATCACTAACCCACCCCTCCACATCCCACACCACCACTAATCCACCGCTCCATATCCCACACCATCACTAGCGCACCCTCCACATCCCACATCACCACTAACCTACCCTCCACATCCCACACCATCACTAACCCACCCCTCCACATCCCACACCACCACTAATCCACCGCTCCACATCCCACACCATCACTTACCTACCCTCCACATCCCCCACAACTACTAACCCCCCATCCACATACCACTCCATCACTAACCCACCCTCCTCATCCCACACCACCACTAACCTACCCTCCACATCCCACACCATCACTAACCCACCATCCACATCCCACACCATCACTAACACACCCTCCACATCCCACATCACCACTAATCCACCGCTGCATATCCCACACCATCACTAACACACCCTCCACATCCAGCACCCCCACTAACCCACCCCTCCACATCCCACAGCACCACTAACCCTCCCCTCCACATCCCACACAACCACTAACCCTCCCTCCACATCCCACACCATCACTAACCCTCCCCTCCATATCCGACACCACCACTAACACTCCCCTCCACGTCCCACACCACGACTAACCCTCCCCTCCACATCCCACACCACCACTAACCCACTTCTCCACATCCCACACCATCACTAACCCACCCCTCTGCATCCCACCTCACCACTAACCCACCCTCCACATCCCGCACCACCTCTAACCCACCCCTTCATATCCCACACCATAACTAACCCACCCCTCTACATCCCACACCATCACTAAACCACCCCTCCACATCCCACACCATCTCTAAACCACCCCTCCACATCCCACACCATCACTAAACCACCCGTCCACTACCCACACCTCCACTAACCCACCCCTCCACATCCCACACCATCACTAATCCACCGCTCCATATCCCACACCACAACTAACCCACCCCTACACATCCCACACCATCACTAACCTACCCTCCACATCCCCCTCCACTACTAACCCACCCTCCACATCCCACACCATCACTAACCCACCCTCCACATCACCCACCACCACTAACCCAACCTCCACATCCCACACCACCACTAACCACCCTCAACATCCCCCACCACCACTAACCCACCCCTCCACATCCAACACCATCACTAACCCACCCCTCCACATCCCACACCATCACTAACCCACCCCTCCACATCCCACACATTCACTAACCTACCCTCCACATCCCCCACCACTACTAACCCCCACTCCACATCCCACACCATCACTAACCCACCCTCCTCATCCCACAACACCACTAACCTACCCTCCACATCCCACACCATCACTAACCCACCCTCCACATCCCACACCATCACTAACCCACCCCTCCACATCCCACACCACCACTAATCCACCGCTCCATATCCCACACCATCACTAGCCCACCCTCCACATCCCACATCACCACTAACCTACCCTCCACATCCCACACCATCACTAACCCACCCCTCCACATCCCACACCACCACTAATCCACCGCTCCACATCCCACACCATCACTTACCTACCCTCCACATCCCCCACAACTACTAACCCCCCATCCACATACCACTCCATCACTAACCCACCCTCCTCATCCCACACCACCACTAACCTACCCTCCACATCCCACACCATCACTAACCCACCATCCACATCCCTCACCATCACTAACACACCCTCCACATCCCACATCACCACTAATCCACCGCTGCATATCCCACACCATCACTAACACACCCTCCACATCCAACACCTCCACTAACCAACCCCTCCAAATCCCACACCACCACTAACCCTCCCCTCCATATCCCACACCATCACTAACTCACACTCCACATCCCCCACCACTACTAACACCCACTCCACATCCCACACCATCACGAACACACCCTCCACATCCAACACCCCCACTAACCCACCCCTCCACATCCCACAGCACCACTAACCCTCCCCTCCACATCCCACACAACCACTAACCCTCCCTCCACATCCCACACCATCACTAACCCTCCCCTCCATATCCGACACCACCACTAACACTCCCCTCCACGTCCCACACCACGACTAACCCTCCCCTCCACATCCCACACCACCACTAACCCACTTCTCCACATCCCACACCATCACTAACCCACCCCTCTGCATCCCACCTCACCACTAACCCACCCTCCACATCCCGCACCACCTCTAACCCACCCCTTCATATCCCACACCATAACTAACCCACCCCTCTACATCCCACACCATCACTAAACCACCCCTCCACATCCCACACCATCTCTAAACCACCCCTCCACATCCCACACCATCACTAAACCACCCGTCCACTTCCCACACCTACACTAACCCACCCCTCCACATCCCACACCATCACTAATCCACCGCTCCATATCCCACACCACAACTAACCCACCCCTCCACATCCCACACCATCACTAACCTACCCTCCACATCCCCCTCCACTACTAACCCACCCTCCACATCCCATACCATCACTAACCTACCCTCCACATCCACCACCACTACTAACTCCCCCTCCACATCCCACACCATCACCAACCCACCCTCAACATCCCCCACCACCACTAACCCACCGCTCCACATCCCACACCACCACTAACCTACCCTCCACATCCCCCACCACTACTAACCCCACTCCACATCCCACACCATCACTAACCCATCCTCCTCATCCCACAACACCACTAACCTACCCTCCACATCCCACACCATCACTAACCCACCCTCCACATCCCACACAATCACTAACCCACCCCTCCACATCCCACACCATCACTAATCCACCGCTCCACATCCCACACCATCACTAACCCACCCTCCACTTCCCACACCATCACTAACCCACCCTCCACATCCCACACAATCACTAACCCACCTCTCCACATCCCACACCACCACTAATCCACCGCTCCATATCCCACACCATCACTAACCCACCCTCCACATCCCACACCAACACTAACCTACCCTCCACATCCCACACCATCACTAGCCCACCCCTCCACATCCCACACCACCACTAATCCACCGCTCCACATCCCAGACCATCACTAACCTACCCTCCACATCCACACAACTACTAACCCCCCCTCCACATCCCACACCATCACTAACCCACCCTCCTCATCCCCCACCACCACTAACCCATCCTCTACATCCCACACCATCAACAACCCACCCCTCCAAATCCCACACCATCACTAACCCACCCCTCCACATCTCCACTAACCCAACCCTCCACATCCCACACCACCACTAATCCACCGCTCCACATCCCACACCATCACTAACCTACCCTCCACATCCCCCACAACTACTAACCCCCCCACCACATCCCACACCATCACTAACCCACCATCCACATCCCCCACCACCACTAACCCACCCTCCACTTCCCACACCATCACTAACACACCCTCCATATCCCACACCATCACTAACCCACCCTCCACATCCCCCACCACTACTAACCCCTACTCCACATCCCACACCATCACGAACACACCCTCCACATCCAACACCTCCACTAACCCACCCCTCCACATCCCACAGCACCACTAACCCTCCCCTCCACATCCCACACAACCACTAACCCTCCCTCCACATCCCACACCATCACTAACCCTCCCCTCAATATCCCACACCACCACTAACACTCCCCTCCACGTCCAACACCACGACTAACCCTCCTCTCCACATCCCACACGACCACTAACCCACTTCTCCACATCCCACACCATCACTAACCCACCCCTCTGCATCCCACATCACCACTAACCCACCCTCCACATTCCGCACCACCTCTAACCCACCCCTTCATATCCCACACCATCACTAACCCACCCCTCTACATCCCACACTATCACTAAACCACCCCTCCACATCCCACACCATCTCTAAACACCCCCTCCACATCCCACACCATCACTAAACCACCCCTCCACTTCCCACACCTCCACTAACCCACCCCTCCACATCCCACACCATCACTAACCCACCCCTCCACATCCCACACCATCACCAACCCACCCTCCACATCCCCCACCACCACTGACCCACCCCTCCACATCCCACACCATCACTAACCCACCCTCCACAGCCCACACCATCACTAACCTACCCTCCACATCCCCCACCACTACTAACCCCCCCTCCACATCCCACACCATCACCAACCCACCCTCAACATCCCCCACCACCACAAACCCACCGCTCCACATCCCACACCATCACTAATCCACCCTCCACATCCCACACCATCACTAACCCACCCCTCCACTTCCCACACCACCACTAATCCACCGCTCCATATCCCACAACTACTAACCCCCCCTCCACATCCCACACCATCACTAACCCACCCCTCCATATACCACACCATGACTAACCCACCCTCCACATCCCCCACCACCACTGACCCACCCCTCCACATCCCACACCATCACTAACCCACCCTCCACAGCCCACACCATCACTAACCTACCCTCCACATCCCCCACCACTACTAACCCCCCCTCCGCATCCCACACCATCACCAACCCTCCCTCAACATCCCCCACCACCACAAACCCCCCCTCCACAACCCACACCATCACTAACCCACCACTCCATATCCCACACCATCACTAACCCACCCTCCACATCACCCACCACCACTGACCCACCCCTCCACATCCCACACCATCACTAACCCACCCTCCACAGCCCACACCATCACTAACCTACCCTCCACATCCCAGACCATCACTAACCCACCCTCCACATCCCACACCATCACTAACCCACACCTCCACTTCCCACACCACCACTAATCCACCGCTCCATATCCCACAACTACTAACCCCCCCTCCACATCCCACACCATCACTAACCCACCCTCCTCATCACACACCACCACTAACCTACCCTCCACATCCCACAGCACCACTAACCACACTCCAGATACCCCCCACCACCACTAACCCACCCTCCACATCCCACACCATCACCAACCCACCCTCAAAATCCCCCACCACCAATAACCCACCCCTCCACATCCCACACCATCACTAACCCTCCCACATCCCAAACCACAACAATCCCACCCCTCCACATACCACACCATCACTAACCCACCATCCACATCCCACACCACCACTAACCTACCCTCCACATCCCACACCATCACTAACCCACCCTCCACATCACCCACCACCACTAACCCAACCTCCACATCCCACACCACCACTAACCACCCTCCACATCCCCCCCACGACCACTAACCCACCCTCCACATCCCACACCATCACCAACCCACCCTCAACATCCCCCACCACCACTAACCCACCCCTCCACATCCCACACCATCACTAACCCACCCTCCACATCCCACACCTCCACTAACCCACCCCTCCACATCCCACACCATCACTAACCTACCCTCCACATCCCCCACCACTACTAACCCCCCCTCCACATCCCACACCATCACTAACCCACCCTCCTCATCCCACAACACCACTAACCTACACTCCACATCCCACACCATCACTAACCCACCATCCACATCCCACACCATCACTAACCCACCCCTCCACATCCCACACCATCACTAACACACCCTCCACATCCAACACCTCCACTAACCAACCCCTCCAAATCCCACACCACCACTAACCCTCCCCTCCATATCCCACACCATCACTAACTCACACTCCACATCCCCCACCACTACTAACCCCCACTCCACATCCCACACCATCACGAACACACCCTCCACATCCAACACCCCCACTAACCCACCCCTCCACATCCCACAGCACCACTAACCCTCCCCTCCACATCACACACAACCACTAACCCTCCCTCCACATCCCACACCATCACTAACCCTCCCCTCCATATCCCACACCACCACTAACACTCCCCTCCACGTCCCACACCACGACTAACCCTCCCCTCCACATCCCACACCACCACTAACCCACTTCTCCACATCCCACACCATCACTAACCCACCCCTCTGCATCCCACCTCACCACTAACCCACCCTCCACATCCCGCACCACCTCTAACCCACCCCTTCATATCCCACACCATAACTAACCCACCCCTCTACATCCCACACCATCACTAAACCACCCCTCCACATCCCACACCATCTCTAAACCACCCCTCCACATCCCACACCATCACTAAACCACCCGTCCACTTCCCACACCTCCACTAACCCACCCCTCCACATCCCACACCATCACTAATCCACCGCTCCATATCCCACACCACAACTAACCCACCCCTCCACATCCCACACCATCACTAACCTACCCTCCACATCCCCCTCCACTACTAACCCACCCTCCACATCCCACACCATCACTAACCTACCCTCCACATCCACCACCACTACTAACTCCCCCTCCACATCCCACACCATCACCAACCCACCCTCAACATCCCCCACCACCACTAACCCACCGCTCCACATCCCACACCACCACTAACCTACCCTCCACATCCCCCACCACTACTAACCGCCCTCCACATCCCACACCATCACTAACCCATCCTCCTCATCCCACAACACCACTAACCTACCCTCCACATCCCACACCATCACTAACCCACCCTCCACATCCCACACAATCACTAACCCACCCCTCCACATCCCACACCATCACTAACCCACCCCTCCACATCCAACACCACCACTAACCCACCCCTCCACATCCCACACCACCACTAATCCACCGCTCCACATCCCACACCATCACTAACCCACCCTCCACATCCCACACCATCACTAACCCACCCTCCACATCCCACACAATCACTAACCCACCTCTCCACATCCCACACCACCAGTAATCCACCGCTCCATATCCCACACCATCACTAACCCACCCTCCACATCCCACACCACCACTAACCTACCCTCCACATCCCACACCATCACTAACCCACCCCTCCACATCCCACACCACCACTAATCCACCGCTCCACATCCCAGACCATCACTAACCTACCCTCCACATCCACACAACTACTAACCCCCACTCCACATCCCACACCATCACTAACCCACCCTCCTCATCCCCCACCACCACTAACCCATCCTCTACATCCCACACCATCAACAACCCACCCCTCCAAATCCCACACCATCACTAACCCACCCCTCCACAGCTCCACTAACCCAACCCTCCACATCCCACACCACCACTAATCCACCGCTCCACATCCCACACCATCACTAACCTACCCTCCACATCGCCCACAACTACTAACCCCCCCACCACATCCCCCCCACCACCACTAACCCACCCTCCACATCCCACACCATCACCAACCCACACTCAACATCCCCCACCACCACTAACCCACCCCTCCACATCCCAGACCATCACTAACCTACCCTCCACATCCACACAACTACTAACCCCCCCTCCACATCCCACACCATCACTAACCCACCCTCCTCATCCCCCACCACCACTAACCCATCCTCTACATCCCACACCATCAACAACCCACCCCTCCAAATCCCACACCATCACTAACCCACCCCTCCACAGCTCCACTAACCCAACCCTCCACATCCCACACCACCACTAATCCACCGCTCCACATCCCACACCATCACTAACCTACCCTCCACATCCCCCACAACTACTAACCCCCCCACCACATCCCCCCCACCACCACTAACCCACCCTCCACATCCCACACCATCACCAACCCACACTCAACATCCCCCACCACCACTAACCCACCCCTCCACATCCCACACCATCACTAACCAACCCTCCACATCCCACACCACCACTAACACACCCCTCCACATCCCACACCATCACTAACCTACCCTCCACATCCACCACCACTACTAACTCCCCCTCCACATCCCACACCATCACCAACCCACCCTCAACATCCCCCACCACCACTAACCCACCGGTCCACATCCCACACCACCACTAACCTACCCTCCACATCCCCCACCACTACTAACCCCCTTCCACATCCCACACCATCACTAACCCATCCTCCTCATCCCACAACACCACTAACCTACCCTCCACATCCCACACCATCACAAACCCACCCTCCACATCCCACACAATCACTAACCCACCCCTCCACATCCCACACCATCACTAACCCACCCCTCCACATCCAACACCACCACTAACCCACCCCTCCACATCCCACACCACCACTAATCCACCGCTCCACATCCCACACCATCACTAACCCACCCTCCACATCCCACACCATCACTAACCCACCCTCCACATCCCACACAATCACTAACCCACCTCTCCACATCCCACACCACCAGTAATCCACCGCTCCATATCCCACACCATCACTAACCCACCCTCCACATCCCACACCATCACTAACCCACCCCTCCACATCCCACACCACCACTAATCCACCGCTCCACATCCCAGACCATCACTAACCTACCCTCCACATCCACACAACTACTAACCCCCCCTCCACATCCCACACCATCACTAACCCACCCTCCTCATCCCCCACCACCACTAACCCATCCTCTACATCCCACACCATCAACAACCCACCCCTCCAAATCCCACACCATCACTAACCCACCCCTCCACAGCTCCACTAACCCAACACTCCACATCCCACACCACCACTAATCCACCGCTCCACATCCCACACCATCACTAACCTACCCTCCACATCCCCCACAACTACTAACCCCCCCACCACATCCCACACCATCACTAACCCACCATCCACATCCCACACCATCACTAACACACCCTCCACATCCAACACCTCCACTAACCAACCCCTCCACATCCCACACCACCACTAACCCTCCCCTCCATATCCCACACCAACACTAACCCACCCTCCACATCCCCCACCACTACTAACCCCTACTCCACATCCCACACCATCACGAACACACCCTCCACATCCAACACCTCCACTAACCCACCCCTCCACATCCCACAGCACCACTAACCCTCCCCTCCACATCCCACACAACCACTAACCCTCCCTCCACATCCCACACCATCACTAACCCTCCCCTCAATATCCCACACCACCACTAACACTCCCCTCCACGTCCAACACCACGACTAACCCTCCTCTCCACATCCCACACGACCACTAACCCACTTCTCCACATCCCACACCATCACTAACCCACCCCTCTGCATCCCACATCACCACTAACCCACCCTCCACATCCCGCACCACCTCTAACCCACCCCTTCATATCCCACACCATCACTAACCCACCCCTCTACATCCCACACCATCACTAAACCACCCCTCCACATCCCACACCATCTCTAAACACCCCCTCCACATCACACACCATCACTAAACCACCCCTCCACTTCCCACACCTCCACTAACCCACCCCTCCACATCCCACACCATCACTAACCCACCCCTCCATATCCCACACCATCACTAACCCAACCTCCACGTCCCCCACCACCACTGACCCACCCCTCCACATCCCACACCATCACCAACCCACCCTCCACATCCCCCACCACCACTGACCCACCCCTCCACATCCCACACCATCACTAACCCACCCTCCACAGCCCACACCATCACTAACCTACCCTCCACATCCCCCACCACTACTAACCCCCCCTCCGCATCCCACACCATCACCAACCCACCCTCAACATCCCCCACCACCACAAACCCACCGCTCCACATCCCACACCATCACTAATCCACCCACCACATCCCACACCATCACCAACCCACCCTCAAAATCCCCCACCACCAATAACCCACCCCTCCACATCCCACACCATCACTAACCCTCCCACATCCCAAACCACAACAATCCCACCCCTCCACATACCACACCATCACTAACCCACCATCCACATCCCACACCACCACACTAACCTACCCTCCACATCCCACACCATCACTAACCCACCCTCCACATCACCCACCACCACTAACCCAACCTCCACATCCCACACCACCACTAACCACCCTCCACATCCCCCCCACGACCACTAACCCACCCTCCACATCCCACACCATCACCAACCCACCCTCAACATCCCCCACCACCACTAACCCACCCCTCCACATCCCACACCATCACTAACCCACCCTCCACATCCCACACCTCCACTAACCCACCCCTCCACATCCCACACCATCACTAACCTACCCTCCACATCCCCCACCACTACTAACCCCCCCTCCACATCCCACACCATCACTAACCCACCCTCCTCATCCCACAACACCACTAACCTACACTCCACATCCCACACCATCACTAACCCACCATCCACATCCCACACCATCACTAACCCACCCCTCCACATCCCACACCATCACTAACACACCCTCCACATCCAACACCTCCACTAACCAACCCCTCCAAATCCCACACCACCACTAACCCTCCCCTCCATATCCCACACCATCACTAACTCACACTCCACATCCCCCACCACTACTAACCCCCACTCCACATCCCACACCATCACGAACACACCCTCCACATCCAACACCCCCACTAACCCACCCCTCCACATCCCACAGCACCACTAACCCTCCCCTCCACATCACACACAACCACTAACCCTCCCTCCACATCCCACACCATCACTAACCCTCCCCTCCATATCCCACACCACCACTAACACTCCCCTCCACGCCCCACACCACGACTAACCCTCCCCTCCACATCCCACACCACCACTAACCCACTTCTCCACATCCCACACCATCACTAACCCACCCCTCTGCATCCCACCTCACCACTAACCCACCCTCCACATCCCGCACCACCTCTAACCCACCCCTTCATATCCCACACCATAACTAACCCACCCCTCTACATCCCACACCATCACTAAACCACCCCTCCACATCCCACACCATCTCTAAACCACCCCTCCACATCCCACACCATCACTAAACCACCCGTCCACTTCCCACACCTCCACTAACCCACCCCTCCACATCCCACACCATCACTAATCCACCGCTCCATATCCCACACCACAACTAACCCACCCCTCCACATCCCACACCATCACTAACCTACCCTCCACATCCCCCTCCACTACTAACCCACCCTCCACATCCCACACCATCACTAACCTACCCTCCACATCCACCACCACTACTAACTCCCCCTCCACATCCCACACCATCACCAACCCACCCTCAACATCCCCCACCACCACTAACCCACCGCTCCACATCCCACACCACCACTAACCTACCCTCCACATCCCCCACCACTACTAACCGCCCTCCACATCCCACACCATCACTAACCCATCCTCCTCATCCCACAACACCACTAACCTACCCTCCACATCCCACACCATCACTAACCCACCCTCCACATCCCACACAATCACTAACCCACCCCTCCACATCCCACACCATCACTAACCCACCCCTCCACATCCAACACCACCACTAACCCACCCCTCCACATCCCACACCACCACTAATCCACCGCTCCACATCCCACACCATCACTAACCCACCCTCCACATCCCACACCATCACTAACCCACCCTCCACATCCCACACAATCACTAACCCACCTCTCCACATCCCACACCACCAGTAATCCACCGCTCCATATCCCACACCATCACTAACCCACCCTCCACATCCCACACCACCACTAACCTACCCTCCACATCCCACACCATCACTAACCCACCCCTCCACATCCCACACCACCACTAATCCACCGCTCCACATCCCAGACCATCACTAACCTACCCTCCACATCCACACAACTACTAACCCCCACTCCACATCCCACACCATCACTAACCCACCCTCCTCATCCCCCACCACCACTAACCCATCCTCTACATCCCACACCATCAACAACCCACCCCTCCAAATCCCACACCATCACTAACCCACCCCTCCACAGCTCCACTAACCCAACCCTCCACATCCCACACCACCACTAATCCACCGCTCCACATCCCACACCATCACTAACCTACCCTCCACATCGCCCACAACTACTAACCCCCCCACCACATCCCCCCCACCACCACTAACCCACCCTCCACATCCCACACCATCACCAACCCACACTCAACATCCCCCACCACCACTAACCCACCCCTCCACATCCCAGACCATCACTAACCTACCCTCCACATCCACACAACTACTAACCCCCCCTCCACATCCCACACCATCACTAACCCACCCTCCTCATCCCCCACCACCACTAACCCATCCTCTACATCCCACACCATCAACAACCCACCCCTCCAAATCCCACACCATCACTAACCCACCCCTCCACAGCTCCACTAACCCAACCCTCCACATCCCACACCACCACTAATCCACCGCTCCACATCCCACACCATCACTAACCTACCCTCCACATCCCCCACAACTACTAACCCCCCCACCACATCCCCCCCACCACCACTAACCCACCCTCCACATCCCACACCATCACCAACCCACACTCAACATCCCCCACCACCACTAACCCACCCCTCCACATCCCACACCATCACTAACCAACCCTCCACATCCCACACCACCACTAACACACCCCTCCACATCCCACACCATCACTAACCTACCCTCCACATCCACCACCACTACTAACTCCCCCTCCACATCCCACACCATCACCAACCCACCCTCAACATCCCCCACCACCACTAACCCACCGCTCCACATCCCACACCACCACTAACCTACCCTCCACATCCCCCACCACTACTAACCCCCTTCCACATCCCACACCATCACTAACCCATCCTCCTCATCCCACAACACCACTAACCTACCCTCCACATCCCACACCATCACAAACCCACCCTCCACATCCCACACAATCACTAACCCACCCCTCCACATCCCACACCATCACTAACCCACCCCTCCACATCCAACACCACCACTAACCCACCCCTCCACATCCCACACCACCACTAATCCACCGCTCCACATCCCACACCATCACTAACCCACCCTCACATCCCACACCATCACTAACCCACCCTCCACATCCCACACAATCACTAACCCACCTCTCCACATCCCACACCACCAGTAATCCACCGCTCCATATCCCACACCATCACTAACCCACCCTCCACATCCCACACCATCACTAACCCACCCCTCCACATCCCACACCACCACTAATCCACCGCTCCACATCCCAGACCATCACTAACCTACCCTCCACATCCACACAACTACTAACCCCCCCTCCACATCCCACACCATCACTAACCCACCCTCCTCATCCCCCACCACCACTAACCCATCCTCTACATCCCACACCATCAACAACCCACCCCTCCAAATCCCACACCATCACTAACCCACCCCTCCACAGCTCCACTAACCCAACACTCCACATCCCACACCACCACTAATCCACCGCTCCACATCCCACACCATCACTAACCTACCCTCCACATCCCCCACAACTACTAACCCCCCCACCACATCCCACACCATCACTAACCCACCATCCACATCCCACACCATCACTAACACACCCTCCACATCCAACACCTCCACTAACCAACCCCTCCACATCCCACACCACCACTAACCCTCCCCTCCATATCCCACACCAACACTAACCCACCCTCCACATCCCCCACCACTACTAACCCCTACTCCACATCCCACACCATCACGAACACACCCTCCACATCCAACACCTCCACTAACCCACCCCTCCACATCCCACAGCACCACTAACCCTCCCCTCCACATCCCACACAACCACTAACCCTCCCTCCACATCCCACACCATCACTAACCCTCCCCTCAATATCCCACACCACCACTAACACTCCCCTCCACGTCCAACACCACGACTAACCCTCCTCTCCACATCCCACACGACCACTAACCCACTTCTCCACATCCCACACCATCACTAACCCACCCCTCTGCATCCCACATCACCACTAACCCACCCTCCACATCCCGCACCACCTCTAACCCACCCCTTCATATCCCACACCATCACTAACCCACCCCTCTACATCCCACACCATCACTAAACCACCCCTCCACATCCCACACCATCTCTAAACACCCCCTCCACATCCCACACCATCACTAAACCACCCCTCCACTTCCCACACCTCCACTAACCCACCCCTCCACATCCCACACCATCACTAACCCACCCCTCCATATCCCACACCATCACTAACCCAACCTCCACGTCCCCCACCACCACTGACCCACCCCTCCACATCCCACACCATCACCAACCCACCCTCCACATCCCCCACCACCACTGACCCACCCCTCCACATCCCACACCATCACTAACCCACCCTCCACAGCCCACACCATCACTAACCTACCCTCCACATCCCCCACCACTACTAACCCCCCCTCCGCATCCCACACCATCACCAACCCACCCTCAACATCCCCCACCACCACAAACCCACCGCTCCACATCCCACACCATCACTAATCCACCCTCCACATCCCACACCATCACTAACCCGCCCCTCCACTTCCCACACCACAACTAATCCACCGCTCCATGTCCCACAACTACTAACCCCCCCTCCACATCCCACACCATCACTAACCCACCCCTCCATATACCACACCATGACTAACCCACCCTCCACATCCCCCACCACCACTGACCCACCCCTCCACATCCCACACCATCACTAACCCACCCTCCACAGCCCACACCATCACTAACCTACCCTCCACATCCCCCACCACTACTAACCCCCCCTCCACAACCCACACCATCACTAACCCACCCCTCCATATCCCACACCATCACTAACCCACCCTCCACATCCCCCACCACCACTGACCCACCCCTCCACATCCCACACCATCACTAACCCACCCTCCACATCCCACACCATCACTAACCCACACCTCCACTTCCCACACCACCACTAATCCACCGCTCCATATCCCACAACTACTAACCCCCCCTCCACATCCCACACCATCACTAACCCACCCTCCTCATCACACACCACCACTAACCTACCCTCCACATCCCACAGCACCACTAACCACACTCCAGATCCCCCCCACCACCACTAACCCACCCTCCACATCCCACACCATCACCAACCCACCCTCAACATCCCCCACCACCAATAACCCACCCCTCCACATCCCACACCATCACTAACCCTCCCACATCCCAAACCACAACAATCCCACCCCTCCACATACCACACCATCACTAACCCACCATCCACATCCCACACCACCACTAACCTACCCTCCACATCCCACACCATCACTAACCCACCCTCCACATCACCCACCACCACTAACCCAACCTCCACATCCCACACCACCACTAACCACCCTCCACATCCCCCCCACGACCACTAACCCACCCTCCACATCCCACACCATCACCAACCCACCCTCAACATCCCCCACCACCACTAACCCACCCCTCCACATCCCACACCATCACTAACCCACCCTCCACATCCCACACCACCACTAACCCACCCCTCCACATCCCACACCATCACTAACCTACCCTCCACATCCCCCACCACTACTAACCCCCCCTCCACATCCCACACCATCACTAACCCACCCTCCTCATCCCACAACACCACTAACCTACCCTCCACATCCCACACCATCACTAACCCACCCCTCCACATCCCACACCACCACTAATCCACCGCTCCAAATCCCACACCATCACTAGCCCACCCTCCACATCCCACACCACCACTAACCTACCCTCCACATCCCACACCATCACTAACCCACCCCTCCACATCCCACACCACCACTAATCCACCGCTCCACATCCCACACCATCACTTACCTACCCTCCACATCCCCCACAACTACTAACCCCCCATCCACATACCACACCATCACTAACCCACCCTCCTCATCCCACACCACCACTAACCTACCATCCACATCCCACACCATCACTAACCCACCATCCACATCCCACACCACCACTAATCCACCGCTCCACATCCCACACCATCACTTACATACCCTCCACATCCCCCACAACTACTAACCCCCCATCCACATACCACACCATCACTAACCCACCCTCCTCATCCCACACCACCACTAACCTACCATCCACATCCCACACCATCACTAACCCACCATCCACATCCCACACCATCACTAACCCACCCCTCCACATCCCACACCATCACTAACACACCCTCCACATCCAACACCTCCACTAACCAACCCCTCCAAATCCCACACCACCACTAACCCTCCCCTCCATATCCCACACCATCACTAACTCACACTCCACATCCCCCACCACTACTAACCCCCACTCCACATCCCACACCATCACGAACACAGCCTCCACATCCAACACCTCCACTAACCCACCCCTCCACATCCCACAGCACCACTAACCCTCCCCTCCACATCCCACACAACCACTAACCCTCCCTCCACGTCCCACACCACGACTAACCCTCCCCTCCACATCCCACACCACCACTAACCCACTTCTCCACATCCCACACCATCACTAACCCACCCCTCTGCATCCCACCTCACCACTAACCCACCCTCCACATCCCGCACCACCTCTAACCCACCCCTTCATATCCCACACCATAACTAACCCACCCCTCTACATCCCACACCATCACTAAACCACCCCTCCACATCCCACACCATCTCTAAACCACCCCTCCACATCCCACACCATCACTAAACCACCCCTCCACATCCCACACCTCCACTAACCCACCCCTCCACATCCCACACCATCACTAATCCACCGCTCCATATCCCACACCACAACTAACCCACCCCTCCACATCCCACACCATCACTAACCTACCCTCCACATCCCCCTCCACTACTAACCCACCCTCCACATCCCACACCATCACTAACCTACCCTCCACATCCACCACCACTACTAACCCCCCCTCCACATCCCACACCATCACCAACCCACCCTCAACATCCCCCACCACCACTAACCCACCGCTCCACATCCCACACCACCACTAACCTACCCTCCACATCCCCCACCACTACTAACCCCCCTCCACATCCCACACCATCACTAACCCATCCTCCTCATCCCACAACACCACTAACCTACCCTCCACATCCCACACCATCACTAACCCACCCTCCACATCCCACACAATCACTAACCCACCCCTCCACATACCACACCATCACTAACCCACCCCTCCACATCCCACACCACCACTAACCCACCCCTCCACATCCCACACCACCACTAATCCACCGCTCCACATCCCACACCATCACTAATCCACAGCTCCACATCCCAGACCATCACTAACCAACCCTCCACATCCACACAACTACTAACCCACCCTCCACATCCCACACCATCACTAACCCACCCTCCTCATCCCCCACCACCACTAACCCATCCTCCACATCCCACACCATCAACAACCCACCCCTCCAAATCCCACACCATCACTAACCCACCCCTCCACATCTCCACAAACCCAACACTCCACATCCCACACCACCACTAATCCACCGCTCCACATCCCACACCATCACTAACCTAGCCTCCACATCCCCCACAACTACTAACCCCCCCACCACATCCCACACCATCACTAACCCACCATCCACATCCCCCACCACCACTAACCCACCCTCCACATCCCACACCATCACTAACCTACCCTCCACATGCAACAGCACCACTAACCCACCCCTCCACATCCCACTCCACCACTAACCCACCCTCCACATCCCCCACCACCACTAACCCACCCTCCACATCCCACAGCACCACTAACCACCCTCCACATCCCCCCACCACCACTAACCCACCCTCCACATCCCACACCATCACCAACCCACCCTCAACATCCCCCACCACCAATAACCCACCCCTCCACATCCCACACCATCACTAACCCACCCACATCCCAAACCACCACTATCCCACCCCTCCACATACCACACCATCACTAACCCACCATCCACGTCCCACACCACCACTAACCTACCCTCCACATCCCACACCATCACTAACCCACCCTCCACATCCCCCACCACCACTAACCCAACCTCCACATCCCACACCACCACTAACCACCCTCCACATCCCCCCCACCACCACTAACCCACCCTCCACATCCCACACCATCACCAACCCACACTCAACATCCCCCACCACCACTAACCCACCCCTCCACATCCCACACCATCACTAACCCACCCTCCACATCCCACACCACCACTAACACACCCCTCCACATCCCACACCATCACTAACCTACTTTCCACATCCACCACCACTACTAACTCCCCCTCCACATCCCACACCATCACCAACCCACCCTCAACATCCCCCACTACCACTAACCCACCGCTCCACATCCCACACCACCACTAACCTACCCTCCACATCCCCCACCACTAATAACCCCCCTCCACATCCCACACCATCACTAACCCATCCTCCTCATCCCACAACACCACTAACCTACCCTCCACATCCCACACCATCACTAACCCACCCTCCACATCCCACACAATCACTAACCCACCCCTCCACATCCCACACCATCACTAACCCACCCCTCCACATCCCACACCACCACTAATCCACCGCTCCACATCCCACACCATCACTAACCCACCCTCCACATCCCACACCATCACTAACCCACCCTCCACATCCCACACAATCACTAACCCACCTCTCCACATCCCACACCACCAGTAATCCACCGCTCCATATCCCACACCATCACTAACCCACCCTCCACATCCCACACCATCACTAACCCACCCCTCCACATCCCACACCACCACTAATCCACCGCTCCACATCCCAGACCATCACTAACCTACCCTCCACATCCACACAACTACTAACCCCCCCTCCACATCCCACACCATCACTAACCCACCCTCCTCATCCCCCACCACCACTAACCCATCCTCTACATCCCACACCATCAACAACCCACCCCTCCAAATCCCACACCATCACTAACCCACCCCTCCACAGCTCCACTAACCCAACCCTCCACATCCCACACCACCACTAATCCACCGCTCCACATCCCACACCATCACTAACCTACCCTCCACATCCCCCACAACTACTAACCCCCCCACCACATCCCACACCATCACTAACCCACCATCCACATCCCCCACCACCACTAACCCACCCTCCACATCCCACACCATCACTAACACACCCTCCACATCCAACACCTCCACTAACCAACCCCTCCACATCCCACACCACCACTAACCCTCCCCTCCATATCCCACACCATCACTAACCCACCCTCCACATCCCCCACCACTACTAACCCCTACTCCACATCCCACACCATCACGAACACACCCTCCACATCCAACACCTCCACTAACCCACCCCTCCACATCCCACAGCACCACTAACCCTCCCCTCCACATCCCACACAACCACTAACCCTCCCTCCACATCCCACACCATCACTAACCCTCCCCTCAATATCCCACACCACCACTAACACTCCCCTCCACGTCCAACACCACGACTAACCGTCCTCTCCACATCCCACACGACCACTAACCCACTTCTCCACATCCCACACCATCACTAACCCACCCCTCTGCATCCCACATCACCACTAACCCACCCTCCACATCCCGCACCACCTCTAACCCACCCCTTCATATCCCACACCATCACTAACCCACCCCTCTACATCCCACACCATCACTAACCCACCCCTCCACAGCTCCACTAACCCAACCCTCCACATCCCACACCACCACTAATCCACCGGTCCACATCGCACACCATCACTAACCTACCCTCCACATCCCCCACAACTACTAACCCCCCCACCACATCCCACACCATCACTAACCCACCATCCACATCCCCCACCACCACTAACCCACCCTCCACATCCCACACCATCACTAACACACCCTCCACATCCAACACCTCCACTAACCAACCCCTCCACATCCCACACCACCACTAACCCTCCCCTCCATATCCCACACCATCACTAACCCACCCTCCACATCCCCCACCACTACTAACCCCTACTCCACATCCCACACCATCACGAACACACCCTCCACATCCAACACCTCCACTAACCCACCCCTCCACATCCCACAGCACCACTAACCCTCCCCTCCACATCCCACACAACCACTAACCCTCCCTCCACATCCCACACCATCACTAACCCTCCCCTCAATATCCCACACCACCACTAACACTCCCCTCCACGTCCAACACCACGACTAACCCTCCTCTCCACATCCCACACGACCACTAACCCACTTCTCCACATCCCACACCATCACTAACCCACCCCTCTGCATCCCACATCACCACTAACCCACCCTCCACATCCCGCACCACCTCTAACCCACCCCTTCATATCCCACACCATCACTAACCCACCCCTCTACATCCCACACCATCACTAAACCACCCCTCCACATCCCACACCATCTCTAAACACCCCCTCCACATCCCACACCATCACTAAACCACCCCTCCACTTCCCACACATCCACTAACCCACCCCTCCACATCCCACACCATCACTAACCCACCCCTCCATATCCCACACCATCACTAACCCAACCTCCACGTCCCCCACCACCACTGACCCACCCCTCCACATCCCACACCATCACCAACCCACCCTCCACATCCCCCACCACCACTGACCCACCCCTCCACATCCCACACCATCACTAACCCACCCTCCACAGCCCACACCATCACTAACCTACCCTCCACATATCCCACAACTACTAACCCCCCCTCCACATCCCACACCATCACTAACCCACCCCTCCATATACCACACCATGACTAACCCACCCTCCACATCCCCCACCACCACTGACCCACCCCTCCACATCCCACACCATCACTAACCCACCCTCCACAGCCCACACCATCACTAACCTACCCTCCACATCCCCCACCACTACTAACCCCCCCTCCACAACCCACACCATCACTAACCCACCCCTCCATATCCCACACCATCACTAACCCACCCTCCACATCCCCCACCACCACTGACCCACCCCTCCACATCCCACACCATCACTAACCCACCCTCCACATCCCACACCATCACTAACCCACACCTCCACTTCCCACACCACCACTAATCCACCGCTCCATATCCCACAACTACTAACCCCCCCTCCACATCCCACACCATCACTAACCCACCCTCCTCATCACACACCACCACTAACCTACCCTCCACATCCCACAGCACCACTAACCACACTCCAGATCCCCCCCACCACCACTAACCCACCCTCAACATCCCACACCATCACCAACCCACCCTCAACATCCCCCACCACCAATAACCCACCCCTCCACATCCCACACCATCACTAACCCTCCCACATCCCAAACCACAATAATCCCACCCCTCCACATACCACACCATCACTAACCCACCATCCACATCCCACACCACCACTAACCTACCCTCCACATCCCACACCATCACTAACCCACCCTCCACATCACCCACCACCACTAACCCAACCTCCACATCCCACACCACCACTAACCACCCTCCACATCCCCCCCACGACCACTAACCCACCCTCCACATCCCACACCATCACCAACCCACCGTCAACATCCCCCACCACCACTAACCCACCCCTCCACATCCCACACCATCACTAACCCACCCTCCACATCCCACACCACCACTAACCCACCCCTCCACATCCCACACCATCACTAACCTACCCTCCACATCCCCCACCACTACTAACCCCCCCTCCACATCCCACACCATCACTAACCCACCCTCCTCATCCCACAACACCACTAACCTACCCTCCACATCCCACACCATCACTAACCCACCCCTCCACATCCCACACCATCACTAACCCACCCTCCTCATCCCACACCACCACTAACCTACCCTCCACATCCCACACCATCACTAACCCACCATCCACATCCCACACCATCACTAACCCACCCCTCCACATCCCACACCATCACTAACACACCCTCCACATCCAACACCTCCACTAACCAACCCCTCCAAATCCCACACCACCACTAACCCTCCCCTCCATATCCCACACCATCACTAACTCACACTCCACATCCCCCACCACTACTAACCCCCACTCCACATCCCACACCATCACGAACACAGCCTCCACATCCAACACCTCCACTAACCCACCCCTCCACATCCCACAGCACCACTAACCCTCCCCTCCACATCCCACACAACCACTAACCCTCCCTCCACGTCCCACACCACGACTAACCCTCCCCTCCACATCCCACACCACCACTAACCCACTTCTCCACATCCCACACCATCACTAACCCACCCCTCTGCATCCCACCTCACCACTAACCCACCCTCCACATCCCGCACCACCTCTAACCCACCCCTTCATATCCCACACCATAACTAACCCACCCCTCTACATCCCACACCATCACTAAACCACCCCTCCACATCCCACACCATCTCTAAACCACCCCTCCACATCCCACACCATCACTAAACCACCCCTCCACTTCCCACACCTCCACTAACCCACCCCTCCACATCCCACACCATCACTAATCCACCGCTCCATATCCCACACAACAACTAACCCACCCCTCCACATCCCACACCATCACTAACCTACCCTCCACATCCCCCTCCACTACTAACCCACCCTCCACATCCCACACCATCACTAACCTACCCTCCACATCCACCACCACTACTAACCCCCCCTCCACATCCCACACCATCACCAACCCACCCTCAACATCCCCCACCACCACTAACCCACCGCTCCACATCCCACACCACCACTAACCTACCCTCCACATCCCCCACCACTACTAACCCCCCTCCACATCCCACACCATCACTAACCCATCCTCCTCATCCCACAACACCACTAACCTACCCTCCACATCCCACACCATCACTAACCCACCCTCCACATCCCACACAATCACTAACCCACCCCTCCACATACCACACCATCACTAACCCACCCCTCCACATCCCACACCACCACTAACCCACCCCTCCACATCCCACACCACCACTAATCCACCGCTCCACATCCCACACCATCACTAATCCACCGCTCCACATCCCAGACCATCACTAACCAACCCTCCACATCCACACAACTACTAACCCCCCCTCCACATCCCACACCATCACTAACCCACCCTCCTCATCCCCCACCACCACTAACCCATCCTCCACATCCCACACCATCAACAACCCACCCCTCCAAATCCCACACCATCACTAACCCACCCCTCCACATCTCCACTAACCCAACACTCCACATCCCACACCACCACTAATCCACCGCTCCACATCCCACACCATCACTAACCTACCCTCCACATCCCCCACAACTACTAACCCCCCCACCACATCCCACACCATCACTAACCCACCATCCACATCCCCCACCACCACTAACCCACCCTCCACATCCCACACCATCACTAACCTACCCTCCACATGCAACAGCACCACTAACCCACCCCTCCACATCCCACACCACCACTAACCCACCCTCCACATCCCCCACCACCACTAACCCACCCTCCACATCCCACAGCACCACTAACCACCCTCCACATCCCCCCACCACCACTAACCCACCCTCCACATCCCACACCATCACCAACCCACCCTCAACATCCCCCACCACCAATAACCCACCCCTCCACATCCCACACCATCACTAACCCACCCACATCCCAAACCACCACTATCCCACCCCTCCACATACCACACCATCACTAACCCACTATCCACGTCCCACACCACCACTAACCTACCCTCCACATCCCACACCATCACTAACCCACCCTCCACATCCCCCACCACCACTAACCCAACCTCCACATCCCACACCACCACTAACCACCCTCCACATCCCCCCCACCACCACTAACCCACCCTCCACATCCCACACCATCACCAACCCACAGTCAACATCCCCCACCACCACTAACACACCCCTCCACATCCCACACCATCACTAACCCACCCTCCACATCCCACACCACCACTAACACACCCCTCCACATCCCACACCATCACTAACCTACCCTCCACATCCCCCACCACTACTAACCCCCCCTCCACATCCCACACCATCACTATCCCACCCTCCTCATCCCACAACACCACTAACCTACCCTCCACATCCCACACCATCACTAACCCACCCTCCACATCCCACACCATCACTAACCCACCCCTCCACATCCCACACCACCACTAATCCACCGCTCCAAATCCCACACCATCACTAACCCACCCTCCACATCCCACAACTCCACTAACCCACTCCTCCACATCCCACACCATCACTAACCTACCCTCCACATCCCCCACCACTACTAACCCCCCCCTCAACATCCCACACCATCACTAACCCACCCTCCACATCCCACACCACCACTAACCTACCCTCCACATCCCACACCATCACTAACCCACCCTCCACATCCCACACTAACACTAACAAACCCCTCCACATCCCACACCACCACTAACCTACCCTCCACATCCCACACCATCACTAACCTACCCTCCACATCCCACACCATCACTAACCCACCCCTCCACATCCCACACCACCACTAATCCACCGCTCCAAATCCCACACCATCACTAGCCCACCCTCCACATCCCACACCACCACTAACCTAACCTCCACATCCCACACCATCACTAACCCACCCCTCCACATCCCACACCACCACTAATCCACCGCTCCACATCCCACACCATCACTTACCTACCCTCCACATCCCCCACAACTACTAACCCCCCATCCACATACCACACCATCACTAACCCACCCTCCTCATCCCACACCACCACTAACCTACCCTCCACATCCCACACCATCACTAACCCACCATCCACATCCCACACCATCACTAACCCACCCCTCCACATCCCACACCATCACTAACACACCCTCCACATCCAACACCTCCACTAACCAACCCCTCCAAATCCCACACCACCACTAACCCTCCCCTCCATATCCCACACCATCACTAACTCACACTCCACATCCCCCACCACTACTAACCCCCACTCCACATCCCACACCATCACGAACACAGCCTCCACATCCAACACCTCCACTAACCCACCCCTCCACATCCCACAGCACCACTAACCCTCCCCTCCACATCCCACACAACCACTAACCCTCCCTCCACGTCCCACACCACGACTAACCCTCCCCTCCACATCCCACACCACCACTAACCCACTTCTCCACATCCCACACCATCACTAACCCACCCCTCTGCATCCCACCTCACCACTAACCCACCCTCCACATCCCGCACCACCTCTAACCCACCCCTTCATATCCCACACCATAACTAACCCACCCCTCTACATCCCACACCATCACTAAACCACCCCTCCACATCCCACACCATCTCTAAACCACCCCTCCACATCCCACACCATCACTAAACCACCCCTCCACTTCCCACACCTCCACTAACCCACCCCTCCACATCCCACACCATCACTAATCCACCGCTCCATATCCCACACAACAACTAACCCACCCCTCCACATCCCACACCATCACTAACCTACCCTCCACATCCCCCTCCACTACTAACCCACCCTCCACATCCCACACCATCACTAACCTACCCTCCACATCCACCACCACTACTAACCCCCCCTCCACATCCCACACCATCACCAACCCACCCTCAACATCCCCCACCACCACTAACCCACCGCTCCACATCCCACACCACCACTAACCTACCCTCCACATCCCCCACCACTACTAACCCCCCTCCACATCCCACACCATCACTAACCCATCCTCCTCATCCCACAACACCACTAACCTACCCTCCACATCCCACACCATCACTAACCCACCCTCCACATCCCACACAATCACTAACCCACCCCTCCACATACCACACCATCACTAACCCACCCCTCCACATCCCACACCACCACTAACCCACCCCTCCACATCCCACACCACCACTAATCCACCGCTCCACATCCCACACCATCACTAATCCACCGCTCCACATCCCAGACCATCACTAACCAACCCTCCACATCCACACAACTACTAACCCCCCCTCCACATCCCACACCATCACTAACCCACCCTCCTCATCCCCCACCACCACTAACCCATCCTCCACATCCCACACCATCAACAACCCACCCCTCCAAATCCCACACCATCACTAACCCACCCCTCCACATCTCCACTAACCCAACACTCCACATCCCACACCACCACTAATCCACCGCTCCACATCCCACACCATCACTAACCTACCCTCCACATCCCCCACAACTACTAACCCCCCCACCACATCCCACACCATCACTAACCCACCATCCACATCCCCCACCACCACTAACCCACCCTCCACATCCCACACCATCACTAACCTACCCTCCACATGCAACAGCACCACTAACCCACCCCTCCACATCCCACACCACCACTAACCCACCCTCCACATCCCCCACCACCACTAACCCACCCTCCACATCCCACAGCACCACTAACCACCCTCCACATCCCCCCACCACCACTAACCCACCCTCCACATCCCACACCATCACCAACCCACCCTCAACATCCCCCACCACCAATAACCCACCCCTCCACATCCCACACCATCACTAACCCACCCACATCCCAAACCACCACTATCCCACCCCTCCACATACCACACCATCACTAACCCACTATCCACGTCCCACACCACCACTAACCTACCCTCCACATCCCACACCATCACTAACCCACCCTCCACATCCCCCACCACCACTAACCCAACCTCCACATCCCACACCACCACTAACCACCCTCCACATCCCCCCCACCACCACTAACCCACCCTCCACATCCCACACCATCACCAACCCACAGTCAACATCCCCCACCACCACTAACACACCCCTCCACATCCCACACCATCACTAACCCACCCTCCACATCCCACACCACCACTAACACACCCCTCCACATCCCACACTATCACTAACCTACCCTCCACATCCCCCACCACTACTAACCCCCCCTCCACATCCCACACCATCACTATCCCACCCTCCTCATCCCACAACACCACTAACCTACCCTCCACATCCCACACCATCACTAACCCACCCTCCACATCCCACACCATCACTAACCCACCCCTCCACATCCCACACCACCACTAATCCACCGCTCCAAATCCCACACCATCACTAACCCACCCTCCACATCCCACAACTCCACTAACCCACTCCTCCACATCCCACACCATCACTAACCTACCCTCCACATCCCCCACCACTACTAACCCCCCCTCAACATCCCACACCATCACTAACCCACCCTCCACATCCCACACCACCACTAACCTACCCTCCACATCCCACACCATCACTAACCCACCCTCCACATCCCACACTATCACTAACAAACCCCTCCACATCCCACACCACCACTAACCTACCTTCCACTTCCCACACCATCACTAACCCACCCCTCCACATCCCACACCATCACTAACCCCCCCCTCCACATCCCACACCATCACAAACCTACCCTCGGCATCCCCCACCACTACTAACCCCCCCTCAACATCCCACACCATCACTAACCCACACTCCACATCCAAACCACCACTAACCTACCCTCCACATCCCACACCATCACTAACCTACCCTCCACATCCCCCACCACTACTAACCCCCCCTCCACATCCCACACCATCACCAACCCACCCTCAACATCCCACACCTCCACTAACCTACCCTCCACATCCCACACCATCACTAATCTACCGCTCCACATCCCACACCATCACTAACCCACCCTCCACATCCCACACCACCACTAACCTACCCTCCACATCCCACACCATCACTAATCTACCGCTCCACATCCCACACCATCACTAACCCACCCTCCACATCCCACACATCCACTAACCTACCCTCCACATCCCACACCATCACTAACACACCCTCCACATCCAACACCTCCACTAACCCACCCCTCCACATCCCACACCATCACAATCCCACCCTCAACATCCCCCACCACCACTAACCCACCGCTCCACATCCCACACCACCACTAACCCACCCCTCCACTACCCACACCACCACTAATCCAACGCTCCATATCCCACACCATCACTAACCTACCCTCCACATCCCCCACAACTACTAAACCCACCTCCACATCCCACACCATCACTAACCCACCCTCCTCATCCCACACCACCACTAACCTACCCTCCACATCCCACACCATCACTAACCCACCCTCCACATCCTCCACCACCACTAACCCAACCTCCACATCCCACACCACCACTAACCACCCTCCACATCCCCCCCACCACCACTAACCCACCCTGCACATCCCACACCATCACCAACCCACCCTCAACATCCCCCACCACCACTAACCCACCCCTCCACATCCCACACCACCACTAACCCACCCCTCCACATCCCACACCATCACCAACCCACCCTCAACATCCCCCACCACCACAAACCCACCCCTCCACATCCCACACCACCACTAACCCACCCCTCCTCATCCCACAACACCACTAACCTACCCTCCACATCCCACACCATCACTAACCCACCCTCCACATCCCACACAATCACTAACCCACCTCTCCACATCCCACACCACCACTAATCCACCGCTCCATATCCCACACCATCACTAACCCACCCTCCACATCAAACACCACCACTAACCTTCCCTCCACATCCCACACCATCACTAACACACCCTTCCACACCCCACACCATCACTAACCCACCCCTCCACATCCCACACCACCACTAACCCACCCCTCCACATCCCACACCACCACTAATCCACCGATCCACATCCCACACCATCACTAACCCACCCTCCACATCCCACACCATCACTAACCCACCCTCCACATCCCACACAATCACTAACCCACCTCTCCACATCCCACACCACCACTAATCCACCGCTCCATATCCCACACCATCACTAACCCACCCTCCACATCCCTCACCACCACTAACCTACCCTCCACATCCCACACCATCACTAACCCACCCCTCCACATCCCACACCACCACTAATCCACCGGTCCACATCCCACACCATCACTAACCTACCCTCCACATCCCCCACAACTACTAACCCCCCCTCCACATCCCACACCATCACTAACCCACCCCTCCACATCTCCACTAACCCAACCCACCACATCCCACACCACCACTAATCCACCGCTCCACATCCCACACCATCACTAACCTACCCTCCACATCCCCCACAACTACTAACCCCCCCACCACATCCCACACCATCACTAACCCACCATCCACATCCCCCACCACCACTAACCCACCCTCCACATCCCACACCATCACTAACCTACCCTCCACATCCCACAGCACCACTAACCCACCCCTCCACATCCCACACCATCACTAACCCACCCTCCACATCCCACAGCACCACTAACCACCCTCCACATCCCCCCCACCACCACTAACCCACCCTCCACATCCCACACCATCACCACCCACACTCAACATCCCCCACCACCAATAACCCACCTCTCCACATCCCACACCATCACTAACCCACCCACATCCCAAACAGCCACTATCCCACCCCTCCACATACCACACCATCACTAACCCACCATCCACATCCCACACCACCACTAACCTACCCTCCACATCCCACACCATCACTAACCCACCCTACACATCCCCCACCACCACCAACCCAACCTCCAAATCCCACGCCACCACTAACCACCCTCCACATCCCCCCACCACCACTAACCCACCCTCCACATCCCACACCATCACCAACCCACCCTCAACATCCCCCACCACCACTAACCCACCCCTCCACATCCCACACCATCACTAACACACTCTCCACATCCCACACCACCACTATCACACCCCTCCACATCCCACACCATCACTTACCTACCCTCCACATCCCCCACCACTACTAACCCCCCCTCCACATCCCACACCATCACTAACCCACCCTCCTCATCCCACAACACCACTAACCTACCCTCCACATCCCACACCATCACTAACCCACCCTCCACTTCCCACACCATCACTAACCCACCCCTCCACATCCCACACCACCACTAATCCACCGATCCATATCCCACATCATCACTAACCCACCCTCCACATCCCACACCACCACTAACCTACCCTCCACATCCCACACCATCACTAACCCACCCCTCCACATCCCACACCACCACTAATCCACCGCTCCACATCCCACACCATCACTAACTTACCCTCCACCTCCCCGACAACTACTAACCCCCCATCCACATCCCACACCATCACTAACCCACCCTCCTCATCCCACCCCACCACTAACCTACCCTCCACATCCCACACCATCAGTAACCCACCCTCCACATCCCACACCATCACTAACCCACCCCTCCACATCCCACACCACCACTAATCCACCGCTCCATATCCCACACCATCACTAACCCACCCTCCACATCCCACACCACCACTAACCTACCCTCCACATCCCACACCATCACTAACCCACCCCTCCACATCCCACACCACCACTAATCCACCGCTCCATATCCCACACCATCACTAATCCACCCTCCACATCCCACATCACCACTAACCCACCCTCCACATCCCACACCACGACTAACCACCCTCCACATCCCACATCACCACTAACCCAACCTCCACATCCCACACCACCACTAATCCACCGCTCCATATCCCACACCATCACTAACCCACCCTCCACATGCCACACCATCACTAACCCACCCTCCACATTCCACACCATCACTAACCCACCCCTCCACATCCCACACCACCAGTAATGCACCGCTCCATATCCCACACCGTCACTAACCCACCCTCCACATCCCACACCATCACTAACCCACCCTCCACATACCACATCACCACTAACCTACCCTCCACATCCCACACCACCACTAACACACCCCTCCCCATCCCACACCATCACTAACCCACCCTCCACATCCCACACCACCACTAACCTACCCTCCACTTCCCAAACCATCACTAACCCATCCTCCACATCCCACACCACCACTAACCTACCCTCCACATCCCACACCATCACTAACCCACGCTCCACATCCCACACCACCACTAACCTACCCTCCACATCCCACACCATCACTAACCCACCCTCCACATCCCACACCTCCACTAACCCAACCCTCCACATCCCACACCATAAGTAAACCACCCTCCACACCCCACACCACCACTAATCCACCGGTCCATATCCCACACCACAATTAACCCACCCCTCCAGATCCCAGACCACACTAACCCACGCCTCCAAATCCAATACCACAACTACCAACCCTCCACATCCCACAACACCACTAACCCACCCCTCCGCATCCAACACCACCACTAACACACCCTCCACATCCCACACCTCCAATAACCCACCCTCCACATCCCACACCACCACTAACCACCCTTCACATCCCCCACCACCACTAACCCACCATCCACATCCCACACCATCACTAACCCACCCCTCCACATTCCACACCACCACTAACACACCCCTCCACATCCCACACCATCACTAACACATCCTCCACATCCCACAACTCCACTAACCCACTCCTCCACATTCCACTCCACCACAAACCCACCCTCCACATCCCACACCACCACTAACCCACCCTCCACATCCCACACCACCACTAACCCACCCCTCCACATCCCACAACTCCACTAACCCACTCCTCCATATCCCACACCATCACTAACCTACCCTCCACATCCCCCACCACTACTAACAACCCCTCAACATCCCACACCATCACTAACCCCCCCTCAACATCCCACACCACCACTAACCCACTCCTCCACATTCCACACCACCACTAACCCACCCCTCCACATCCCACACCATCACTAACCTACCCTCCACATCCCCCACCACTACTAACCCCCCCTCAACATCCCACACCATCACTAACCCACCCTCCACATCCCACACCACCACTAACCTACCCTCCACATCTCACACCATCACTAATCCACCCTCCACATCCCACACCATCACTAACAAACCCCTCCACATCCCACACCACCACTAACCTACCCTCCACTTCCCACACCATCACTAACCCACCCCTCCACATTCCACACCATCACTAACCCACACTCCACATCCCACACCAACACTAACACACCCCTCCACATCCCACACCATCACAAACCTACCCTCCGCATCCCCCAAAACTACTAACCCCCCCTCAACATCGCACACCATCACTAACCCACCCTCCACATCCCACACCACCACTAACCTACCCTCCACATCCCACACCATCACTAACCCACCCTCCACATCCCACACCATCACTAACAAACCCCTCCACATCCCACACCACAACTAACCTTCCCTCCACTTCCCACACCATCACTAACCCACCCTCCACATCCCACACCACCACTAACCTACCCTCCACATCCCACACCATCACTAACCCACCCTCCACATCCCACACCACCACTAACCTACCCTCCACATCCCACTCCACAACTAACCTTCCCTCCACTTCCCACACCATCACTAACCCACCCTCCACATCCCACACCACCACTAAATTACCCTCCACATCCCACACCATCACTAACCCACCCTCCACATCCCACACCACCACTAACCTACCCTCCACATCCCACACCATCACTAACCCACCCTCCACATCCCCCACCACCACTAACCCAACCTCCACATCCCACTCCATCACTAACCTACCCTAAACATCCCACAGCACCACTAACCCACCCCTCCACATCCCACCCCATCACTAAC